>NC_026482.1:909275-1209275 GCF_000328475.2 Mycosarcoma maydis
TCGTCGTAGGTAGATGATGTGAAGAGGTGGTGTAGCACCGAGAGGGAGATGCCGAGTTGTTGTTTGGAAGGATCGAGAGCAAGGTAGATCGTGCGATGGAAGCTGATCGACAGAGCAAGGGAGGCAAGCCTATCCGAAGCGGAGCAAAGCAAAGGGATATGCTTCGTTAAGGAGGGCGATCGGACGAGTCGAGGAAGAGAAGCAGTTGGCCGACGAACGGGCAGCTTGCCTGAGATCGAACAGGAAATGAAGCAGGCTGATAGGGTCTACAACTGGGGTCAAGCATAGGTTATCTGAATACAAAGTTTGTGCGTGTTGAAGAGGATGTGACTCCTTGGAAGCTTGGGGCAGGAATCGGGTAGTAATAAGAGTAGATGTGGTAATGGTAAGAGATGCTAAGGGAAGGGAGAAAGCAAGGCAAAGCGATCTCGACTGACTGTGAGTTCTGAGTGAGGGTTAACCAAGCTTGGATTTCTGCTCGCACTCATACACACACTTTCGACATCGTTACTCAGTCACAACTCTGACAAACAAATCGACAGGCTGTGGACAGCTCACTTCTAACTCTATCTGTCCTTACGCGACCACAGGCAAAGAAGAAAAGGCGAGAGAAAGAAAGGGGAAAAAACAAAACAAAAAACAAAAAAAAAAGTCGTGAGTGGGTCGAGGGTGACTGATTCACGATAATTGCCTTTGGCAGCGAGTCAGCGAGTCAGCCTAGCCAACCAGTGAATCGAGCCCAATTTTGCCATCGAGTCCACGTTCCACGTTCCTCGTTTGGCAGTGCAATCGTGAATCGTGCATCGTGAATAATTTCAAATCAAGAATCAAGAATCAAGAATCGTGAATCGTGAATCGTAAATCGTAAATCGTAAATCGTAAATCCAAATCATCAACCAACACCTCTTTGTGTCTCATCGTGCACGTCTCGCTCTCTTGCGTGTTGCCAATCTCGAATGAGATTCCCTCGTTGAATTCCCACTTGTTAATAGTATCAACCTGAGATCTGACTGAGTGCGCTTCTCTTCTTATCGGAGACAGCTCCTGCTCCAATCAGTCGTGAATTGCTTCGAGTCACGGTTGTGCGCGTAACGCTTCTCTATGTTGGTCCGAGTCCGTGTGCGTCGCTATTCATAAGTGCAAGCGTGAAGGTACAAGAGTAGAGCCATCACCCATCGTGAGAGGCGGTGCTGCCATAGAATTTCAGCTTCGAGCGTACTTGTACAGTACAGCCCCGTGTGTTTCTCCTTTCGGCCACTTCACGATTCTTGATTCGTGATTCGTGATTGTGAATGTCCGTCGAACAAATCACGAATTATCAAATGTGTGTGTCCGTGGTAGGTGCAGGTACATTCGTGATTGTAGACGATGCTGCGACCAAAGTCGAAATTTCGTTCGGATGGGTGGCCCACAGATAACGGAACATGGATCGCGGACCACGGACCACGGATCGTGTACATTCACGATTCACAATTTACGTTCACGATTCAGGCTCGTGAATGTTCTCGCCCGTAACACTTTTGATTCGATGTAACAGCCCGAGCATTTCGCCGGGAGCTGAACCGAGGCGCGTGACTTTTTCTCGTTTCCTCTCTACGCGTACAGCAGCACACCGTAAATCACGAATCACGATTTCGGCCTACAAAAACGTGTTGGTCTTGGGCTCCACTCACGACTCATACTTTGGCTAAGCAAGACGGTCTTGGTGGCGGACAGGGCGCAGTTCAAGTTTCAGCTTGATCTCTGCCAGGTTGAGACGTCAGACTTGCACGACTCTCTTCATACCTCCAACTCGCAGCGACGACCAGTTTACACATCATGGCTGCCCCTCTGTAGTCTGTTGTCGCACTTTGCCTCGCCATGGTCACCTCTCACATGGGTTCTGCTTCCTCGGCATCATCGTCGTCGCTGGCAGTCACGCTCCCACACTCTCCACTCGGACGTGTGTCGCCTTCGTCTCCGCATCCGCATCTCAACGCGCACCACGATGCTTCCGCTTTGCCTCCTAGTCAGCTCAGTCAGTCACAGCGTCGCCTCTCTCAAATCATGCCCGCACAAGCTTCATTGACCCGCCGCCAAGATGCATGTACGTCGCAGACAGCACCTATCTGCTCATCCACGAGCGGCCCAGCGTCGTCCTCGTCCACCACCAATCACGCACCGCTCGTACCGTCTCGGCTGCATACGACACCACGCAAATCAAGTCTACGCCTCAGCCACCCACCTCCTGCACCCTCGTCCTCCTTTCTTCTCCAAGTCACTCCTCAGTCAAAGAGAACACGTTTCACCTCCCACGAATCCAGCTCGCCAAACATGGCCGCATCCCCATTCGCCGAGTCTTCAAGTGCTCTCGACAAAGTCATCACTAGCTCCGCCGACACAGGCATATCATCTTCGCCATCTCTCTCTCGCGTTCGCCCGCTTTCAGGTATCTCACGTCCGCTACCTCTGCCTCCAACGCCATCACGTCCACCGCACCCCCCACACTCCATCACTAGCCCCAACTCCTTGATACCCATGCCTCAACACAGTGTTGAAGACTTTCGAAAACTCTTGCCACACCTGCATCCCATAGCCTCCCTCAATCAATGTCCCGAAACTCCAAAGCGCACATTGCTCCAGCATATTCCACCACAACCCCCGATCCCAACACAGACACCCCACTTCCCGGCGTCACCCAGCCTTGACTCGGCTGTCCCTACAATCCAGAAGCTGCTACCCAGGTCAGGCTGGTTTTTGACCGGTTTCCGCTCCTTTGACCTGGATCTCGATCGCATAGCACAGCTCGTTCAGCTTGAACACCAACGCCTTCACCGTTCTCACGACCTTGACATATCCTACGAGCCTCGCATTCAGCCAACTTTTCACTCCTCTGATCACTCCAACCTACCGGTCTTCGGCTACTCAGACCGCGGTCTTCCATCCGGCTCCATTCTAGAAGTCCTAGGTCCGCCAGGTAGCGGCAAATCAAGTCTGCTCCTCCAATTCGCCATCACTGAAAGGCTGCGTGCGCTACGCCGCGCTCGAGAATCACTCATCGAGCCGCACGACCTTGCCCAAGCAGTACGAAATACGGACGCTCAAGACGAACCCCATGCTGCTGGTTCGTCTTTCTTTTCAGACGAGTTCTGGGATGCCGAAATTGCCAATGCAGATCAGGTCTTGATCCTCGACTGCGAAGGCGCAATGACTCCAGAGAAGCTAGCCGACGCCGCTTGGACTGCTGCGATTACACTATGGACATCTCTAGATCCAACACAAAGCGCCGATCGTGTGGATTCAATCTATACAACGGTGCAAGACCAACGCTCAGCGATGCCCGAGGAGGTACGTCGCCTAGTGGCAGCAGTTCTCGCAGGTCTTCACGTTAGCCGTGTCACAAGCTTAGCTGGCCTTGTCGCGCTATTACATTCATTGCGGCCAACCGATGAGTTGCAGCACGGCTCCACCAGAAAAACCATGCCATCATCCTTACCGTCCAGAACATCCTTGATCCTCATCGACTCGCTCTCTTACTATCTTCGACCATCAGGCGGCGGCAGTCAGGATCGCAAGGTAGCTGCACAGATTAGCGAGCGCGTCCGTGATATGCTGATTCGCCTTCAAATGCCGCTCGAGTACCGGCCACAGTCCGATCAGACGATCGAGGAGCAACTAGCAGCGAGGCAGCAGTGTTTAGACGCTGCCCAGAAAGTGTGTTCCCCTACCATTGTATTCACAAACCAGCTCGCGATTCGACGCAGCCGCAAAGAGTCGGATGCGTCGGCCAGATCGAGCCCAGCAGGCCGCGCATCAATGGGTGCGCCTAATCGGTCTTCGAACAGAAATCATGCATGCTCCGAGGGCGTCTCGACGCTGGCACCCCTCTTGAACGGAACAAGGCCGCCGCAACCAGCACGACTCCGCGATGAATGTCCTGCATACAGCGTCGCGCTGGGTGGACCAGAGATGGTGGACGACAACGATCAGCAAGCGACATTGCCGCGTCATCGGCAGCCATTCGATAGTCGACGTACCGCTTCCCAGCCCCTGACCCACGATCGAGGTTGGCCACCAAGCTTTCTCGGCCAGGATGTATGGCGTATGCTGCTCTTCCGTCATGGCACATTTGGAAACCGATATGCTCAGATAGTCTCGGTACCACCAGCAGTTCAAACAGAGCTGAGCGAGCTTTGGACGCAGACAAGGGAGCGTGTGACTGCTAGAGCGCGTGCATGCGAGCAACCGCAAGCTTCGGCGCAAACATCATTGCAGCAACCAGCCCATACACAAGGTGGCGACCAAGTGCAGGCAGATACATCATTGCCAACTTGCGCTTCCCATCAAACCGAGGAAGAGCATGACAAACACATGCTCAAGCTGCTCAGCCAGCTCAGAGCGAGCCTGTTCCGATGGCGCCCCTTTACGATCAATTCGTTCGGCCTTATCTCTTGAACTTACGCAACTTCACGTACCTTTGGAGCATCGCAGCTGTGAACTTTCTGTCAGGTGATTCTAGACTGTGCGCCACGGTGCTACTCGTGACTATTGTCTATCTTGCTCGAATGTTTGTACTTGTCAACAACATAAGACGGCATAGTCGAACGGCAGGCATGATTCTCGTTAACAATCACGAATTCAATCGTGAATGGTATCGGCACGTGGCACGCGTAATTGTCATGCTTACCAAGCTTTGCTCCAGGATCCTTGGAATTTTGGCCGCTTTCTTCTGAAAATTTTGTGGGACACCAAACAGCAAACAGGGTTCGTTTCCCCCCCCCTTTTTTTTTTTTATCTCCCTCGCGTATTGCGGCAGAACTCACGACTCCACCTTTGAAAGCCTTGTTTTCCGCTGTCTTCTCCTGCGACCATTTGCTCTTCACGCAACCGACAATTGAGCTTGGCTGCAACCGTAGCAAGCTCCCAGAATCAAGATGGGCAAACAGGCCAAGTCGACCAAGAAGTTCTTGCGCACACAGCTCGATAGCACCATTAAGCGTCGACGCGAACACCAGAAGAAGCGAAAGGTCATCGAGCGTTCTGTTGTGGCGAAAAAGCAAAAGCAGTTGCGCAGCACCGGAAAAAAGGGTAACGCTGCGAGAGAGGTGGATGATCCACAAGATTTGGCAGAGTACCAAGACGGTGAGGATGTGGCAGGTAAGACGGACAAATTCAAGGGAATGAGCGTGGATGATTTTTTGGGAGGCGGCTTCAAGAGTGGTGCTGCTGATGAGGATGGTGAGGATCAAGATGAGGACCAAGACGACGAAGAGGATGACGACGAAACCGACGACCTAGAGCAAGTCGAAGACATGTCTGACGACGAAGAGGGTGTAGGCATGCACGCACAGGATCTCGAGAAGCTCAAGGAGAAAGATCCTGAATTTTATGCCTATCTGCAGGAGAATGACAAGGAGCTCCTCCAGTTCGGTCAGCAGTCTGATGACGACGACCAAGATGAACAAGACGACGAGATGCCAAGTAAGCCCAAAGCGTCTTCATCCAAAGCTGCGAAAGCAGAGACCGGCCCTCAACGCGTGACGCTTAAAATGCTTGCCGGCTGGCAAAAGTCGATGCTCACCCATCGATCACTCAAAGCGTTGCGACGACTTCTCATTGCATTCCGCTGCGCCGTCAAACCGGAACAAGAGGATCAACGACCTGAAGGCGCCTCTTTCATCGTGGAAGAGGCCCGCGTCTTTAACAAGCTCGTTCTCACTGCACTCAAATACACGCCCGTGGTCCTACAACACCACGTACCCATCACCCAAGACAAGCGCGGCAACGTCAAGATCCCATCATCTAACAAGAAGTGGAACTTGATCAAGAAGCCTATCCAGTCGTATTTCAGCAACCTTTTCCAGCTCACCGAGACACTCACCGAACCACAGATGCTCGAAATTGTGGTTCGTGAAAGCACACGCATGGTACCATACGCCCTGTGCATTCCCAAGACGACGAGGGAATTCATCAAGGTGGCGCTGAATCTGTGGTCGAGCCAGGTATCGGAAGATGGCGTGAGGATGTCGGCGTTCCTGACACTCAGGAGATTGGGTATGTCGGGCGGTACGGCGTCGTTGGAGAACGTGCTGCGCGGTGTTTATTCGTCCTACATCCAGTCGAGTAGGTCGGTGAGCATCCACACGCAAGCCATGCTAAACCTGATGAAAAATACAGCGGTGGAGCTGTTCCTCGTCGATTCCGACGTCGCCTACACTCAGGCGTTCGGTTTCATCCGTCAGCTGGCGATCCACTTGCGCAACTGCATCAAGACCAAAACCAAGGATGCCTTCAAGGCGATTCTCAACTGGCAGTTTGTTTCGGCAATTGACTTCTGGTCTTTGCTGCTCGCGCGTGCGTGCGATGTGGAGTCGGAACATCAAGCAGGCGTCGAGTCGCCATTGAAGCCGCTCATCTACCCACTGGTACAGGTGGCAACGGGCGTGGTTGGCTTAGTACCTAATTCGAGATACTTTCCCTACCGATTGCATCTGCTCAAGTCGATGATGCGCATCGTATCTCGCACCGCCACCTACATTCCACTCGCCCCCTCGATCCTGTTTGTCTTCGAATCGCCCGAATTCCAGCGCAAGCTCAAGGGCAGCACCTCACCACCCATCGACTTCAGCACCACGCTCCGAGCACCAACTCAACTCGTACGAACACGACCGTACTCGAACCAATTGCTTGCCGAGTACTCGTTCCTTCTCGTCGAGTTCTTGACGTCGCAATCGCGATCGATCGCGTTCCCCGAATTGGTGCTGCCATTGCAGATCCAACTCAAGAGGCTCTCGAAGAGCACCACCAATGCCAAGTTCCAGTCCGAGGCAAAGCAAATTCTCGACAAGTCGCTTCAGACTGCACTCTGGGTTACCAAACAGCGCGATGCGATTGACTTCACACCCAACAACTTGGACAAGGTCAAGGACTG
The DNA here is from genome assembly GCF_000328475.2 of Mycosarcoma maydis. Classification (NCBI taxonomy): domain Eukaryota; kingdom Fungi; phylum Basidiomycota; class Ustilaginomycetes; order Ustilaginales; genus Mycosarcoma; species Mycosarcoma maydis. Next base: position 916,186 of record NC_026482.1, read on the forward strand.
GCAGATGGATGCTAAGGAGAACCCGTTGGAGGGCATGTTCAGGTTGGCCAAGAAGGTGCGAGCTAAGCAGGAGGCGTTGATCCAGTCTCAGGCTCAAGTTGTCAGGGACGATGACGCTCAAGACGAGAGCGATGGCGACGAGGACGAGGACCAAGAGGAAGACGACAAAGATGAAGATGAAGATGACGAGATGGAGGTGGAAGAGGACGACGACGACGACGACGTCGAGTGAGTGTCTCAGGCTCGCCTCCACGCTCGGCCGTCCATTCTCGAGCGTTGTTGCAATCCATTCATTTCATTCAGCGGCATGACCTGCCAGTTTGATCGTATCTCCTGCGCGTATGGCCGATAGTGGCTTCTTGAACCCTCTTACACGAGCAGGGTCCGTGATCAGGTGGCAGTTGAGACCGAGAGGGCGATATCATCCCGAGTTCAGTCGAGTAGAGAGTATGGTCTATTTGTTCTTCTCGCTATCCCTTTTCTGCGTTTTTTGTTCCTTTGTTTTCTTGCTTTTTCAATTTCGAAAAAGGAAACAAGTGTAAAGGTGCTGAGCTCAGAAGTCGTGAGCTTGCACCCTTTGGTGTTTGGCTATTCGTGATTCACGATTGTGATTGCTGCTGAGTCGAATAATTTCTTCCTTTCAGATTTTCAGAAGAAATTCCAGCGCCAAAAAGTGGTGAGCATGTATGTGTTTGCGCAAGTCGCCGCTACAGCTGCTCTGAACGATGAATAGGCAGCAGGCTCACTTTGCTCTGTTGCTACCGTCACTTCTTGATCTCTGATGAATACGTAGCAGATCTTGCTCAGGAGTACCGTCTAGACACCCAACATGCTCTCGAGATCTTCGCTTTCGCTAGCCACCTCTTCTCGCTTGGCGCGCTGGGCATGTGCCACCTCAACATCGACCAGGAATACCACGGCAACCACACTCCAAATACCAACAGCTTGTAGCATCACTCGCTGTCTCGCTACCAGTGTTTCGGTTGCATCTGGTCGAGAGGCCTCGTCACCCGCCTCGAATCGCAATCAAGATCGATCCGATTACCGCCCTCGTCGTAGGGACGAAGATGTTCGGTCGAACCACCGATCGGGTGGACCGAATCATGGTGTACCAGTAGCGCAGTACAGTCGAAATCAGCGATTTGCTGCTGATGGAACGAGAAAACGTCTGCCCCATCCGAATGCTAAACCTCGTTCCGATCGGGAGGGAGATCGAAATCAGAGCGCGAATGACCAGCGTTCATCCAGACCCAGAGATGGTCCATCTCGTTTCAAGAAAGCCGGCGAAGCAGGATACTCATCATGGAGAAACAAGGATGATTCTGCGCTCAAGTTTGGCTACACTGCTCAAGATGGCATGGGCTCGAATTCGGCTTCGAACGCTGCTACCAAGAGGGATTCGACGGTTTCGAGGTTGAGAGCTCGAAACAACACCCCGTTGGACGATGCCGATGACCGCGGTTTTCGCAACACCGAGGCAGACAGGTTCGGAGACGCAACCAGTATCGAGGATGATGCTTCAGCGCGCAGTCCCAGAGGCGTTGCAGTGGATGATGGCATTCTAAAGGGCAACAGCATCCTTGAGAGGTCGGATCGACACCACACCGCCAAGCAAAAGAAAAAGGAAGGTCGAGGCTCCTTACTCGATCCAGAACATGATCACGATCACAATCCTTCAAGCCGATCTTGGCCGACTTCTTCTTCAAATCGACAGCCTCGACACGCTTCTGTCTCTCCAGATAACATGCATGCATCCCGCCTTGACCGCGCCCCTACGCCACGAGTTAAACCCAAGCTCCTCCCCAAGGTAGAGCGGAACATCTTCCTTCCCTCTGTCATCTCGGTCGTCATGCTTGCCACACGCATGGAGAAAAAACTCCGAGCTGTCCAAAACGTAATGAGCGAATTGGGAATGGAAGACACCCGCCCGGATCTGATGCTCAAATTCGAAGATGCCGAAATGATCGCGGCTCAACTTAACGTCGTTGCCATCCCCAACGACGAAGCCAGTTTCGACATCTACCCTCGACCGCCACCTTCGACACCGGAAGAAGCTGCCTCTCTCCCACGCCGCCCACCGGTGGTGACCATCATGGGCCACGTCGACCACGGTAAAACCACGTTGCTGGATAAACTGCGTTCCACCTCTGTTGCGCAGGGAGAAGCTGGTGGGATCACGCAGCACATCGGTGCGTTCAGTGTACCGATCAGTGGGAGGGAGCAACTCAAGGGCAAGAGGAAAGGTTACCAAGGTATTCAGACAATCACGTTCCTCGATACGCCGGGACACGCTGCTTTCACAGCCATGAGAAGCCGTGGTGCGATGGTGACGGATATCGTCGTGCTCGTTGTGGCAGCCGATGACGGTGTGATGCCGCAAACGCGCGAAGTGATCCAGCTGGTCAAGGATGCCAATGCCGACATGGATTCTAACGATATCGCCTCTAGCCAGCCGCACGTGCAGATGGTTGTGGCGCTCAACAAGATTGACAAACCCGACGCGGATCCCGAACGCGTGAAACGCCAACTTGTCGCTGCCGGCGTCGAGCTCGAGGAGCTTGGAGGTGACGTTCCCTGCGTCCACGTCTCCGGAAAGACAGGCAGAGGACTAGACGATCTCGAAGAGACCGTCGCAATATTGGGAGAGCTAGCAGAACTACGTGCTGAACGTACCGGCTTACCACAAGGTTACGTGATCGAGTCCAAAGTGGATAAAGGGCGTGGTAACGTAGCTACCGTGCTCATCAAGCGTGGTGTGCTTTCGAAAGCCTCGCCCATCATTGCCGGCACGGCATGGTGCAAAGTTCGTCAGATCTTGCATTCCAGCGGTCGGCCGCTCGCCAACGCTTTTCCAGGCGATCCTGTCTTGGTTACCGGATGGAGAGAGCTCCCGAGTGCTGGCGACATGTTGTTGGGAGCCACCGACGAGCAATCGTGCAAGAGAGCGTGCGAGAATCGAAAGCAGCTACAGGAGCACAAAAAGATGATGCAGGACGTCGAGCAGATCAACGAGGCTAGGAGGGCGAAAGCCGAACAAGAGGAAGCCGAGGCCAAGAAGGAGTTTGAGGATAGGCAGAGGAGGAGGGCTGCAAGGTTGGCTGCTGACGATGGCAAGGATCCGTTGGCAGTATTGGCTGCGATGGAAGCTGCTTCTTCCGGCGCTACCGGCGAGACGGTTCAAGTTGACCAGGACGCTGATGGCGTTGAAATTGCCGAAAGTAAAGACTCGACGACCAGTGCGGGCCAAGGTAAGAAATTGCTCAACGTGATCATCAAAGCCGATTTCTCCGGCACTGTCGAAGCCGTGGTCGGTGCTATCAGCTCGATCGGCAACAACGAAGCCGGGGTTAAAATCGTCTCGGCCTCAGTTGGAGAGCCTTCGGAATCCGACGTTGCAAAAGCCGCCGCGCTGTCGGCCACCATCATCGGGTTCAATGTGACGCCTTCGAAAAGCGTCCTTCAGTCGGCTGCTCGAGCGCAACCCGATCCTGTACCCGTAATCGTATCTGACGTCATCTACCGACTCATGGAAACTGTCTCGGCACGCGTCTCTACACTGCTTGCACCGCTCACCGAAGCCAGAGTTCACGGCGAAGCGACGGTAAGCCAGATCTTCGATATCAACCTCAAGGGCAAGACGTTCAAGAAGATCGCAGGATGCAAGGTGACCAACGGCACCATCTCGAAATCCAATGCGGTCAAGGTGCTCAGAGGCGCAGAAAGGAAGGAGGTCTACAGGGGAAAGCTGGATCAGTTGAAACATGTCAAGAAGGACGTCGCCGAGATGAGAAAGGGTACAGAGTGCGGCATGTCGTTCGAGGGGTGGCAGGACTTGAAGGAGGGCGATGTGGTGCAGTGTTTCAGCGAGGTCGAGGTGGCGAGGAGTTTGTAGACGTCTCATGCGCGTTAGGGAGACGTTGGGAAGTCACCAATCACAAACAAAGAAAAACAAATTGGCGCTAAGCCAAGTTGAGATTTGGACCGAGTCACGAGTGGTCTTTGCTTGTTGAGACAGAGAGTGAGCAGCTAGGCAGCAACCAATTGACGGCGTCTTGTATGTCGAGCTTGCGCTTGGCCCTGCTCGGTGGTGGACAGCGCGCGTCGCTGGGCAAGCATGTGTCTTGCGGCCAATCTTGCGGGATTCGCTTCGACTTGCAGCGGAACCGCGTTCTCCTTGATCTGCTCGCTGGTATCTCTCACAAGTGCGCGTGTTGGTGCGACGGGGAACACGATCGGCTCGTACGCCTCGTGCGGCGCCTCGGCCTGGCTGGCAAGTGGCTTACTGCGCGCACACCCAGCACTGTCTCCGGCCGCCTCGACGTGCTTGGCAGCGCTCTTTAGTGCGAATCTCGCATTGCGCTTCACCATCCCCAGCTCCAACTGCTTGGCGCTCAACGCGATGGAAAAATTCACATTGTCCTCCTGCAATCCAGCGTTGGCTTTCTGCATCTTGATCAGTTGTAAGCGTAGACTTGAGAGTTGGCGTTGCAGTGGTACAATTTGGTCTGCTGCTCGTGTTTCTGCGTCTTTCGCTTGAGCCGGTAGAGCCGGTGTGGGTTCGCATGCCTCGGTTCCGAGACGCAGTTGCGATTCCAGCGTCAGTACATGCGATTCCAGCTGCGTGGTGTGTGCATCGCGCTCGGCGAGCGTTTGCACGACAAGAGCGTGCTGCTCAACAAGCGTTTTGTGTTCAGCAGAGACCGAGACGAGTCGGTTTTCGGTGAGCGAAAGCGTCTCTTGCAGCCTTGAAAGCTGCGCTTCTCTCTCAACGAGCGTGGTTTGAAGCGTATCGACTTGTTGCGCAAGTTGCTCCTTCGTGCTGCTGCTCGCGCTACTAGTGCTACTGGTGATATGGCTGTCGTCGCGCAGGTTGCAACGAGCCGTGTCGAGCTCCTCTTCGAGCCTCGCTACGCGTTCTTCAGCAGACTGTTTCTGTGATGCGATCGTGTCGAGCTCGGAACGAAGGTCTTGTAGCTCTTCGAATCGACGGTCGAGGTGCGAGGTGAGCTCGTCGATCTGGCGTTCTAGTTCAGCCTGTACTTCAGAACTGCTCGTGAGAGTGCGCGCAGTAGAAACGGAAGCTAGCTCGTGTTGCAATTGTTCCACTTTGGCAACAAGGTCTCGCTGTTCCATGACACGCCGAACGTCAAAGTCCTTCTCCAAGGTAAGCCTTACGTGCTCTTTGACTTGCTCTATTACCGCATGCAACTGCGCATCGTTTTCGCAAGCTAGCCCATCTCCGCCGGCATGCGTTGGATTCAAGACGTCAGTGTTCGGGCTGAGCAACCCCTGGATGCGAACCTCGTAGTCGCGTCGATCTCTCTCTCTTGATCTGCGTTCCTCGGCCAACTGCTGTTCCAGCGCTTGCTCCCGGTCGCTTGCGCTCTCGTGCAATTGCGTCTGAAGCTGCTTGACCATTTCTGTCACGGCTGCATCTCTGGCATCGGCTTCCTGCACTAGCTCCTGATACTGCATCGACAGCTCAGACAGATCCGACCGTACTTGCTGTAATTGTGCCCGCTCCGTTTCCTGCGCCTCGAGCGCATCTTCCAGCTCTTGGATTCTAGCCGTCGAGGCGCAAAGCTGAGAAAGCAGCCGAGAGACGCGCGAATCAGATAGATGACCGAGCGAGTCGAAAGCTGTAGCTACCAAGCCGAGTTCCGGCACCGCAGCCAGTTCGGTCGGGAGCGTAGCGGGAGGCGAGATGCGTGAAAGCTGCATACGGGAGAACCTCGCTGCTGACGGCGAGTCAAGGTGCATCGTCGATGTGAGAGATCCGTCGACCTTCTGGTCCTTCTTGGCACTGTGAGACGAAGCGTCTTCCGTTGGCGAGGCGTCCGCGCAAGGCTGGCACGACGTCAACAGATCACCGCCTTGCTTCTTTTCCGAGGCAACAGAAGCAGACGAACAGGCAGAAGACGAAGCAGGTTCTTCCTCCTCTGCTTCAGCCGGTGATTTGGCGCTGGCATCTGGTCTCGCAGCATCGTCCTCGGCTTGCCTAGACTCGGTCCTTGCAGACAACGCCGCAAGAGACGGCGTCCATTGAGGTGTGCCAAACTCATCTGTGGGCGAAGCAGATGCAGATCCTGCCGAAGCAGCAGCGAGCGGTGTTTGGAATGCCCCCGCTGATGCCGGTGCCGACAGCTGCTGGGCACGCTGTGATGCAGGAGTTGAGATCAATGCCAATGTTGCCGGAGACCACTGTTGCGATGGGTTTATAGTTGACTGAAGAGCAGATATTGTGGCAGTCGGTGTGTGAATATGAGACCGTCGATCGCCGTCAGTCGATTCGAGTTGGTCATTTTTCGGGGATGACGATAAGTAGTCTTGTGGGGAACCGGATGCGTCATGGAGACCGCCTGCTGAAGGAGGTGGGGAGGATACAGCATCGTTCCTCAGACTAACGGAACTCTGCCATTGGGATGTAGTTGAACCAGCCGAGCAAGGCGAGAAGTTGACGACGCGAGATAGAGGCGAAGACCTGGCGGGCGTTCCGACTCGGAGCCTAGCAAATGAGCGCGGCGTGCTCGGAGCGCGAACAGCTGGAGACGAGCGTGGTCGCGCAGAATCCCGCATGGATTGGTTGGCTTGGCAGTCTGATTTGGGTGATCTTTGGTCCTCCTCTACTCCCGAAGTCTTGCTATGCGACAGCGTAGGGCTATTCTCGTCAATGTGCTCAGGAGATGATGCTGGTTTCGACGGCTCTGTGCCATGTCTTGAAGCAAAATCGTGGTCCTCAACGGAAACAGAGAAGGACGATGTACCTGTCATGAAATGTACGCTATCACTGGGCGATGCCGATTGCGTAGATTCTTCATCAACAAGCCGGGCTAAAGGCGAGGTGTGGTCCAGCTCAACAGGACAAGTTGGAAACTGAGATGCGTCTTCGATGTAGGATTCTTCTGGAACCATGGACAAGCCTTCTTGCCACTTTTGTGAAGCGCTCAAGCCGAAGCTGTTTGTTTCTGTCGATTCTGGGCGATGGATAGGGGACTCGGTGTTTCCGTGTGGTGGCCGGTCCACTGATGGTGAGTCTGTCGTCGACAACTGATCGGGTTGGGCAGAATCCAGAAATGATTGCTTAGTGACATTTTCACTTGTTTCGTGATGAGTAGAAATTGTACGATGGTAGCCCTCCGGTAGCGTACGCGCGGAAGGGCTCGAAGCTGGACTACTGCCATCTGAAGAAGCCGGGCTGTCGAGCATTCCCGCTTCGGCCATTCGGGTGCGCAAACTCTTGCCCGTGAAAGGCGTTCTCGGATCAACAGGGCGGATAGGTTTCGCTGTGACTGTAGGTGAAGAGGAGTTGCGATACCTGGGTGAGGAAGACGTAGACGAAGGCAGCGGTAGTGGTGCCTCGTCTAGACCTGCCAGCATACGTGCTCCTGCACGACGAAAGAAACTATCGCTGAAGGAGGCATTACTAAAGTCGAATGTACCCAAGCTTGAGCCCATGCTTTCGTTTGTGTCGGCATCCCTTGCATGTTTAGGAGAAGAGGGTTGAAGCGATCGACTGTTGGACTTGGAACGTGAAGCATCGGCATCGGGGCTTGGTGTCCAAGCGGCAGCTGACTTGCCGATCGTATGCGTACTGAGACGGCTCGATCCAGGTGTTGCATTGGGAAGAGGTGGGGCGAGGACTGGGACTGAAGCTGAGTTCGACCTTGGCGATGCTGGCGCTGCAAGTGATGGCAAGTGAGTGTCAAGGAGATGGCTGCCATTGTCGATGGATGCCGCTGACAGATCCGACAAGCCGCTTTGGTCCGCAAGTAGTGAAGCATCCATCATGACGTTCCACGATTAACGAGACGTGGCTTGTAGAGATCGAGACTGACGTGGTCAAAGGCAGAAAGGTGAAGGTAGAGAAGAACGTCTCGAGCTTCCGAATCTGCATTCAAGCTTCGCATCTGCCAATCTGTGCGAACCCTGCAGCGCTCAGGCGCGGCAAGAGGCAGTAGCAGCAATCAAGAATCAGTCAATCAATCGTGAATCCAATCAAACAATCAAAACCAACCTTGTACTCCTCCACTCTGCGTGTTTTTGGCGCGTAGGCGAAGTGGGGTCACGTGCCGAACTCCTTTTTCTTTTTTTCTTTTTTCCTTTTTTTTGTCCTTCCCTTTTGCCTGAAGACCAAAATTTCAGAAAAGGGAACAAGAAGCTGCAGCAAGGCGAGAGAAGACCAGGAGTAAGACAGGAAGAAAAAAAAAATTGGTGGCACAGCCAACAAGACGACCGTTCACGGTTGCCATTTAAAGCTCCCACGTCTTTGTCCTTCATCCTCTCCTCTACTCTCTTGACCGCTCTTCAGCGTCCACCTCCGATACCAAGCATCCAACGTATTATACCCAGTCCACCACCTCGCATATCTTCAAATATATATTACCAGCATCGCACTGGCTTGCAAGCTGTTTCAAGCTCTGGTCAGCCTGTAGCCACCTAGTACAGGTGCCCCCCCCGCCCCTTCAAGATCACCCTACGACCGCCGGCTATTGACACTTGACCTCTCGACATGTCGCGACTCATCGTGCGGGGCTTGCCCTCGTACCTCACCGATGCAAGGCTACGAGAGCACTTTTCCCAAAAGGGCGCTGTCACCGATGTTAAGCTCATGCGTAGGCCAGATGGCACTTCGAGAAAGTTCGGGTTCGTCGGCTACCGATCGGAACAAGAAGCGCAGCAAGCACTCGACTACTTTAACCGCACCTTCATCGACACCTCGCGTATCTCGATCGAGCTAGCCAAGAAAATTGGTGACGAGGAGCTTGTTCACCAACGCGAAGAGCGTCGTAACAGGCGCAATGCTGGCGCAGGCCCCGAAGGCTCCGCTTCTACAAGCGATGCTCGCAAAAGAAAAGCCGACAAGTCCGACACTCAGCAAGAGGAGGGTAGTGGCAAGAAGAAGCCCAAGAAGGGTGGAGCCATCTCGTTTGAAGAATTCATGTCCGTGATGCAGCCCAAAGCAAAACGCAAAGCATGGCAGAACGAAGATGCGCTGCCCGAGCAAACGATGCAAGACATTGTCGCGCCAGAAGAAGCTATCCAGAAAAAGGCTGCTAGGAAGGCGTTAAAGAAAGCTGACGCTGCAGCTGCTGCAACAGCGACAGCAGAGTCCACAGCAGCGCAGCCCGATTCTGGGCGCGAAGAAACACCAGAGCCAGACGCAGCGGCAAACGATGTTGGCCTCACCGACGAAGAGTACATGCGCCTTCGCATGAAGCACAGGGTCGGCACCGACCTCGACACCCTCGAACAGTCTTCCTCCGGTCCTGAGTTCGAGCAGTCGGATAACGAGAAAGACGACGACGATGCGGCGGCCGACTCGGATCCTGAGTCGGAAGACGAACCGATTCACGATCAAGGCTTCGAGTGCAAGCAGGCGGAAATGCAAAGAAAGGCTCAGCAAGCAGCCGAAAAGGACCAGAAACTGGTCGATCAGATCATGGAGAGTGGCAGGCTGTTCATTCGAAACTTGCCTTTCGCCGCCAGCGGAGACGAGATCCTGGCATTCTTTGAGAGCTTTGGCACCGTTAAGCAGGTAAGTGTAGACAACGTCCTGGCGGCAGCACAGCAACAGCGCAGTAGCCAGCACTTGTTACTACAATGATGACAGCTTAGTATAGGGACAGCAGAGCTACATGCGGTGCTGATAACCTACTGGAATCTAGATAGTAAAATGTATTCATATCTGATCCGTAACAAGTCTGGTCAACGTTGTCATCGCTGCCGTCCGTCTTGATGTGAAGGACAAGAAAGGATTGGACTGCTGACACCCCACCTTGACTTGATCGATCACAGGTTCACATTCCTCTCGACAAGCAGACCAAAGCCTCGAAAGGTCTCGCCTTTGTCTCGTTCTCGGACCCGGCGCATGCATTGGCCGCATATCGAGCCAAAGACGGCTCCACCTTCCAAGGTCGATTGCTGCATCTACTACCCGCTGTCAACAAAGACGCGTTGGCCGAGACGGGCAGCAAGAAAACAGCCACCCTCAAGCAAGCTCGAGCCGAACAGAAGAAGCAGGACGCTACCAAGGACTTCAACTGGTCGATGCTCTACATGTCTTCGGACGCAGTTGCATCGTCTATCGCCGACAGGCTGGGGGTGAACAAGTCCGACATTCTCAATCCGGGTGCCAATGGTGGAGCGGACAATGCTGCTGTTCGGCTCGCGCTCGCCGAGACGCGCATTATTCAAGAGACGAAAGAGTTTCTGGCGCAGCAAGGCATCAATGTCGATGCGTTCCAAGGTGCAAAGGGTCCCAGGTCAGACACGACGATCCTGGTGAAAAACATTCCTTACGGCACGTCGGCCGAAGAAGTGGAAAAGCTGTTTGGCGAGCATGGTGAAGTGGATAAGGTGCTGATTCCGCCGAGTGGGACGATCGCTGTGGTAGAGATGCCTGTGGTGAATGAAGCGAGGCTGGCGTTCCGGGCGATAGCGTACAAGCGATTCAAGGGGGGGATTCTATACCTCGAGAAGGCACCTGTTGGACTGCTGACGCAGCACAAGGTGGGTGAAAAGGTGGTCAAGCAGGCGCCGATCGTGGGCAAGTCGATCGACTCGTCGAACCCAAGCGTGGATTTGGACGGCCCCGCCGGCGCCGGAGCTGGCGACGAGGCGGTGGATGGAGCTACGCTGTACGTAAAGAACCTCTCCTTTTCGACGACGGATGAACGGTTGACGGCGTTCTTCCATGGGCTGTCGGATTTCGCGTTTGCGCGAATCCAGACCAAGCCCGATCCGCGTCGACCCGGAGCGCGCCTGTCGATGGGATATGGCTTTGTCGGCTTCAAATCGATCGATGCTGCACGTACCGCGCAGAAGGCGATGGACGGTAAAGTGCTCGACGCGCATACGCTCGTCGTCACATTTGCGCGTCGCAATGCCGAAGCCTCGACCACGTCCATCTCGTCCGGCGGATCCACCAAGATCCTCATCAAGAACCTGCCGTTCGAAGCGACCAAACGCGATATCCGCGATCTCTTCTCCTCGCAAGGCCAACTCAAATCCGTCCGTCTACCCAAAAAGTTTGACAACACAACCCGAGGCTTCGGCTTTGTAGAATACTCGACCGTCCGTGAAGCTCAATCTGCCATGGAAGCCCTCAAACACACCCACCTCCTAGGCCGACATCTTGTCCTCCAATGGTCCCACCTCGCTTCCTCCACCCAGCAACAGGTTGACATGCAAAGGTCCAAAACAAAACAACACTTTGTCAACACCCATGATAACGCGGCGCGTGCAGATCCGAGCAAGAGAGCGAAGATCAAGTTGAACAGCGCCCAGATCAGCGAGGCCATCAAACAAGCAAAGAGGCAACGTGACGATGTCGACGACGACGAGTAGATCGACAGGTAGCCGACGCAACAAGGATGCGTTTTTCTTTGTATTCTAGATTCATACTGCACACGCAAAACCGCATCAAAAAGCATTTGCTGGCATGACAAAAGAGTTGCATAAGCGTGGGTTCGTTTCTACATTTCGTGTATTCGTGAGACGGTCAGCGACGTTGCTCTGACCGCAAAGGTTTTGAGAGTCGAAACGACGAGCTGGGCAAGACAAGTCGTCGAAAAGGGCTCTGCCTTCATTGCTGGTTGAAACTAACAGGCTTACCGGGCAGCCCATCACTCAAAAGCACAACCGCATACTTGCCACTGATCCTCCAACCGGGCTCCTCGGAATCCAACTTATTCGACACGTCGCCTGGCACACCCACCACAACGTCCGACTTGATGGTCCTCAACGAGGCCACGGGTGGAGCACCATCGTCGCTCGCCAGTGGGCCAATGGCCATGTCGAAAGGCGTGTCGCTTGGAGCTTGACAATCATAGGTGAGCTTGCGGTGGTTCAAATCACCCTTGAACATGACCAAATCGGATTCGGCGAGGTGCAAAAACAGATCGGGAGCTTCTTGCGAGATGGACCAGAAGGTGTAGCCGGTACACCAGAAGGGATGCTGTTCGTAGATCCACTGACCCTTTCGTTCGTACTCCTTCCAGCGGAGACCCATCTGTTTGAGCGACTGCACCTCGGCGTCCGAGGCTTGCGAAAAGAGTGAACCGTAGAGCATCGAGTTGAGCAACCAGTCCCAGTCCTTGCGCGTAACGTCCGAGACGAACCAAGCGAATCGTTTGCCGTGGAAATGGATCTCGTTGGCGATACCTGACTGGATGAGCCAGTCGGCGTAGACGCAGTCGCAGTACAGCTCGAATCCGGCATTGTCGAGGACAAAGTCGATTCGGCCTCCCTTCATATTGGAAACGAGCTTCCAGAGACGGTCGAGGTGGTTGCCGAGAATGTTCTTCTCGGTAGCGGCAAGGTGCTCACCACCGGTGGACTGAAGGTTTTTAATGTCCTCCTCGGTCATGTTGATGAGCAGCGAGAGATCGGTAGCGTTACCCCAGAGACACACCTGGGTAAGCTCGTGGAAGAGGAGCTCGCGAGCCTTGAGCTTCTGGTCTTCGGTAGCGCCCTCCTCGTAAGCAAAAGGCTCGGCAAAACGAGTTGAGAGCTCAAAGACGGCGGTGCCGGAGCGAGAGAAAGTGTCGCACTTCTGACGGAAAAAGACATCGTAATCTTTCCAGTACTTGGAGATGCTGAAGCACTCATGCAGGCGACGGTACTTGTACGCCTCGGCAAAGAGCCAGGGTGCGTTCATGAAATCTTTGCCGCGGAAGAATCTGGCAATCTCCTTGTTCCAGAGAGGAATGTCTCCCTCGCCGTCGTCAATGATGGGACGCAGCTTGGCGTTTTTCTGGAGGTCGTCCATGAGGACGTGCATGCGCTCGATGCACTTGGCGAGGTCGAGAATCTTTTCCTCTTCGTAGAGCTCGTTTAGCGTCTTGATGACATCGTCGACGGCTTTGCCCAGGATGGTAGGCAGACGTTTGCCCATGGTTTCCTGTTGTTGCACAACGGTCAGACAAAGAGAAACAGGTTAGCTTCTATTCGTTTTGCACCATAGTTTCAGGCGGATATCAGTATACCTCAGTGTGCTAGAGAGACTTACATGAGCGAACGAGAACTCGTGGTATCCACGGTACGCCGGCCAAGGCGGATTGTTGGGGTCAACACGCGAGGGAGTGCGCGCATATTGAGCTGCAGCGCCAAAGCCCTGCTTCTTGGGAGGAAGGTTGCCAAGGTTGAGCACCGTCCTGGCGGCGGGCTTGGCGGAAGGGTGATTACGGTCAGCCATGATTGCGAGTGGTCAACGCTGCTATAGTAAGTGGCAGCAATACGTGATCGAGCGCAGATGCGGATAGGGACGGGGAGGGTGATGGTGGAGAAGAAAGGTATCCAGTTAAGCTCAGAGAAGCTCCCGTTGGAAACAAAGGCAGATGCGAGGGCAAAAGGGCGAGGGATGGGGCACGGGACACTTCACAATCGCCAATGTACTGTATCGTTCAACAACAGGCTGGCCTCGGGCAGGCTAGCTTAGCCACATTCAGGGACAAGCAAAAGAGACAGAAAGCGGCAGCAGAACGACAGAAGATGGTTTTGCGAGGTGTGCTTGAATTGGGATGCACAGATGTATCATCAACGTTTCTGAGGGCCAGACATGTGCGCGAAATTCCGTGATTGGTGATTGTGGTGCCAAGGCCCTTGTATCGTCACTCGTCACTCGTCACTCGTCACTCGTCACTCGATGGGTTCAGCTTCGGAAGCGTCCGCGTCCGCGTCCGCGTGCTGTGATTCAGAGATTGTCTCTGATCAAGCCTGGCTTGGTCTCGACCAATCAAAGCCAACCGACAGTCGGTATCGCATCATGCACCAGCAAGGAGGCGTTGTGGGCCAAGATCCAGACGGCAAGATCGGAGCAAGCCAGGCTGGAGTTGGTCAAAACGTTCGTCGTTTGGTTCTGCACCCCCACAATTTTACCTGAGAATCGCTCAGATCTCTGCACCATCTATGTCCAGTCTTGTGCGCTTTCTTCCCAGCCGATTCACTATTATTGGCCTTCTACCTTAGTTTTCAGTGCAGTCACTTGTCGTGCAATCTACGCATTCGGTCGAGTAGCAGTATCCACGATCATCAAGGCATCTGGATCGAGAGAGACGAGTCTTGTACAGCAGGTCCATTTACCATTCTACGCCTGGTCGGAATTTGAACCAGTGCACGATGACTGATCAATCGCGTACAAAATAGGCTGTGTAGTCAAAGCACGGCCGCGTCATTCTGAATCACGAGCCGCCTCGCCTGGACCACAGTCTCTGACAACAAATCGTGAATTTTGCACGTCCCAATCGTGAATCGTGAATCGCGAATTAAAACTGATTTTCTCTTTGACCACGCGAGAGGCTTTCGGCTTGGCCCCTGAATCCTTTGCCCTCGGCTGGCCAAATTCGTGCCTTAACCCTTTAATATAATAGTTATAGGTAGATTAGCAATCTTTACAATTCCCCGATGAAGCCCGATTTCGACCGGCTATAGCATAGGTCCCACACTGTGGGATGATTCTTCCATGACCTTGACAGATGCTTTCAGATTCTTGTTCTCCTCGCCTTGCCCTCTGGCGTTTGCGAAATGTTCGATCGAGACTTACCCTGTCGTGCACCCTGCGTACGATTTTACATGCGTCCGATCAGGATCTGGTGTACAAGTACAGTTAGCTCAAGCCACCTCGAGAATAAAGCTAGACACTCAGACACAACCCTTTCCGTCGTCACATCGGCGCTCAGCATACTAGTCCGTTCGTCCATCAAGGCGGCATTGAGAATTGCAAAAGAAAACCCTTTTTCTAGATTGGCAAAAGCGATGTACCTCCACGCATCAGCATGCTCGCACCGTACCGCAACGTGGTAGTGCCTCCAGGGAAGTACGCCGCCAAGTAGGTCAGCAGCGCGCCCACTTGGACGATAGCAAACACCATCGTTGGCAGCATCTTGCGTGGACCTACGGCAAAGTAGATGGTAAGTGCCAGCGATGAAAAGTAGGCAATCGAAAAGGGAAGTCTCTCCTTGCTGCAAATGTGTTTGAGATGCGCCAGGGGCCCTGAGAGAACCGAGAAGCCGATCATAAACAGCATACTGCCGAGCGAAAACGCGAGCGCAAACTTTTGCGGTCGAAGAGCTAGAATGGGCGGCGAAAGAAAGATAAAGCTGAAGAAGAAGCACACCGCCGCACCAGCGATGCAGGCTAAGAAGCCTAGGAATCTGTAGTATCAACATTCAGTCAGGAGTCAGTGATTCAACGTCAGCAGTAGCACTGCGACAAATCATCGCAGGATGCCTCGACCGCCTTGGGCTTGGGCTTGAGCTTGGGCTCGCCACTCACCTCTCCCAGCGACTTAGGCTCAGGTACGCCTCTTCTTCATTCGTGCGTTCGTTCGACCGCAATGGTACGTAGCCAGAGATGCTATTGGTAATGGTCGACAGATAGCTTGTTGGTCCGGATGACGTGTTCTGTGGCCGTGAGTCGTCTGTTCTCCCTTGTGCCCATCGAAAGCCCGAAAGCTCAGAGCGGTAGTTGGATTCTGTTGACGCCATGGCCGTGTCTGTCAAAAAGCACCCTGTATTCCTTTTTCGATCTCTGCAGCTTAGAAACTGGAGGCCGGCACGGAAGCTTTGTGTGCTGTGCGTAAGAAGTGGACCAGGTGGCGTACGTCACGCGCTTCTATAATGGTGTCGCGCTAAGTCGGTTGGTGTCTGTCAGTGTTGGCGTTGAATTGGTGTTGCGGTGGAGGTAAAGAGCCGCGTGATTGCGGCGAGCCAGGCCTATTCACGATTATCGTGCGAATGAATACTTTGTACGAAGTCAAGTGTCAATTTTTGAGGCAAGAAGAAAGGCCCAAAGAAAAAGGTTCCTCGCGCTTCGAACGCCAAATGCTGTTGCAAAGCGCGCACTGCGCTCGATTTTTGGCCTGAGCCGCTTTGCTGCTGCCTGCTAAGACCAACACCAATCAATAATCGCGCACATACACCCTTCTCCACCACAACTTTCTTGCGGCTTGCAGAGGAGTTGACACTATCGCACCACCAATCTCATCACTGTCTTCTCGTCTCGGCTGATTTGAACTACCTTGTCATCAAGCCTCGATTCAACCGTAACGACGCAGCACAAGTCTCGGCTTTCGCACGCTTCCATCCGGCAACAACACGACAATGTCAGCCATCGAGCTCATCAACCCTAGAGCCGAGTCCGTTCGTCGGACTCAGGCTCTTCAAGTCAACACTGCCGGTGCCATCGGCCTCGCACAGGTGGTCCGATCCAATCTTGGTCCTCGCGGCACCATCAAGATGCTCGTCGATGGCTCGGGTAACCTCAAGATGACCAAGGACGGCAAGGTACTCCTCACCGAAATGCAGATCCAGAACCCGACCGCTGCCATGATCGCCCGAACCGCCGTCGCGCAGGATGAACAGTGTGGCGATGGCACCACCTCGGTCGTTCTTCTCGTCGGTGAGCTGCTCAAGCAGGCCGAGCGATACATTCAGGAAGGCGTCCACCCTCGTGTCATCAGCGAAGGCTTTGATGTAGCCAAGACGGGAGCACTCAAGTTTCTCGAAGAGTTCAAAAGGACCTCCGAGATGGACCGTGCTACACTGATCAAGGTCGCCACCACCTCTCTCTCCACCAAGCTGCACGCTAAACTGGCAACACAGCTCGCAGCCGACATTGTAGATGCAGTGCTCGCCATCAAGCCCTCCACCACCTCAACCATCGAAGCACCCGCGCCCACAGCAGACGGCAGCAGTGAGAGTGTCTCTGAGTGGAACATCAAGGATCCCATCGACTTGCACATGGTCGAGATCATGAAGATGCAGCACAAGACCGAGACAGATACTCAGCTCGTCCGCGGTCTCGTGCTCGATCATGGTGCGCGTCATGCCGACATGCCTAAGCGTGTCGAAAACGCTTACGTCCTCACTCTCAACGTTTCGCTCGAGTATGAAAAGACCGAGGTCAACTCCGGCTTCTTCTATTCTTCCGCAGAGCAGCGCGAAAAGCTCGTCGAGAGCGAGCGCCGATTTGTCGATGCCAAGCTGAAAAAGATTGTCGAGCTCAAACAGGCTGTTTGCGACGCACCTACCGAGGCAAGCAACGAGAAGAAGAAGAACTTTGTCATTTTCAATCAGAAGGGGATCGACCCCATGTCGCTCGACATTCTCGCCAAGAACGGTATTCTGGCGCTACGAAGGGCCAAGAGGAGAAACATGGAGCGCCTGCAACTCTGCTGTGGAGGTGTTGCGCAAAATTCGGTCGACGATCTCAGCCCCGATGTGCTTGGTTACGCAGGTCTCGTTTACGAGCACACGTTGGGCGAGGAGAAGTATACGTTTGTCGAGGAATGCAGGGACCCCAAGTCGGTGACCATCCTGATTAAGGGACCCAACGCACACACCATGTCGCAGATCCAGGACGCAGTTCGCGATGGTCTGCGCTCGGTCAAGAATGCCATCGAGGACACAACGCTGATCGCCGGTGGTGGAGCATTCGAGATCTCGGCATGCCAATACTTGACCACGGAGGTCAAGAAGTCAGCCAAGGGACGCGCCAAGTTGGGCGTACAGGCGTTTGCAGATGCCATGCTGGTGATTCCCAAGACTCTGGCCTCGAATTCGGGCTTCGATGTGCAGGACTGCCTGGTAGCTTTGCAAGATGAGGCGGCTGAGGGTAACGTGGTCGGGCTCGACGTCCAGACGGGCGAGCCGATGGACCCAATCAGCCAGGGAATCTGGGACAATTACCGTGTCAAGAGACATATGTTGCACAGCTCGGCCGTTATCGCTTCTAACTTGCTTAGCGTCGACGAGATCCTGCGTGCTGGAAGGAGCAGTCTGAAGAGCGAAGGCCCGATGGGTTAGTCGCACTAGGCTAACCAGGATGATTCATTCAAAGCACCTTAGGTCAGCACAGCGGGTCTCTGTCGAAATATCAATACTCAGTCTCGGCCCTTCTTCGCTGCCATAAACTTGGTGCAATGATAGGAGAGATTCTACGACACGCATTGTTCTGAGTGTGTCGAGGGTACAATCACGAATACAATATTGTGTTTTTGTATGCGCTTCTAACTTAACGGAGATTGAGGCAATGCGTGATGCTAAAACAGCTGATCATGTACGTTGGTGCTTGGCATCAGGCAAGTCACGTGCATCCACCCGTCTCTGGCCCCAGCTTCAAGCCGCCTTAGACGTGTCTTCGGGCTTGTGCAGATCGTCGAGATGGACCTCCAAGAACCCCTTGACCGCCTCGTAGGTGAGGAAGCTCGTACCGATGCTCGGTGCGACCTTCAACAAATTGGGCAGTAAGCCTCTGTACAATCCAGTGACGCCTTCGGCCTTGATGATATTCTGGATAGCATTGATGGCATTTTTATCTTTGTATCCCAGTTTCTCCTGGCTGTCCTTCATTCCGGCCACCTGCATTCTGCGTCTGAGGACGTCGAGGGGATATGTCAGGGTCTGGGAGATGCTTCCGGCCAGGGCACCGCAGGCGAGCTTGAGGAGTGCCGAAGGATCGCTTCCGTCCGCTGGCGAGATACGTTTTCGCGCTGCTTCGTAAAAGTAGAAGTTCAGCGCCACGTACGGCGCCACACCGACCGAAGTGGGAACGCAACCACGGTACAGCCCGCGAAGACCACCTTCTTCGCGATACACCTTGGTCGTCATGGCCCAAATCCCTGGAACAGCCTTCTGCCTCGCTGCGATCTGCGTACGCAAGACCTGCTCCGGCACTCTTTCGGCTACAGCCATCTTGGTAGACGCCGAGATAGCCTCGCTCTTGGCCTCGTTGTACATGTTGGCACTTGCAATGCTGATCCTCGATCGAACGAGATCTAACGGGTAGGTGCTGACGACACTCGCAATTCCGGCGATTGCTCCCGCGGTGAGTTTTCGCATGACATCCAATTCGTCGCTGCCCTCTTGTCGCAAATACGTCTTGCACATTTCGTACGTCGTAAACTGCACAGCAGAGTAAGGCGCAATGCGCAAACAGTTGATACCGTTGCCGCGCATAAAACCTGCAAATCCTTCTTCCTGCCACATCTTGACAAGGCCAGTCCAGACGCCGTTGTACGCTCGATTTTTCACGGCAGATCGACTTTTCGCCGTGGTCGAAGCGGCGCCGGAAGAAGACGATTGGGAAGATTGGGGTTGAACCTGCATGATGATCTTGAGCCTTTCCAAAGGCGAAACAACGGTTCGAGATGTAGCACCTGCTGCACCACCAGCGACAAAATAAGTGATCAGAAATGCGTGGTTCGTCGCCGGATGCGCGTGCGACCGCACATGTTGATTTGCATCTCTCTGTGATGACGACGAGCTCTCGACTTCCACGACATTGCCAGCTGGCGATGCGTTGAGCGCAGATTCTGTACGATGAAGCTGTTGATATGCTCTGACTCGGGCAATTTCGGTAGGTGTAAGCGGCGTCTCTGCTGCTGTTGCCGCTGCTTTTCCAGCTCGCAAAGTGGCCGCTGGACGTGTGCGCGATATTGGCAGCCGATCAGAGGCAGGCGTTGATGGAAACGTCGTTTCACTCGCAGGCGAGACAAGAGCAGTGGCAGATTCGAGGAAACTCTCGAGCGTCGATGCCGAAGTCGAAGCTTGACTCGAGCGCGTGAGCCCTGCCATGGGGCTCGTAGAGTCTGCTGCTGTCGTCATGATGTTTGGATGAACAAGGATGCTGCAGTGAGAACAAAGCAGAGAAAAAAGCTACTGTATCGATGCAAGCATAGCACGACCTGTCTTCGACACTTGATGCAAACGTTGCTGTTGATATGGATTTGCGTGATCCACAAGTCGACCGTGCTTGTGACAAGCAGGTGGATGCGGCAAGAGAACACGCGGTTGGTTGAGTCCGTGCACCGCGGTCTAAGCACTTGCTTGCAAGACAAGATCGGTGTACGTGGTAACGAAAAGAGATGCGGGACGATACCGCTTTTGTCTCGTGTCACAATGTTGTTCCTCGACTCAGATCAGACCGGCGTGACTCGCTCGGGAGTGACCGGCAGATTTTTGCGGCGTTAGCTGCGGTGTGCTGCCGTGGATTTTGGGCCTGTTTTCTTCTGACGTCTCTGCGCAGAAATCACGAATTGCTTTTCCCGATTGGAGAGAGAGAGAGAGAGAGAGAGAGACCGCTACTCTGTGTGCTTTTCGCTATTTGACCCGCAGCTGCACAAGGACTGAAGTGCAACGCAACAAGTCCCACGTCGCACGATCCGACGCAAAGCCTTTGAGCGAGGTCGAAAGCTACGAAACAAGGTCTGCCTAAATGAGTGCTTCAAATCTAGCTTGGAGCGTGATTCGAATGTCGTTTCAAAGCGGTCGCGAGGTTGCGATAGGGTGTGGTAGGACAGGAGCTTGCAGAACAACAAGGTCACCGCCATCTATATACTATCACAGGGCCGCAGGGCCGACCTTGCACTCAGCGGTCTTCACATAGCTAGCCGGATAGAAAATCCTTCACACGCCGGAGTCGCATCACGCACATCGATCTTGCACCACAGCGAACCGGAGCTTTCTACTCTGCTAGATAGCTAGCCAACTAACCAGCTAGTTAGCTCGCTCGATCGTGTGGGGCAGCCAGCTCTCGTGTCCTCCGACGAGCGTGAAATCTGTACATGATTCTCGGTACGTTCTGCGAATACACAGCGTCCGGATCAGAGCTGTTGAAAGCGTGGGGTCCATTTTCACTCCACTTTTCTGTTGCCGATCTGTTCCGAATGGTGAATCCAAATCACATCGCCGATTAATCGGCTTATTTCACCGATTGCCAGGACGTGCTTCTGATACTCAATCCGACCTTTACTCACGACTGCCTCGTCTGATGATATCGATGATGACAGGATGACTAGACGCTGACCCACATATGCAGCAGGTGAATCGCCATACTTACCTTTGGCAACAGTCGGTGCAACCTCGTCTTCTCATATGTCGATCACCATGACAGGCGGCTGTCTAACGTATCCAGCGTTACCCAGCTTGAGAATTCCAGCTTGCAGCTTGAACGGCTGCTTCAACCACCTTGCGTACATTCTCACAGTATCACACAGTCAAAGGACAACTTCGTGAGAAATGTTTGCTTTCGCATGTGTATTTCGTTCCTTGTGATATCAGGAAACTAGATGGTGGTCTTTCGACCAGGGTTTTTGGTGTGTTGTAAGTACAAATGATGCCGTTGCATCAGGACGATATGTGAAGAAAACAAGAGACCAGATGAAGAGAAAAATGGGAGGAATGTGCATATGCAGGCAGGCGAAGAAATGTGTTGGAGCGCAAATGAGACGACACCGTTAGATGTAGGTGTCGTAAGCCTGGGGAGCAAGGGTCTCGGGGGTGTTGTTCTTCATCGAGATGGTGTGGGCAGTGCGGGGGGCAGCGGGCAGACGCTTAAGCTGCACGTGCTCACCCTTGGCCTTGGCCTCCTTCTTGAGCTCAGCGTTGCGCTTGACACGCTGCAGGAAATCGTCTCGGCACTTGGAGTGCTTGACGTGCTCAATGCGGACGTTGACACGCTTCTCGATGTATCGGTTTCCGACCACCTTGTAGATGATCACACCAACAGCTCGTGGGGCGACGTTGAAGACTACACCAGTACGGCCGTGGTAGTACTTGTGGGGCATACCCTTTTGCTCGGCAGCGTTGGCCTTGATGTCGACAATGTCACCGGCGTGGAAGGGTCGGAGGTAGGTCGACAGCTTGATGGGACCATGCTGACGGAACTTCCTCGCGAAGAGGTGACGGGTGCGGGCCCTGTAACCGAAAGAGTGCTATTGTCGTTCGAGGCAATGGAAACAGACAGTAGAAGCATTCAATAGAATCACGGGAAGGTCAGCATGTTGTTGGAGACGATAGCATGGACGGTCATTGTCGACTACTGGCACGTCAATCCTGCAGTCGTCCAACGAAATGTATCGATAGCGGTTGCTGATTCAGAACAAGCAAAGTCTTATCTGGTGTTCCGCAAGCCAACAAGCTGAACTGCCTTTGATCCGTTATCAGGATCAAGCTGGCTGCGTCCATCCAAAGTATGACATTTGCAGTGAAAAAGTCAAGTGCTGAATGATCTGTTTTTCCTCCTTGTTGAAGTTTATGGTTGGCGTAGTGTCGAGGATGTCGTACCACGTACACATACGCGCTGATGAAGAATGTCAACGCTACTGTGTCGACTAAAGACCTTTCCATTGTTGTGATGTAGCTTGATCGATTGTTGGTCGGCTGATGACACCACCCACTGCAAATCCTGGCAAGAGAATCCTAGACGGTTCGCTGGCATGCAATCTTGGCGCGAGACTTCGCAGTGGAGAAGATGCTTTACAGCAGAAATAAGTGACCTGGGTCGGAGTTATTGGATGTCGATATGCTGTGCGGCTGCGATTGGTTCCCCCTTCAAAGAGACGACTTTAGATATTCTGCCACAATCCGTACCTAAGCTGTTGACGCCGAGTCATCACGAACACGTTGTAGGGCTGTCGCTTCCTCCTTCCTCCTGTTCGCTACATCTGGTCCTTGTCATAGCATGTCTCCTTCATCGTCACGATACTGTCTGCTGAATGTTGTTTTGCTTATTCGATGTTGTTTTAGTTGTATCCATGCTCCTGGTCGATGCAAAGATGTGACGTGATTATGTGGCCGGCGTTGCGTCAGAACTTACAGGCATTGTGAGTTAATGATCTCTTGAGGGGGTGATGGTGACGAGAAGGATGTTGATGATGGCCACCTCGTATCGCTTTGGACTGGCTTGGCTACGACTGGCTGGCAAATCGAACAATTTTGGCTGGTGACGGTTCTTTGGCTGGTAGCCTCTCTGCCTAACCTCAGACTTGAGCTGGCCAAGTGTCTGCGGGCCCGAAGACCAGCTCGCAGGTCGCACTCTGCACTCTCTGGTCCCTTTCGTGTACTGCGGGCTGCTAGCCAATTTTTCCCCATTTCGCAGACTTTGCTGATTCGAAACAGCTGTGCGGCTGTCTCAACATTTGTTCTCGCTGCTCAGGCTGTCGAGGGTCAAGGCTGTTTCCTTGCGAGAATGAAGGGATGGATTCTCCTGTTTCGATTAGAAATAATAATTACAAAAGAAAGCCGGCCGACCTAGTTCCTAATACAGTAAGTCACGTGTAGCTTTCGGATGACTACAAGCCCGAATTCAACGAGAAATTTGGCAAAAAAAAAAAAAAAATTGACCCTGCCTACAAGCGAAATTGACACAGGAGAGGCAAGACCCAGTAGAGTTCCTATGGGGCTCTGCGCTGTGTCCATTGGCTGATCAGCGCTGATGTTCGCGCACTCGAGGAAGCTGGAGGGCCAACAGCCACCCTATTCAAGAGCAGAGTGCATCGTAGAAGCACCGAAGCCTGCCAGCCCCCAATTGAAAGGACAGAGAGCAGAACAGAGGTCATTCTAGTTGACGGACTTGTCCCGGTGACACTTCTACCTTCCAGTCTCTCACCATACTCATCAAGGTAAGTCGCACCGGACCCTTTGCGTTCGTGTGCTCGAGAACATGCTCATGGTGGCCTCGATCTTGACATCCAACAACCCCCGCCAGCAATGGCGGCAACTGCATCGACGATGGCTGGCAAGATAGAGAACGGAAGATTTGCGACACGATGATGGACATTCGTTAGCAAAGGATATAAGGCAGCATATTAGCAATAGTATTAGCGGCATCGACTACGCATCTATACCCTGCACTTTCTTCACACCATCAGATGCATTCGATATACGAACCATCGCGATGCCATCAACCGAGCAGCATTGTTATCTCGATGCTTTGTGTGGAAGGGGTTGCTTCGCCAAGTCTTAACAACAACATTGTCATCGCCGCACCAGCTCTTCGCCTACACTAGCTAGCGGGTTCGCATGTTTCAGCATTCCGAGCGAGACGTGCAAAGGAGCATCAGTCTCACCCCATGCCAGCTCCGAGAATCTCTCGACAATCCTTCCACCATGACCCTGCTTGCTCGCAAAATGCCTAGCGTTCGCCTCCGTAGCAACGTCTCTGTTCCTCCAGCTGGCAGAATGCGGCCGTATTCTACAACAAGAGTCTGTGCCTCGGGAGCGGTCTTGGTGCTCAGCAATAAGGTCTCAGCGCCATGTTGCTGGCACTGCCGTTTGTCTGGGATGAGGACGCTAGAATACGGGCTTAGCCTGTCTCTTCAGCGCTGGACCATTGCGTCGTCATCGTATACTTTTCTCTACTCCGTCGTGCAGTCCGACACCAAGGGTGACTTGATCGAGGCAACCTAGCATTTCAAGAGCTTTGACCCTCGCATGCACAAACAGGCATAAACAAACCAGTGTTGGGTCAGCGTTTACTGACCTCCTCTGTTGCCCGCCCTTGATCATCTGACACCTTCTAACTTTCTACCTCGTACCTTAGACAAGATGCCTCGTGCTCCTCGCAAGCAGTCCAAGACCGCCAAGGTTCCCCGACGACCTTTCGAGTCGGCCCGTCTCGACAGTGAGCTCAAGCTCGCTGGTGAGTACGGTCTCCGCAACAAGCGTGAGATCTGGCGCATTGCCCTCACGCTCTCCAAGATCCGACGTGCTGCTCGTGAGCTGCTCAAGCTCGACGAGAAGGACCCCAAGCGTCTTTTCGAGGGTAACGCCATCATCCGTCGTCTGGTGCGCATTGGTGTGCTCGATGAGACGCGCATGCGTCTCGATTATGTGCTCGCGCTCAAGATCGAGGACTTCTTGGAGCGACGTCTCCAGACCCAGGTGTTCAAGTCCGGTCTTGCCAAGTCGATCCACCACGCGCGTGTTCTGATTGTCCAGCGCCACATTCGCGTCGGCAAGCAGATCGTCAACGTACCCTCGTTTGTCGTTCGTCTTGACTCGCAGAAGCACATTGACTTTGCGCTCACCTCGCCCTACGGTGGTGCTCGTGCCGGTCGTGTTAAGCGCAAGCGTGCTCGTGCTGCCGCCGAGGCCGCTGGTGGTGACGACGCCGAGGAGGACGAGGAGTAAATGCTCTTCTAATCCCCGCCATATTATCCACACTCGTCATGCATACACACATCACTTTTCACAGGTTCGTCTTCTCTCGCTAGCACATGGCTAGTCTTGCCTTTCAGCCATTGCTCGGTGATGGACAGATGGTCATCATGCACATCAATCTTGTATTTTTCTTCACACCCATCAGACACGCGCCCTTAGCTGGGTCGTGTCGCCACACCCCCAAAAAGAAAGGCAACTCTCATCAGGTTCTTGCTTCGCATACCTCGGACCGCGTGTGCACAATTCTGTGATACACAATATGAGATGCTCAAAGTTTGGTTGATGGTCGTGATAGTATGGACACCAATATGCGGCTAGTGTTGTAATTCCAAGCTCTCTGCGTATACTTCCTGGATGAGTTGAGCTATGTCTGATCTGATTTCGTCGATTGTAGCGTCGAATTGGGAGATTTTGACCTTGACGTCAGCTTGCTGTAGATCGTCGGCTCGATCGACTTGCTGAGTGGATGGCTTGAAGGTTGTTTTGCGCAATTGATCCCTTTGGACCACATTCCTCAACAATGCATTCTCTTTTGCCTGGATTTGGTCGACCAGGTTCGCGAGCTCGGGTGAGCTTGAATGTGCGAGTTCGGTTTGGATTGTTCTGAGCCTATGGCCGCATTCGATGAGAGCTTGCGTGGTGATCTGAAGGATCTGCGCGAGCAGATCCTCGGATAGGGGGAGCGTGGTACTGCTGCACCCGGCACAGCCACGGCCGCTGCTAAAATCGGTCTCCGACGCAGTAGCTAAAGGTACGTTGTTCTGAGATCCGTTGATCGGGGCGGCATGTACAGCGGTGGATGGGCGCAGAAACGTCTCAAAAGCGTCGTCGTATTCGTGCCATACAGAGATCCGTCGCTCTTGCACTTCCTTGACCGCTCGTAGGAGCTCGAGGGGTGTCGATGAGGTGGAAGCGTCGCCGTGGGAGGTATGTGACAATGTGCCGTCGGGCAAGATCGGTTCTGGCATGGCTTGGACTGCAATCTAAGCGTTGCTTCTGGCTGGATCGTCCGAGCGGTGTGAGGCGCAGATGAGTGGCAGTCTAGGAGACAAGTGCCGGTCCAGGTGCACGAAGCTTGTCCAAGCATGCACGATGAGCAGCTGTCAACTGCGACATGATTATGTAAGCATGAGAAATTGGGCGCGTGTCGAGCCACGATTGAGTGGAGTTGGAGCGCGAACCGCCTCGCTCCTTTGAACATGTTCTCAAGATGGGCTGTTTCTTCAAGCTTGCTGTCTGTCGACCTCTTGGCGTCTCAAAATCTGATTGCTTGCGACGCACGAAACGCATTCCTCTACGACGTCTGTACTCTCTGCAGTATCGCTCGATCTAGCCCAGGCTCGAACGCGCATACACCACGCCAGCTGCTCCTCCAAGCACACAAGTAGCCATGTCGGAAAGAGTAGGTTTCGAATCGTTTGATGTAGTCCAAGTAGATGGCCATGTCGCTGATTGTCTTTCGCTTGGTACTCGCTCTTGCTTTTGCTTTTTCTTTTCTTCTTGGACGATGTGCGAAACCGCCACTGTTACAGGGTCGTGGTGGACGAGGCGGCAACTTCTCCGGATCTTCGCATCGGGGCGGTGGCTCGGCTCGCGGCAACTCTTCCCGTGGAGGCTCTTCTCGTGGCGCATCTCGCGGTGGCGCCCACAACTCGGCTTCCTCCTCTGCACCTTCAGAACGACCCAAGAAAGAAGCCATCCTCGATCTATCCAAGTACATGGACCAGAAGATCCGCGTCAAGTTCGCCGGAGGCCGCGAAGTGTTCGGCACGCTCAAAGGTTTTGATCAACTGATGAATCTCGTCATGGACGAAGTGACCGAGTCCGTGCGCGACGAAGAAGGCAATGTGACGGACAAGACGAGGAATCTGGGCCTCGTGGTGTTGAGGGGTACCGCGCTGACGGTTATCAATCCAGCGGATGGGTTTGAAAGCATCGAAAATCCGTTCGCTCAGGCAGAGTAAGCACAAACGGAGCATCAGACGCTTTCAGATTCACGCTTGTTCAAGACATGAGAGGGCGATGTACGTATTTGCTGGCTCTTAAAATATGGAAGGCCAATAGAAAATGGCAACTTGTACTTGTATCCCTTCCCGTCGGTAGCGGCGTGATAGTGTGGTGCAGGATGTCTCGATAGATCCGACTGATGCTGGGACGATGTGATAGAAGCACAAGACCGGCAGCAACGACGTCAAAATACTCTCAGTCCGTTGCACAGTTGATGCAGTCACGCGCCGTCCACATCATACGCCAGAAGCAAAGCACTTAGAATATGATCGCTCATCTAAACAATCCTTCAAGGCTGTCTTGAAGGCTGACAGGCATCGTTTACACTTTAACCCTCAGCTTGTCCCAAGCTTTTGCTGGCAAGTTGTAGCCATCTCTCGACTCGCCCGACATGACGTGGCTCACCTTGAGCTCCAAACTCTTCCTTGGGTCCCAATCCCAATCTGAATCCTCCTCGTCCAGATTCCACACACTCACGCCCACCTCGTTGTTCCCTCGAAGATGCAAGATGCCGTCATGCACCGGGAACTCGGTCTGTGGGCCCAGATGGTTGATGTACTTGCCCATCTGCCAGCCGTTGACGTAAAGTTGAGCGCGGAATTTCTTGCCGTCTAGGTGGCTGAAGCTGAATGTCAGGCCCAAGTCTGTGTTGCGAGGTAGGTCGAGGTCGAAGGCAGTTCTGTAAAAGATGACTCTGCCTCTGGGTTTGTTGGAAAGCGTAGACCAGTGCGAGACGTCGTATCCGGGGAGGTGCCAGCCTCGCACCTCGGCATGCAGACCACCTTCGTTCAACGATCTTCGAACAGCGTCCGGGGCAGATTCGCCTTGATAATTACCCTGCACTTTCCACTTGACCTCCGGTTCGGTA
Organism: Mycosarcoma maydis; assembly: GCF_000328475.2. NCBI lineage: Eukaryota > Fungi > Basidiomycota > Ustilaginomycetes > Ustilaginales > Mycosarcoma > Mycosarcoma maydis. The sequence goes on from NC_026482.1 coordinate 944,002, forward strand.
CGATTCGCGTTGCGCAGCGACGGGAAGTTGAAAGCGACGATCCCGCGTGGAAGTTTGACCGCTTCCAACTTGCGGCTTGCATCGTCTCGGAACCCGATCGGCAATTGTCCAGCTTCCATTTCAATCCCCATATGGTCCTGTAGCACCGTCACCACGTTGTTCCTATTCACCAAAAGTGCTCGCTGTGGAATCGTGAAAGTGGACGCAGAAGCCGATTTCTCGCGATCCGCTTCAACGCTTCCGAGATAGACGCCGTTGAGCCACGCACTGAAAGCGGACGATCGGCCACCCTCGACTTTGATATACACATCCGAAGGCGCGCAATGCGATGAGATACCAAAGTGACCGCGCCAGACGATGTTGTTCGCGTGCAACCCGTACTGTGAAGCGAAAAGGATGAAACCTTGCGTGTCGAGGGATGGATCGTGGGCGTATGGATTGAATGAGTCGGTTTGGTTTGCGTCAATCCAAGTAATATCGTCGAAATCTGCGTGCGCTTCAGGGATCGAATCCTTCCATCTCCAGTCGAGCTTGGATAAGTTGGTAGGTGTCCACTCAAGCGCGGCTTTAGGCGGTCCAGGGAGGGCCAAGGAGTAAAACCAGTCATTGTCACCTTGTGGCGTTGCTTTGACTTGTTGGCCGTTCCAATAGATGTTTGTGAGCCCGGGTAAGGCCATCAAAGCTGCATCGGTGTCCGAGGATACCGATCCCCAAAGATGGAGCGTGTCGAGCGGCCGGGCGGTGGTCGTGTACGTGGCGTTGCGGAAAAGATCCACTTTGAGCAGTATGACGCTGTCTTCTGAAAGACCGAAGAAACTACTGATTACGTTGTTCTGTTTGGCGATACGCGGCACAGCCAAGCGACCAGAGCCTCGCTCGACCCTTGCAGGAGCAGAAAAGTCTCGTCGGGTAAGCAAGGTAGGCGTGAACTGGAGCACGATCCAGATACCTTCGACAGTCTTGTACACCATGTAGCGCTGCTCCGATTCGCCAATGTTAGAGGCTGGAATCGAACCCCTGACGTAGGTGGGATCCGCTTGGATGTCGGAATGCATACGTTGCACCAATGACCATTCCTCGCTCTGTACTTTCTGCAGAGTCGCATCGCGGCTGTTGAAAGTCAACATCTGCATGCCCACAAAACGGTTGCCCGGCTCTTGAAAAGTGAGCGAGTATTCGATCAACTGATTTGGCGCATAGTCCAGAGACACAAGGACGTAGTTGGCAAAGGAAGCGACGCGATAGACATTGACTGTGCTAAAGCGCAACAGAAGACCGCCTGGCAACTTGTGGTCGACAGGAATGATGTGGCTATCTCGACCGTTGAGATAGTTGTTACCAATCCATTCGCTGTCCGAGTTCCGCCTGTCGCCCACCAAGATGGTCTCTCCCATCGACTCAATCTCGAGTGCAAAGCGGATTCTCCTTGATTCGGTTGTGTTGTCGTATCTGACGACGTAGAATCTGCTCTTGGTCTCGGGGTTTTCAAGCACCGTGGTCCGGAGGATGGCTGCATCGACCGTCTTATTCGCGCCCAAGTCGTATGCTTGTGAGACGTTGAAGCCAGGCTTGTCAAATATCTGTTCGGTCATGGCAAGGTCGGGAAAAGCCGAAACAAAGTTGCCCAGCCTCTTGAGCTCGGTATACTTGTCTGTCGTTTGTCTGTGCTCGTTGAGTGCAGCCCCGTAGTCGTACGATGTGTAGACGTCCGGTTCGGCTAGACCGCCCCAATTAGTTCCGCCGTATACCATGTAGAGGGACAGGAGCGTCACTCGCTGTGCTATCAGAGCTTGGTTGGCCACTCGGGTAAAGCTGGCATTTGTCATGCGTCCACATGCTTGGTAGCCGGGACCACCATAAGGATCGTACGATCCACCCTGAAACTCAGGGATATAGAAGGGCTGTTCTGGATTTGTGTCCATGTGGTACTGCAAATAATCATCGCGAAACGGAACCCACGTGGTGGGATGCGAGCAGTCGAAGCGTTGTGGATACGAGTCAAGCCCGTACAAATCGACGAGGTCGACAAAGTTGTTGTCGCGGCCCGGGTCGTTGTACGTGATGGGCACAGAAATGCCATTGCTCTTGAGCCTAGCAACGAGCTCTTTCATGTATGCGCGCTCTGCATCGCCAGTCTTGTACTCATTATCTGCCTGGACGAGGATAACGCTTCCACCTGCAAGACGTTCTGATTTGGACGAGTCATGAACGAGCTGATGCTTGACCACGACACGAGAGATGGCATCGATGTACGGCTTCCACGCATTTTGCCAGGCCGTATCGTTGGTGCGCAGCACTGCGTCGATGTTGACAGTCCAGGGTGCCATGCCGCCCACAGTGGTCTCGGCGTTGATGTAAGGTCCGGGTCGCAAAATCACAAACAACCCTACCTGCTTTGCTACAGTCAAGAAGTAGTCCAGATCATTGACACCGGTCAGGTCGATGGATGCGGCCTCTGGAGTGGGTTGGATGAGACCCCAATGTGTGTAGATTGATACGGTGTTGAAGCCAGCCGCTCGGATTTTTTGCAAGACATCACGCCATAGGCTCGGCACGGGTAGGCGCCACGGATGAAATTCGGCTGCGAGAACAAACAGACGCTGCTGACCACCGGCGAGTGCCAGGCTGTATTTGTCAAAGACAACGGCAGAGTTGGAGCTGTTTCGAGGCAGAGTCCATTTTCTACTCGGATACGTCACCGGCTCGGCTGCCCATGCCAAGCCGATACGCTGCTCGATAGCTTCAATGGAGAAAGGTGCCTGTGCGGCACGTGCCACGTGCAAGAGCGACGCAAGCGCAGCGGCTATGCAGCCAAATAAAGCTGCAGCAGCTGGCCTCATGGCGAAGATGTGCTCGAGCGGTCAACGATTCGGACGTCGACGAGAACGAGCATGGGGTGTGGAACAAACTAGCCCAACGTATCGCATAGTCGCGAGAGCGGCGTGAACCGTGCGTCATGTGGAGAAAAGAAGCTAAGGCTTGTCCAAAAACGAGTCGCAGGGTTTTGGTTGCGTGTTGCACACACACACACCCTTCGTGATTCGTGATTCGTGATTCGTGTTCATGATTTCGGATTTGTAACTTTTCCTCTCATTCCATCTGCCAACTCTTTGTGGTCTGAGGTATGAGCCGCGATCCGTCCGGGTTTTCCTTTGAAGGGCTTGCAGACTAGCTTCACGATTGTGATTCATGATGTGAACTAGTTGCATGTGCAGTATCAGGTTCAAGATGTAGGCTAGAAGCTTTCTGCAGTGATGGGGGATGCACTTGGATATTCCAAGAGTGACGAAGGACTGCGCGTTGCTCTCTTGTACAATACAACTACGCCAGGTACAGAAGAACGGCAAGGGCAACGCAGTGTTTATTTGACAGGAGGGTCAAGGCACGCTAGAATTTGACGGACCTGAAGCGGCAACGTGGGCCCGATAGGCATGGCAAGCGTTTGAAAATGCAGAATGACGAGCGTAACATGGATGGACGCTATTGGTCGCACATGGTTTAATTGTTGACGGGCGGCACGGGACCCTCGTCTTGACCCGAATTGTCAATGTTGTGGAAGTCGAGGATTTCAGAGTACATCATGACCTTCCATGTGTCGACAGGTAGGTCGGCATCGTTGAAGGACCAGTCAAAAGCCTCCTCAGCCTCTGGTTCGTCGGTAGGGTCGTGGTAAGGAGCGAGGTAGGGATGTGCGAGCGCTTCGGCGGCGCTGATCCGTGTCCTGGGGTCAAAGACGAGCATTTTTTCGAGGAGATCCAACGCCATCGGGTCGGCGTTCTTGAACTTTTGTGAGAAAGGAACACGCTCTCGCTTGGGCAGCGACTGGACGAATCGAAGCGTATTTTCCGAACAGATGGTCTTGATGACTTCGTCTGGTGGGGTGCCGAGCAGCTCGGTGATAATGGAGAATTGGTTGACGTGGTCCTTTCCTGGGAAGAGCGGCTTGCCTTCAAGCATCTCTGCAAAAATGCAACCTGCACTCCAAACATCGACAGCCACATCGTACTTTTGCCAGGTGAGCATGATTTCGGGGGCACGGTAATATCTTGTGCTGACGTAACCGGTCATCTGGGGGTCCTGGATACGGGCAAGACCAAAGTCGCAGATCTTCAGATCGCAGTTCTCGTTGACGAGAATGTTGCTTGGCTTCAAGTCACGGTGGACGACACCGGCCGAGTGAACGTACTTGAGACCTCGGAGGATCTGGTACAAGAAGTACTGAATGAATTGCTTCTCGAGTGGACGGCTGGTGAGCAGTCGGTGGAGATCAGTGCCGAGGAGCTCGGTGACAAAGTAACTGTGAGAGTCAAGATCGAAAAGGCAGCAGAAAAGATGGATTGGTGTGTCAGTTGCAACACTCTGAGAAAAACAGCATCTTGGTGTGCTGGCAAAAGCTACGCAGCATGGTTGGCAAAGGGATCGATTGGTTGTTGATCCTTGAGGCAGCTTGAACGGAACCAAAGGTGCACAAGGGGCTCGGCTGTGACGTGACACTTACATATCCTCAAGAGGCGAGATGAAAATGTCGCTGAGGCTGATAATCTGTTGTGCAGAAGAAACAAGCAAAGGGGCGGAGAGAAAAGAGTGAGATGGCCGTTCGTGGATGGCACGAGTTGTGTGTGGATGATACGGACGTTTTCGTGACGAATGTGTTTGAGCAGCTTGAGCTCTCGGTAGGTACGCTTGGAGAGAACGGGAGTGGAAAAAGGTTTCATGATCTTCTTGATGGCAACCGAGGTGCTTGTGAGCTGGTCGTTTGCGGAGCAGACCAGACCGAAAGCGCCCATGCCGACGGGCTGCAAGTCGACATATCGGGTGGTGACCTCAAAGACGGTACCAAAAATGGAGAGCTTGACAAAGTCGGCCATGTTGGGACGAGACTGGAGACTACAGTGAGTCCAAGGGTGTAACGGATTGAAAGGCTCGGGATGTCGAGAACGAGGATGCTAGCGTTGCTTGATGGACAGACTGGAGATGACGAATGCAGCGATGCGACGACCAAGTCTAAAGAGGCGAGCGAGCAGATGGTGACACTTGATAAAAGCCAGAAAGGTGACGAGAAGGACGTGAAAGTGCAATCAAGACGTGGAGCACGACAAGGATGTAGCGGAAGCTGGCGACAGCGAAAAGAGACTTGAGGTGCTTCGAGACGAGAAGGAGGAGCACGAGGATGAGGATGAGGATGAGGCTTGAGGGCGGCTCGTGACGGAACCAAGCGAGCAGGTAATGCTGTATGGATCAAAGTCTCGACTAAGGCAGACGTTGAGAAAGCGGATGATAGACGGTTATGGTGGAGGCGGAAGTGAACCAAGACGACACGACAAGCGAAACAGGCTCAGTGGATGAAATGTGGATGTGGATCGGGATGTGCCAGTGTTTGTCTGCTTCTGTTTGTATTTGTGTGTGGTGGCAAGTAAGCAAAATCGTGAATGGAGAAGAGCGCAGCCAGCAAGCGAGCAAAGCAAGGCAGATGACTGAGAGGCAGGCCAGCTCGCGCAACATGGATGGATCATCGACTCTAGACTCACAGACTGGGGCACAGACACTGACTGACACAGACACGGAGCCAGAGCCAGAGCCGACGCAGACTCGGACGCAGACGCAGATGCCGCTGCAGAGAAAGCGAGAGTCACATACTGTTAGTGTGAGGTGCACTGACGCGTAGTCAGCCAGAAAAGGGATTTGCCCAATCGTGAATCGTGAATCGTGAATCGAATTGAATTGAATCCAATCAAATCGAATCGAATCGTGAATCACAAACGTACAGTAACGTTATGCCGGAAAAGGCAGACAAATATTTAAATCAATAAATCAACACAACCTCGTCGGGGTTTAGGATGATATTTCATACTTTTGTTTCGGATTCGTGATTCACCATCGTGAATCTCGTGTCTCTTGATTCCAAAGCTGTCACCCACCAAGCAAGCCTCTTTGCGTCTCTCTTTCGAATTTCAAATGACGAACTGACGCCGTACAGAGCCTCTCCGTACGTGCCTGGCTTCCATCGAATGTAATCAGAACCGTGCGCAGAGACCGGTTCGAGTTGACGTGCTCGCAGCTCACGTGCTGGAAGAACCCACTTCCATGTTTTTGGGCTGTAGTTGGGGGTGGGTGGCAAACGCGACATGACATCTCGGTCCAAAGCGGAGGAACGGGCAGTACGCGTATACAGAGTCACTTATGAAAAGGTGCGACAATTCGCTTCGGCTGTCTTGACAGTGTGCACAAGAGTGTGCGTAAGCACCAAGGAGCAGCTCAAAGATCAACGCTGTTGCCAGGGTTCTCTCGAAGATTCAAATCAAGGGTCTATCCAAGCGAGACTGGTGGTACCAGGTACCCTACCATTCGCGATTCGTGATTGCGCAACAAGCGAAGCGAGAGATGGACATCACATTCACGAATCGTGAATGGATGTGAGCCTGAATGTGCGAAAAGCAGCGGTCGATCTCGCTGTCTCTCTCTCTCTCTCTCTCGTGTCACTCTCTCTTTGTAGACAACACTGTCGATCCCACAAGCCTCGCACAGCCGGAATCGCTCAGGGGAGATCCATGCCGTCATTGTGCTTTTGGACCATCGAAAATTCGACACGGTTCAAATGCCTACTGCTGTTTCCTTTGGTACATTTACGATTGGCGAAGCAACAAGTCAATTAATTATTCGACGATCGAGAAGTGCACCTTTGACTAACATTCACGATTAATTTATCTCGATTTGACGCGTGTTGATCTGCCTCTTCTCGTACGAATCGATGCCATCGCACCATCCATCTCCTCGTCCCTCTTCCAGCCGCATTCACAATCGTGAATCGTGAATTATTCGTGATGGCCGATTCGTGATGGACAATTGCGGGGAGTGAGTGGCATGCTCGTCGTACACAAACCACGTTGGGCGACTTCGCAATGTGAACTCGAATTTGTTCTTGTTCACCAACGCTCAAGCCACATCCAACCTTGCTTTCCAACCAGCCGCCATCTTCTCCGATCACTGTCTCGTCATATACCCAGCTCATTTCGATACCAACCGTCCGCGACCGTCTCACCCCGATCTGGCCGCCGTCTACTAACACCCCTTGACAGCCACTCGACTCGAGCCCAATCTCGCACTTGTCCTACCTAGCCAGCACGCAGCATGATGACGGAACCTGAACCGGGCGCAGCTTTCGCGCCAGGCGCCTATGCCAACGCCTTCGTTCCTGGCAAGCCACGCGACTCGGCCAGCCTGATTCAGCAGCGTCTTCGAAAAGCCAAGCTCTTTAACGAGGAGCTTGCCGACTATTTCGCCGCTCGCCGCGAACTCGAAGACACCTATCTCAAACAGCTCCAAAAGATCTCGAAACGTAATTTCCTCTCGGACCCTTCCTCCATCCCACCCAGCTATGCCCCTGTTTACGAGCGACTCGTACAGGAGCTCGCAGAGGTCGCCAGTGCCCATGCCGAGTTCGAGAAGCGCATCGCCCAAGATTGCGAGGCTCCCATTCGCAACGCCAGCTCCCAAGGAGAATGGAGTCGTATCAAGGACCACGATGACTCACTTTCCAACACCTTACGAGAACTCAACTCGCTCGAATCACAGCTACAAAAAGATACCAAGAAGCTCGAAGCCGCTTCCTCCAAAAAGGCCTCTCAAGCCAATGCAAAGGTCCAAGAGACCGAACGCGCCATCGCGCAGACCATGGAAATATGGGAGACAGAGGCTCCATTCGCGTTTGAAGCCTATCAGCGCATCGATGCCCACCGGCTCGAGCTGCTCAAGGAGAGCGTTGCTAAATTCGAGACCGCACAGAGCGACGCTGCACAGCGCATCATGTCGAGCTCCGAAAAGACCATGCAACAGTGCCTTACTTTTGATACCCAGGCCGATATGCAAGACTTCATCCTCAAAAATGGGGTGGTAGTCGGTGCATCTGCTACCTCCTCGGCTCGCAACCGTACACCCTCGACCTCGCGTCCGTCTGCTGTTGCTGTTGCTGGTGCCGCGCCATCTGTAGCTCTCAACCGCTCGTCTTCCGTCACCGGTCGCAGCATCATCAGTCGCTCCGGTGCGGATAGCTCCGCGCGTGCTGGTAGGTCCAACGGTGCCGGTATGGGTGAGTTTGGCGCATCCACAGCATCCATCCACTCGGCTGATCGCACCATGGGCAGCAGTACACAAGATGCCACGCCCACCAAATCAGCCGGCTCCGCCCTCAAGAACGCTTTCAGCCGCTTCGGCCGTGCGCGTTCCAACAAGGACTCGAGCAACACGCAGACCATCTACGGCGGTTTACCCGATGAACCCGCCGACTCGTCCTTCTCCTCGGTCAACCGAAGCGGAACGCTGCGACAAAATTCAATAACAGCAGGCGCCAGCTCGTCGTCGCGCAATGCGGCTCCCCTGTCTGCAAGCGGCGACGATTCGATCGACTCGATGGCTCCCGCCTCTGCTGGAGGTCTAATGGCTCCACTCACACCCTCGACTGCGCCGACCAAGAAAACGTCTGCAACCGTTCCGGCCATTCACCTGCCCTCTTCCTCAACTGCTGCGCCGCTGGTAGACTCAGAGGGCTTCTCCATTCCTCCGCCCGATCGTAAGCCTTGGGAGACTGCTGCTGTTGGAGGTGCTGCAGTTAGCTCTGCGACAGCTGGTGCCACAGCTGGATCCTCTTTGCTAGACAATGACAGTCAAGATGACTCTCGAGACACATTTGACAGCTCAGTCAACAATCGCGTTGGAAGCATGAACATCAGCAGTCAGCCTATCACCGAAGACGCTTCCAAGGAGAAGGCGGCGCTCGAACGCATGAAGTCGACGCTCCTCACCAGCGGACCGCCTTCTCGTCGCGGCACTACGCGACGCGATCGCAGGGATGTCCGCAACACGACCTACAACCCAGCATTCACAACCGTAGCTTCCAGTAGTGGCGATGACAGCAGCAGGCTGAGCCAATTCGGTGTGCTCACCGCCTCACCGCAAACGAGTGTACCCGGGTCTCCTTCGCCGTTTGGCACGCAAAGCACGTTCACTGGCACAGCGGGCGTCGGTCAACACCGTACTCAAAGCATCGCTTCAGTGGCTTCGTCTACCGCCAACAACAATCCGTTCGAGAACAGCTCCACCACCTCGCCCATCAAGGCGAGTCTGAGCGAACGCGTAAATGCCATCTTTGTCGGCAGGGAGATTGCCAAGGTCATGGTGGTGGGTGAGCTCAGCATCGCCGTGGGTTCCAGTCTAGCGGGTACGGTCAAACCTGTGCACATTCGGATCGAGGCGTTTGAGCAGCTGGAAAAGGCAGCTCCGAATCCGGCGTTCCTCCAGGCCGTTCCGGGTGGGTCCACGCCTGGTGAGTATCTGCTGGATGTCAAGTCGTTGCTCGAGCAAGGCGTAACATCCGGGCTGCCCAGCAGCGGGTCGCAGGCAGTGGTGCTCAAGTACCAGGTGCATATTTCCGAATCGCGCAAATCCGAATACGTGCCCTTGTCGCTGCATGCACAGTGGAGATGTGAGCCTCATCAGACATCGTTACTCATGACGTATACGCCCAACTCTGCCTGTCGATTCTCCACTGTCGACGCAGGTGAATCCTCGGCCACGGTGCTGCAAGACCTCCAATTCGCAGTGCAAATTCAACCGTCCACGGTGAACAATATCATGTCGAAACCGACGGCCACGTTTGTCTCGGAAACAAAGTCGCTCTTCTGGAAGCTCAACGACAAGATTTCGCTCACATCGCCTTCGAGTGAGGTGCACAAGCTGCTCGCACGTTGTCAGATCGAGGGCGCACAGACCGTGCCCACACCCGTGCATTTGAAGTGGAAGATTATCGGCAAGACCATCTCCAGTCTGGGGGTGGTTACCCTTGGCGAAGCAGTGGACGCTCTCAAGATCGACGAGGTGGTACGAACGTGTGTTGCCGGAAAGTTTATTGCCTCGCCTTGATCCAGTCCAGCGCAAACATGTTTTCGTCGGCCTCGTCATGTCGTTTTTTTTTTTTTTGGTTGCTTCATACTTTTGTGGTTGTGCAATTCCAACAGCGGTGAATTGAATCACGCCTGACCTCGGTCTCACTATCCGAGAGCTCGAGTTGAGCAATCTCGCATTTCCTCTACGCTGTCTCACACCAATGCATCGAGCGATCCGAATTCATCAGAGCACAGATTCAAACAGGATCGAAGATAAAATATGGATTGAATCATACAAATGCCAGCGGGAGGTGATGAGGTTTGAGCGCGAGGTGGACATGAGAACGTGTCTACGAAAAATGCTGGCCGTGTGTCGGCGCATGCGCGCATTCAGTTGGTCTCGGGCTCCAAGGTGGTACCGCGACGAACAGTTCCCCAGCCGACCAAACGCCAGTGCTTGTCGATCCTCCTCGAGAGCGCGATCTTTTCTCCAACCTCGGTACATGCTGGACTGGTGAGGAAGATCTTTGCCAGATCAGCTTTCACGCTCATCACCCTACCGCCTGTGGACGTGGAACCAATGTTGACCATCAGCAGTTCGTTCTTGGCGAGCTTTTGCACCTTGGTCTGCTTCTTGTCGTCGGATTTGACACCAAGCAGACGACGGAGCAAGAAATAGTTGATTTCCAACTCGGTGTAGATCGCAGGCAGCTGTCCCACAGCACCCAACACCTGACCGACCAATCGATCAGCACGGCACAAGGTAGGGTCAATCTTGGTTCCCACACCAATCAACCCACCGGGAACGGCAAACTGCAAATCATTGTGCTCAGCGAGCAACGATTCGACGCGTGAGAAAATAGGCTTGCAGTGAATCTTACCCTCGTTGTCCTTGGTCACGATACCAGGACGCACCTCGATCTCCTGACCGATCTTGAGCACACCAGAGAGGATCGATCCACCAGCAACACCACCGCGAAGCTCCTCCACCTCGGCACCGGGCTTGTTGACGTCGAAAGATCGAATCACGATCAGGCGTGGTGGCGAGGTGAAATCACGAACCGGAACAGGCACGCGCTTGACAATGTATTCGTTGACCGCATCAATGTTGTACTTGAGCTGCGCCGAGATGGGCACGATGGGTGCACCGTCAGCCACAGTTCCTTTGACAAAGTTGATGATCGACTTCCAGTGCTCCTCTGCCGCCTGCTCGCGGATCAAGTCGACCTTGTTCTGCAGGATGATGATGTGCTGAAGCTTCATGATCTCGACAGCAGCCAAGTGTTCCGAAGTCTGCGGTTGCGGACACGATTCGTTACCGGCAATCAAGAGCAAAGCAGCGTCCATGACGGCAGCACCGTTCAACATGGTAGCCATCAGAATGTCGTGACCGGGGCAGTCGACAAACGAAACATGACGAAGCAGGTTCATCTTTCCACCACAGCCAGGCACCTCGCAGTCCGGGTGAGGCTCCTTGTTTGAAGGATATGACTTGTAGCACTGCGGACGCGGGCATTCTTCGCGCTCGCACTTGTAGATCTTTGCATTGGCGTATCCGAGCTTGATGGTAATGTTGCGCACCAGCTCGTTCTTAAAACGAACCGTCTGGACGCCCGAAATGGCTTTTACGACTGTCGACTTTCCGTGCGCTACATGGCCAATCGTTCCGATGTTGATAGTTGCCTGCTTCGAGATGACTTCGGGGCTAAGCGGGTTCAGGTTGTCATAGTCGATGTTGACCGCCTGCAAGTCTTTGGTGATCTGTTGAACGTCACCGTTCGAGGCAACTGCTGCTGCCATTTTGGAGGAAAGTGGGATGTCGTCCGGCGATTGCTGAGCAGTTTGGACAGACTAATAGTGGCAGTGATCCGATGCTGATGCTAGCGAGCAACTCTGGCTGATGCAGTCAAGAGCACTTTGATTTGTACAAGAGCACAAGCAGAACGAAATCCAAATACGAAAGGCCCGTTGGCAGATGCAAGAAACGCAGGCCGGTCGTCGAGATCCCAAACTGAACGCTTTTCCTTGTACGATACAAGCGTCTCTGGAAGCTGTTTTTGTATGTCGAAATCCGCCGCGAGAGTAAAGCGAGCAGACGTATACGTTAGGAATGAAGGAGAGCGTGATCAGTGGAGAAGGTGAAGGAGAAGGAAGCGACTGCGAAGATGGTGACAAAGAGCGAGCGTGCCTTACATTTTGTGTTTGCGTCTCTGACACTTGGCTTGCTAACTGGCTGGCGTCAGTTCCCAGCACCGAAAAAAAGGAAGAAAGTCGTCCGTATCGTCCTTTGCGCTTAGCAGTGAGCAATGAGCCGTGAGCAGTGAGCCGTGAGCAGTGAGCCGTGAGCAGTGAGCCGTGAGCAGTGAGCAGAATTTTGAACGAATTACAATTGATCGCTCAGCAGTCACAGAGTCAAAAGTGGCAAACCAGACGCGCACCCACAGCTACGAGCGAGTCATTTTTTCTTCTCAAACCCAAGTCGCACGACTGCCACTCACGACTACGATGCTCAGCTACCAAAATTCTAAAGCACAGCACGCAGAGTATGCTTGCTTGTCCCAATTTCGTGCGAATGAGAAGCAGTCCTTCCGGTGAGGTGATTCTCATCCTGAACCCACCCTTAAGATTCAATCGTGAATATTCTTACGCCCTCTTTTCGTAGGCGTAGCCGGCTCAACACTCGCATCATGCTTGCTCTTCTGCTGGCAACAATCACAGACGCCGTTCGTGTAGAATGTTGATCTAAAATCATGTCCTTTGCATGGACCAAGCCAACACAAGTGAAGGCATGGTGGTTCGCATGGGTGTAACTAGTCGTAGGCTTTCAACATATTAGTGGTGAGCCTCGACCTTGACATCAGCAGCAGCTTCACGGAGGTAAGCGTTGACGTCGCCACCCTCAGTGAGAGCACCTTCCGACGAAGAGGTGGTAGCGGCCTCGGCGTGGTCGGGCTCAGCAGCAGCGTAAGCCTCAAGCTGCGAAGAAAGCTCCGACGACGAGGGGACGGCGGGAGCCTTGGGCGCAGCAGGGGTCTGGAACTCGCGAACCTGGCCCTTGTGAGCGTCGGCAGCCTGGTCAATTGCAAATCATAATCGATAGTCGTGTGCAAATAGAGCAAGTAGGAATGATGATCAGTCTAAGGCCGTTTCAACAAAACACTGATGCGGGACCGGTGCACGTGACTGCAACTCACCTTAGGGGGAGCCTTGTAGCCCTTGAGCTCCTTGATGTAGAGCTCCTGGACAAAGTCTGTTTTTACGAATGCAGTCCGAATGATCAAGATGCGAGACGGTAGGGGTCAGAGTCAGTCGACCGAAACGTTGCAAGGCCGCGGGACAGGAGAAAGGTCAAAGCGTACCCTTAGAAGCGACGGCAGAGCTGGAAAGTGCTCGCACCTGTGTTCGCGAAGCGGATCGGACCTGTTTGACATATCAATATTAACAGCAGTGTCGGAAGTGTGGTGGTGGTCAGTTGCACAGTTCAAGGCCCATACAAATGTTGTTTGGTGTCGAGTGGCAGCTGCTTTCAACTCGAATGCCTGTGTCGGTGTGGATGGCCGGGATACGTACAGCGCCGAAGGTGGAGCGGGCGACGAGCTGGGCAAAGACCATTTTGTATGAAGCTGATGGATGTGGCGGGTGACGGGACGGGTGTTAAGAAGCACGTTATCAAGCAACACAACCGCAACGACGACGATGGCATCGGCGGCCGCGGTGGCTACAACGCAGCGCGGTCGTTGCTGATTTGCGGTTCCGGCTCACTCTCCACACCTTGTCTCGTACTCATCGCCGTTTGCTGTACCATTTTTTGAAATCTGCGTGCTTCCTGCGATGAATTTCTCAAATTGGAAGACTCACGACTATCCCGCCCGATTTCATGCCACGAACGGCTCCGAGCAATTCCGCACTAACATCTCCAGAAATTCGTCGGCGTTTTTGCAAATTACGAACCGTGAACCGTCAACCGTTGACGGTGGTGATCAGTCAAGTTTCCCGTACGAAACCTGACTGTGTTGCAGACCAAGCGGATGTTCTAATTCTAGTCTGCTAAATGACGTTGATCCGTGCAGCAGCAACTCACGACTGATTTCGCTGTGCTTGCTGCTCAGCCAGCTCCGAATTGCTCCACCCTCAGCCTCTCGGCTCAGCTAGCTACACAAGCCCCCAGCTTCCGCAGCTTCCGCCTGATCAACCTTGCTTCATCCCCATAGCATCCTACCTCGCATACTCCCTTTGCAACATGTCTCTCCTCCGTGTCTCCACCTCTTCGCTTGCCCGCGTCTCCAAGACCCCCGCCTTTGTCATGGCTACTCGAGGCTACGCTGACGGCCCGACCGACCAGGCTGGTGCCACCGCTTCTTCTAAGGGCTGGTCCAAACGCGAACAGGTAAGTCTGGTTTGACGATGCTCATCACCAAGCTAGAAATGTGTACTTATAGACTGTCTCTCCTGTACATTGTGACCACCAGGCTCAAGAGAACCAGTACGTTCAGCAAGCAGAGAAGGAGAAGCTTGCAAAACTCAGGGAGTCGATCAAGAAGCAGCGTGAACACCTTGACGATGTACGTTAACCTTTGCTACCTCATGCTCATGATCGTCATGGGCATCCCGGATCAGAGCCGAAAGTGGAAGCTGACGATTCGATTTGTTTTCCTTCTGTACGGTCCACCAGGTCGAGAACCAGCTCAACAACCTTGACAAGAAGTAAATCTGTCTTTCTAAACGACTCTCTCGGCGCAACGCCGCTCACTTCCTGTCAACACAATCATGACTCACAGTCTCATTGAACCATATGCAAGTGCTATAATTGGGATGCAAATGATATGAAGCTGTTCTATACCGCCGGATCGCTAAGCAGCATCGCGTTCGGCAAGCATGTACTGCCAATCGTCCGCAGCCGCATAAGTCTGGCTGCGCTCGACTGCATCCGATTCCATGACGTCGTCCTCCTCCTCCCGCTCCACCTTCTCAGACTGGTCTCCCGCCGTAGCTCTTAGGTAGCTGACCACGGCGCCTCGCTTCTCCAAGTATGCAGCGTAGCTTCGCAATGCCTCGAGGTTGGGGCTCTCGACTCGGCTGTAAGCAGCTTCGCTGAGCTGAGCCCTTTTCAAAGTGTCGATATTGCCGATCAGAAAGAGTGCACTCTGAGCGCGAGTGAGAGCCACATTGAGTCGCCTGCCGTCGGCTAGGAAGCCCACGTAGCCCTGCGCATTGGTCCGCACAGTGGAAAACAGAATGACCTTCTTCTCGCGCCCCTCAAACCCGTCGACCGTGTGGACATCGATGTTGCCCAACTCGGAAGATCGCGTTCCGAGAATGCCAGCAGCTTGTTGCCGTGATAGCGATGCTTCGTTGTGCAGCATCTTTTCCAGCAGGACCTGCTGACCGGCGTAGGGTGTGACAACGCCAATGTCGTCTCCAGTGAGGTCCGGATTTTGTCGCAGCAAGTCTGTCACTACATCCAGGACAATCCGTGCCTCGGATGCATTGCGAAGCGAAGACGAGTTTTCTGCTTTGGTCTCGCGTCCTTTGTGGTCGATAAAACAGAGACGTTGCGTGTCTTGCTTTGCAACGCCGGCGCAAGAGGGCCAGTAGCTCGATGCGACCGGCGCGATAAGCTCTGTGCCCGTTCCATTCTGCAACGCACCATCGTAGAATGTCTGATTCGCGAACTCGGCGAGGGTGGGATGCATACGGAATTGCACGTTGAGCATGATCGATGGAATGCTGCTTCGGCTTTGAATGAGCCGCTCAAATAGACTGCGCGACAGCCCGGCTTTCTTGGCTTCTGCGCTGGTAACCACAGGCGGCAGCTGTTTATGGTCGCCGATGATTGACAGATGTCTGCATCCCTTCATAAGCGGTACGAGCGAGACAGGCTCAGTAGCCATGGATGCCTCGTCGAAAAACACCACCGGAAGGTCAATCATGTCGAGCTCAGGCGAGCCTGCAGCGATCGCTGAGCCGCAAATGACATCGACACCGTTAAGAATCTCGCCTCGAATCGAAGCGCGAAGGAAAAAGTAGGTAGCCTTCAGACGGTTTAGCTGTTTTTTGATGGTCTCGTACTCTTCCGAGGCCGTACCACCCTTAGGCTGAGCTGCCTCGCGCTCCTCTTCTCGCTCGGCCATCATGTTCTCCCAGCTTTGCGCTTCAGTCTGGCCGATCGCCTCGTCTTCGGCAAGCCGCTCCCGCACAGACGATGCTATGCATGGATCGGAACCGCCCATGCGGCCCAGCTCGTACTCGCTTTTGAGCCTGTCGAGAGTGTCTAGCTGACGCTTGATCTGATCCAGTCGTTGTTTGGCTGGATGACGAAGAAAGTAGGCATCGAGAGTGTACTGATCGATGCCTGCTCTAGCGCGTGCTGATGGGCCAATACGCACCACACGGAGTCCTGCCTTGATGCACCCGTCTGCGAGGTTGTCGACCGCAACGTTGGTGTGCGCGGCTAGCATGATAGGGTGAGGCACCTGGAAGTCTTGCTTGAGCAGCTTGATGGCCGTCACAATGGTTCGGGTCTTGCCAGTGCCAGGAGGACCTTGGATAAGAGAGACTCTCTCGCGCAGCATCATGGCAACGGCCTGCGTCTGGGTGCTGTTGAGATCGGGCAGCGGGTCACCATCAATAACGACCGGATCTCGACGAGCAAATCGATCGTACCAACTTTGAACGCGGGCGTCTTCCCAGAATGCACCTCTGGTCACTCGATCGACCGGAGGCTCGATGCCAAGGATGACGTCGCTCAAGCGGGTGCCAGAGAGGATGTATTGGAAACGCGAGCCGTACTGGGTCTCGATGAATTCAACATCGTGCTCCAGCGCCTCGAGCGCTGCTTTGATGCGCTCAAATGTCAGGTCGTTGAAGCCGTAGTCGAGACGCCACGAAGGGCACGAGACAAGATCGACATCCTCATCAGCTTCGTCGAATTTGAGACGGATAAAGGTGCGCTGTCGTTCGACGACTTCGGCTTCAATTACAAAGTCGTCCTCGACGAATGATGCGGAATCGTCGCTGGTAGGTGGTGACATTGCAGAAGGCATGATGGTCACTTTGTCACCCGCGCGGAAAAGAGTTCGAGGCAGCGGCTCGGCAGCGTCGAGCTTGAAGACGGCAGCTCGTTTGCCAAAGTGGCGTTTGCTGTTATCCTGCCAGTATCCTTGCAGCCCGTCAATCGTGATGCCCTCTTGGATGAGCTTCTCGATCGGGGCCTTGCGCCTCTCTGCAATGGCGGCGAGCTCCTGCTTGCGCTCGCAGTCGAGCAGCTCGGCCCACCTTTCACGATACAATCTAGCTTGTTGTCGTATCGGCTCACGGTCGCCGTGTCGTGAGAGGAGCTGTGCTGCCTTTTCTCTGCTGATGCGCAAAGAGCGATCGTCCATCTTGCGTTCGGCCATGCGTCGCGCTTTGGCTGCCACTTTGCTTTCTTCTCCTCTAACCATGGAGGCTGAGGCTCTCCTGCGTTGAGATGGACGAGAGGCACCAGAAGAACGGCAGGCTATTGGGATGGTTGTCCCACATCGTTTCCTCCAGTCGAACCGATCTGGATGTGCGACATAGGAGTCCCTGTAGAGATCCTGAGGTCGAGAAGGTCCAAACGGCCATTGCATGGCAGCTAGCTGGCGATTGAGAGCGTCGAGCGATCTGTCCAGTTGCTGATCCGAGCCGGAGTGTGGTCCATTCCACCATTGTGGTTGCGCGGTCTTGCCTGCAGCAACAATGCCGGATGCGTGGGGATTGCTAGTCGAAACCTTGCTGCGGCCGTTTGTGGAGCTGAAAGACCGTCGAGTCACAGACTTCTTAGGAGGCGCAGTGTCCCGATCGGCGTCGCCAGGAAGGCTGTGCTTGCTAGTGTCCAGAAAGCCATTGCCAGCCTGTGAGCTTGAATGAGCCGAGCGCGCGGATGTCAAAGGCAGACGAGATGGACCGGCAATGCGGTGTGTTTCTTGACGAGGAAGTCTGCTGCCTCCGCTCAGTAGCTCCGACGACCGCGGGTTATATGTCACCGCGTGTTGGGTAAGCTGGCGAGATGCATGACCGAGACGTAGGGCGGTAATAGTGTCGAAGCGGCGGAAGGTATGTTTGCTCAGCTGGTAGCCTTGCAATGACCTTCGGATGCAGATGAAGTGGATCTATTGATGATCACAGCTGTGAGGGGCGACGAATAATTTTGCTATGACGCTACGGGATGGAGGCGTGAAGCCGATTTGAAATCGAGTCGCAGCAGAACGAAGCTCAGACCAATTTTTGTCACAGGGTCTTGTGAGCGGAAGGAACCTGGCTGGTTCCAAGCCGCGGTACGCTGGAGCGGGGCGTGTTCTGCGTGGCTAGGCAGAAGAACCATGGAGGGAATTTCCACGTTCGTTGTCTCTTCCACGCATTTGGAACACGATTCACAATTCCCTTTGACTTCCCTATCTGAACTTTTTCTTTTTTGCCCTGGGCATGTGAAGACGCGTCAGGCAACGCATACGTGCTGCCTTCCACGTTCACGCTTGATCATATGTCACACGCAGAGCAAGAGTACACGATGTTGCTGATGATCCGTACAAACACTGTCTGCTTGGCTCTTACGTACAGTGTCTGCCTTTGCACGACACCTATCGATCTACAAATGCTACTCCATGCTCCAATGCGGGAAGAGCAAGCGAATGTGCTGATAAACGTCCCAGAAGCTGACATGATGCAAGCAACCTAGTTCGAAAGTGATGTATTACGATTACACGTTAGAGACGCCGATACGTTCACCGACGCGAACCATGGTCTCGAGGCCGTTGCGGGAGCTGTCTAGCAGATCTTGGTCCCATTTCACCTTGGCCTCGGGCGGAAAGATTACAATATTGGTCGAGCCGCCGTACGCATAGTAGCCGCACTCGTCGCCGCGCTGCACAGACGAGCCCTGGCTGGCATTAGTCCATCCAATGGAACCCACCAGCATCGCGCCAATCGCGACAAATGCCACAGGGATGGGAGGGCTTGCATTTCCTTTCGGACTCCAATTGAGTACAAGAACCTCTCTGCGATTGCCTGAGAAGACGTCGAAGTCGGCGTTGACCGCTTGAGGCTGATGCATGGATCCCACCCACGTGTCGAGATAAACGTCGTACCAGGCATGTCAATAAAGCGCAAACCAATAGGATCAGGATAAATCGAATTGAAGAAAAGTGTCACCAAAAAAGGGGTAGCAAAAATCGGACCGGAAATCGGGGCAAAGGAGGTGTCAGAACGATCGATCAAGCTCACATCGGCACGAGCGTGCATGACATCCACGACCCGCTGCAGGAAACTCACATTGACAGTAAAGTACTCTCCGGCTATGTGTCTTGTCGGTCCACACAGGGCTGGGCCTACTGGGTAGTGGAAGCGGTGGTAATCGGCTGGAGCAAGGCGGAAGATTGCGATTGAGCTGCCAGGCGGGAAGCAGCGGTCAGCAAGATTGGTGTCGCCGATCAACCTGTTGAGCGTGAAACCATCACCCTTGATCCAGTATCGGGTCGATTCTCCCACATCGCTGAACACTGTCAGCCTACAATCAGCACACGACGAGACGATCGAAGCATTCTCTGGCTCGGCAATTGGTCTCGCTCCCGGTTTCAGTTTGCGGAAGAAGAACGAGTTGAAGCTGGGATACTGCGATGGATCTGGCTGCAGAAGCTCGTCCAAGTTGATTGAATAAGTCTGAACAAAGCTCTGAATATGCTCCAACACGGCTTGTGGATTCGACTCATCGTCGTACACCCTGCCTTGGCGCACGGATACGGTCTTGAGCAAATCCTCGACCGAATTGTATCGCAAAAACGATTGCTCCTTGCTCTTATAGAACAGCAGGTGCATACCTACTCGAACATAGATGGGCATGCTCTCAAAGATCCTTTGGCCGGGCTGACCTCGAATGGCAACGTAGTTGCCCATATGATGACTAGCGAACAAACGATCCATCGTCGACTCGAGGCTACCCGGGAAGAAGCGGCTCCACCATTTTGTATGCATCTGCACTGAGATCGGACCAGGAGTAATTGCTGTATGCTGCGAGGTACCCTGCTGAAGTTGATCACTCGTCTGATGCACTGGTCCCGACGAGACGAGGTGCTCAAGCACCAACGCCATCGACTCGCGTTCCTGCGCTTGATCCGCTTCTTGCTTTGACGTCATAGTGGAAATCAAGAATCAAGGACTGCAAAAGATGTGTAGGAGGGGGTGAGGAAAGACCGAAAGCTAGACTGGCCAATCCGAATCGGAACGAAGTCATCCAGTTCCTTTGCCAATCACTGCTTCATAAGAGCCTGGACCGAGCGTCAGTGGATTTGCCGGCGGTTCATATTCAGGGGTCTTGCCAGCTGCAGGTAACTTACAGTCGTGAGTAGTTATGTGCAAGAATCGTGAAATTCGTGATCACGAATGGTGAATCGTGAATGTCCACGGAGCTATTGTCAAAAACCAATAATGTTAGACCTGCATCGTCCATCTACCTTCAAAAAATGGTTCTAGCAAAAAAAATAAATCGTGAATAGCGTGCACCAAAAACTCCGGCCTCCCATTCGTGATTTGTGCAGAGATCAAACTGGCACGGACCAAGCACAAGGCAGTCGTGAGTCACGTTCCCTCCTACTCATCGCTCTGTCTCCCCATCAGCTCGTACAGAGAAGACTGGCCAAAGGGCGGAGGATGCATAACTCATGCTAAAGTGTGCAACGAGAACATGGACTGCGGTATAATTCCCGCCCAAAAGCCTGAGGCTCAAGCTTGATCTTCGATATTTACGAATCAGCCAAGTTGGTAGCAAAGAAGGGTCCTCGCATCTGCATACCACGTATGTGTTGGTTGCCGCGAACCTGCATGGTCGACCTATTCAATTTGACCGCTCACTCGCAACAGAGGCACACGGCTCTTGCGCTGGACAGTGACGGCGCTCTGACATTTGCAGCGAACGAGCGTGGAGCACAGAGGTTCGGATGCCGCGATAGCGTTCCAGGCTTTCATCAATCAGGTCAGCTGAATAAACTTCAACGCGATGGGCTTTACAGCCTCTGTCCATGTGAGCCTTCTGTATACTGGGACGTCGCCTTGACGAGCACCACACATGCCGCCCCGCAGCGAGAGAGTCACTGTGACATGGAAGCACCGGCTGACCGAGCGTATTATACACGATGTGCTATTGGTGTGTTTGCTGCAGCCTCAGAGCTGAGCAGCGGCAGAGCAATCGCGAGTCACGAGTCGGTCAATGGATTCGCGTCTGGAACACGCACAAAGTCAAAACAGGACGCTCTGCTGCCTCGCAGAGTCGTGAGTCGTGACGAGTCGTGAGTGTTTGGCTGTCTGCAATTTCAGCGCTCCAACTTTGCTCATAGGAAATTTCGTGCTGGGCGTGTTTTTTTGACTGATCTGCTGCCTTGATTTCTTGGGCCTTGGTTTGGCAGATGAAATTGACTGGTGCACTGCCGCAAAAAATACACACGCGACGGTCTGTGCTAGAGCCAGACCAGGCTGAAGGCTCGATTTGGCTGGCTCACTCAAAACCCCCGCCAAAATCGTCGCTCACCCAAAACTCCCCTGCTTCCCTCCGCCAACTCCCTCACCCACACCACACACTCGCTCCCGCCAAAGCCCCCATACACAGGTGAGCATATTCCAATCTCGCAACACCCTCTCCAGTCAAGACGCGTCGAGACGTGACATTGCCCTCCAATGCTATCGTCAATGGTCATACATCATTGCCAAACCTTCGTCGCCATCATTTGCCACAATCTGGTCACGATCAAGCCCATCGTGTTTCCATCCATACCCGCGTCCATCCATCCACAAGTTCGCGAGGATGGGTAGTGGCCGATGGAGCTACGCTGAGCTGCTGACGGGCTCTACCACCTACACGAGCTTACAGAGTGCTCGACGATGCTTGATTTGATGCCTTGCGCCGTTCTTAGTCCAATTTGAGCTCGTCATCATCCGCGTTCGAGTGGTCAAACACTACCATGATTGCGAAGCTCACTTGGCGTAGGAATTGGCTCTACCACTGAACGCTTGCGAGCCAACGCGTCACGGTGTCGCGTCTCCAGAATTTGGAATTCTATTTCTTCTCAACACTGAACTCGTCGACATCGTATGTTTGAGGCGTTCGCCTTTGCTGACATGTTTTGCTGACCTTCTTCCGCTCTTCTCGCCCTCGGCACTTTTCGCTGTTCTGCTACTCTCTCGCGTCATTCCGCACATCGCGCTATGCCATCATCCTTCCTCTCGACGCAATCATCGTTTGCCTCCGTCTTGATCGTTTCACCCGCCAGAGCAATCGTCAAGATGGCCAAAGCAGATACCAAGACCAAGTCGTCGACCTCGACGCAGAAGCGCACCACCAAGGCCAAGAAGGATCCCGACGCCCCCAAGCGCCCGCTCTCGGCATACATGTTCTTCTCCCAGGACCAACGCGAACGTGTCAAGAATGCCAACCCCGAGGCTGGTTTCGGAGAGGTCGGCCGTCTTCTCGGTGCCAAGTGGAAGGAGATGTCCGAGGCCGAGAAGAAGCCGTACAACGACATGGCCAACCGCGACAAGGCTCGTGCCGAGGCCGAGAAGGCTGCTTACAACAAGCGCCGATGATCGCATCCCTTGCGTTCCAAGCTCGGTTTGATACTTCCCAAATGTGATATCCTCTTATGTACCGCTTCTCCTCAGCTTTGCTGTGATGGGCGATCGATGCGGCTTGTCTGGCCGCCGCGGCCGTACCACACTTGTACGATATATTGTCTTGTCGGCCCGTTTTCAACAAAGACTCTTGTCTTTGAGAGGATGCGAATGATTCATGATACGTGGCTGCGTGAGGTGGCGCGTGCTGCTGAGTGGATTCGGACCGAACGACCGAGACGGCAAGGTGATGTCGAGTTGCAACGTGCGCAAATTGACCGCATTTCTCTGTCTGCACTCTCTCCCGTCTGTTTCACTTGGGCCTCCTTCTCGATTGCACACGAATCGACTCTACGCTCACACTATCACACGTTGACTGTTCTGCAAACCGCTGATTTCTTGTTTGCGTGTTGGGGCGCGCCCCTTACATAGTTTTGGCGCCGAGCACGCTCATGATCTCCTCGTAGACGGTAAACACGATACCACCGGAGAGCACCAGTCGAGCAAGACGGGGAGTAGCTCCGCGCCAAAAGGCAAGAATGCCCTCTTCGCGCAATGTGACGGCGGCGCAGTTGAATGTGTTGCGGTACTTTGTACGTGCTTCCAACGTCTGCATTCGTGTCTTGATCACATCCAAAGGCATGGTTGCGTAGACCGTGACAATACCGGCAACGGCGCCGATGCCAAAGGTGATTCCACCGGGCAATGATTGGCCGGGACGCGCGCTTCCACTGACAAAGTTCTTGAGCGTCGAGTACGTCCCGAAGCGCACAGCCGAGTTGGCACCCTGTCTCAACATGACAGGGAATAGACCCCTGTAAATACCTCTGATACCTTCTTCTTTGACAATAGCTGTTGTACCAGGAATCAAGCCTCTCGGATACTTGGGAACAGCTCTCTTACCGTCGTCGATGAGCTTGGTCTTGATCGTCTCTGATGGGGTCACTGCGAAGATTGCTTCCATCATTCCCGCACCCAAACCGGCAAGAAGTGATCGCGGACCAGACAGTTTGCCATTTTCGTCCTTGAGCATCGTCTTGAAGTGGTCATAGCTGAGGAATCGGACACCTGCCTTGATCGCATTGCCCGTCACCAGCGCACCACACCCTGAGTAGAGACCGATGAAACCATCCTTGGCGATAGTGTTGCGTACGATCGTGATAGGTCCAGGCGCCTTTTCGCCCGCTTTGGCTGCGAACTGGGAGACGGTCTTGGTGTACTCAATAGGGTAGGTGGTGAATCCTTCGACAGCACCAGCGGTGGTACCGGCTATGAGCGAGTAGAGGGGTTTGTCCTTACGCTGTGCTGTCTGGGTTGGCGTTGAAGCCGCTTTCTTGGGTCCTGGCGCCACATCCTTGATCGCACTGTAAGTTTTGGAAGCTGCCTCCGAGATGGAAGACGAGGCAGAAGATGCTGCGTTGCTCATGGTGTATGACGCTCGAGCGGTTGCAGAGATGAGATCGGGTTTGCTAAGTCTCAAGGGCGCAGTGTCGGATCGAAGATCTAGAATCCGGTGCCGAAGCGAAACTCGAAGGTTGAGATGAAGATAACGATGTGGCCAGGCAAGTCGAAGTAAAGTTGTGACGGACGCTATCGGATCTAGCTATGAGATGCTGACTCGCTCTATTAATAAAATCTGTGCTGGAAGAGTTGCTGGCTGCATCATCGTCCAGGGGCTTTCAACCACCTTTCGTGTTCCTCACCCGAGCTAGATTCACGAGTTGTGATTTGACCCACAGCCCGTGGATCACGCCCACCCCACTCTTTGCAATGTTAAATAGATAGCTTCAGACAGTCCCGTGCCATGAAAATCCCGTCGACACATCCACGTGACGTCGTGCAAACCTCAAATCGAGATTCTCAACGACAATTAACCTGTTCACACTGGTCTCATCATCTTACCATAGTCCGTCCATCAGCATCACCATCGACGTTCTGCCACACCGCTCGTCAGGTTTGGTCGGGGAGAAGGGAAGGCGCAACAAAAAAAGATTCGGATCGCGCTCATATCGCTCTCTTTCCATCATCTCACATCTCACGATCGATAGCAACGACTACGCACCCATCACATCGATATCACATTGACTACATAGGTCTCCACCATGGTATACATCAAGGACTGGCCCGAATTCCAGCAGCGCAGCATCAAGCTGTACAGGCAAAATCCTCACAAGAGCCGCTACCTCATCAAGTCTCGACCCTCTACGCACAGCCTCACTCTTAAGGTGACCGATGATACCACTACAATCAAGTATCGCACACGCTCTTCAGCCATCCTGGGTCGACTCGAGGTGTTCAACAAGGCAATGATGCTTGCTATGGCTGGATCGGAGCAGCCTTTGCAGGATGCAAATCCCGAGCCTGCCCCGAGCGCAGTAACGGCAACACAAACAGCAGCGACATCATCAACTACAGCATCAGCTACAGGAGCAACACCGAACATGGCGACTGCACCAGCACAAGCAGCAAGTGGCGGTGCTGCAGCGGGAGGAGGCGCAGCATCAGATAAAAAGAAGAAAAAGAAGAAGGGTAAAAAGTAGCCGTTCCTCACAGCCCCATCATGTCTACCGATTCTTCTAAGCTTTACAAGGCAAGCAGGATCTCGAATTGTTGCGCTGCCAGATCTGGCTCGGCGAGCTGTAAACTATCACGCATATTCCACACACCCACCTTCATCATGCCTCTGGCGCAGAACAACCAGACACGCTTTGCACCACCGGTTCTTCGCATTTCTCTGCAAGTAAAGTGTGCTTTACTGAGGCCTAATCGCGCAAATCAAGCCCAGACACGAGTCCCGCTTGGAAGGGCAAGTCCTTGATCGATGTCCTGTTCCTCTGACTGAGACGAAGGTAGCGATAGAGCAGGCTGCCCGCATCTTTCAACAAAATGTAGACGCCTGCGCCCACCGCGTTACGGAACCACACTGGATCCAGATCGTCGTAACGCGACGAATAGCTTAGCAGCGTGAGACGCTCCATCGATCTGTTGGTGTCGCCTGTCGTATCGCTCTTGCCTTTCGTAGCTTGGCTGTCCAGAAGGGGGAGATGGCCACGGAACAGCGATGCGATAGGCGAGGGCGTGGCCGATGTCGATTCCGACGACGTGGGTTTGAGAGTTGCAGAGGCCTTTGTTGTGTAGAACGATTGCAGGATCGAACTAGCGGCTGGTTGCACATTCTTGATTCCCAAAATTCGCGCAAGCAACTGTGAGCAGCGTGCAAGACGGGCCAGAATTCGACCCATCAAGCTGGCTACAAATGGCAGACTGAGTGCACCGAGGCAGAGCCGAGCGAGCGAATGATGCGAGACGTAGACGGTCTGCGAGGGACCATCATCTGCCGCACCGTGATCGTTGCCAACTTCCTGCACCTGTGCCATAGGTCCACCAACTCCATCTGGCATGGGCTGCGTGCCCAAAGCCGCATCGCCATCGACCAAATAGCTATCCGACTCGCCGACAATGATCACTCTGCGCCTGTTGCGTCCTGTCCCAGCCGTTCGCCTCCAAGTTTCGCTCCTGCTGCTGCCATAAAAGGGGCTGAGCACTGCGCGATACACTTTTCGCTTGAGTGCCAGATAGAACACGCGGATCCAGGGCACGAGCAGGGCAGTCAGCGCTGGTCCGGGTGGATACGCACTCGCGCCGTAGATGCCAGATTCGAGATAGCGATCAAACAAGCGTCCGTGTGCTGCTGTAGCCGTCATCATGGGAATGCTCGTGATTGGAAAAGCAACGAGCGTCGGAACCCACGTCATAGCAGACTCAAAGATGTTGAGCCTCGATGCGATGAGAGCGAACGGAATGAGCGGAATGTCGACCCAATAATGCCATGGCCAGGGAGAAGCTAGCGCTCGTCTAGCCGCGTCTTTGCCTAGCAACATGCGGATGGCCACACATCCGTATGCTGTGCATGCAACCAGAAAGGATCCACCGAGAATGGAGACGGCACCAATAGGTTCGAGGCGCGTGACAAGCTTATCGAAGAACTCAAAGATTTGGAGCAAGGTGGATTTGTTGTTGATAAGAATATAAGGCGCCTTGCACTGTGGACATGTAACATAGTCCTGAAGCGGGTGATTGCGCTTGCTCTGGTCGATCCATCGAAGGAGACAGCTCTCGTGAGCTACCAGGGTACAATTGCATGGATGTACAAATCGCTTGCGGCTCGACACGGGGGTGGCGGACGACGCACCGTTGGAAGTAGAACGATCTTGGCTCAAAAGTGGATCTTCATCCTCCTCGGAGCAGATCCAGCATGTTTTGGATCTCAGATCCCGCACAGTAACTACGCGCTCGTTGGGATCAGGGTCGGCGCTCGATCCTTCGAAGTGGGGCGGTAAGTCGTTTGGAAAGCGATACACGCGAGCCGATCTGTCAACATTGGTAAAGGCGACCGATGCTGTAGATGACCCATCAGGATGTGGAGGCCCATGCGAAGAAGCAGGCGGAGACGGGATGAGGTCGTCTTCCAGTCTGGCCACGTCGTCGTGGCTTGTTGAAAGAGGAGAACGTGGCCTCGAGCCTGATGCCTCGCTGTGGTGTTGTTGGCTGTCAGGCATAGTTCACGTGGTTCCTAAAGGATGCACGGGGGTTGATCGTGGACAATTGCGAAGTTTAGAGCGGTGCCATACACAAAGGTTGAGCGGTTGTCAAATAGTCGCGAGTTGTATGTAATAACGAGCAAAGCTCCGGGATCCGCGTTTTGACGCAACGCAGCCTCCACATAGCAGAAGCGCAGCAATCACAGAATAAGAAGCGAAGCCGGGTTTACGAAGTCAGGTCACAATTCACGATAGATTCTTGCAAAGATGCGAGCGACATTCGGCTTCTTTTTCGATGGTCGCTTATACGTTCTTCTCTTTGCACACCTGTCCCGGCATTCGTAATTGTTAACGTAGAGGACCGAACGCAATGTCGCTCCTCGAAAGACCACAAGAGGACAGCTGGGATCTTGGAAAGCATCGCATAGTTATTCCTTCCAACGCCGGCCCCCGACAATTCGCTTCGTCATCAACTCAACCGCTCGACGACAAGACCGACACGGAAGGCGGCTTCTTCTACATTCCCAATTTCATCACGGAGGACGAGGAGCTGTTTCTGACAGAGGCTATTCTCTCAGCACCCAAACCCAAATGGAAAGTACTGCAAAACCGACGGTTGCAAGAGTGGGGCGGGCAGATGCTGTCTCAGAACAACATCTTGATGCCGCAAGCGATGCCAGCTTTTCTCTCGAGCTACCCGGACCTCATCGCTCGACTACGCAAGACGGGAGTCTTCGACGACTCGAAGCATAGCGAGCCAAATCATTGCTTGGTCAACGAGTACCTGGCTGGTCAGGGCATCATGCCACACGAAGATGGACCAGCATACTTTCCTGCTGTAGCGACCATCAGCTTGGGGTCGCACGTGCTTCTCGATGTATACAGGTACGTGGACGAGGACCTGCAAAAGGATTTTGACCAACGGATGAAGGAGCATGACGAAAAAATCGTGAAACATGTGACCTCGAATGCAAAAGAGCTGGAAAGCACAGATGATGCATCCAAATCCAAAATCCTACCCCGGGAGAGGATGGAAGGCAACGTCAAGATTGTGCGGGGAGCAAGGGCGAGGGAGCCGGATCCGGTGTTCAGTATCTTGCAAGAGCCAAGATCATTGCTCATCACGACAGGTCACGTTTATAAGTCGTATCTGCATGGCATTGCAGACAGAGAGGTGGATACAGCTGCGCATCTTGTTAAGGTAGCCAACGCTGATTTGCTAGTTGATCCGCACCTGCGGGGAACGGTTGAAAGAGCAAAGACTCTGATGGGCGATGTCAAGGGCGGAACGGACCAGAAAGAACTCGATGCAAGTCTTGCAAGAGGCACACGGCTGAGTCTCACATTCAGAGATGTAGAGAGAGTGAGCAAAGGAGTAGCTGCGATGATGGCGTATCTTCAAGGCGGTAAAAAGTAGTCATTGGTGACGCACACAAAAGCCGAACGTCTCCTAGCACCTAGACCGAGTATGCGACTGAAACTCAGCGTTATCTGGCCGGAGAGCCAATCGCAAACGCCGTGGCTGCTTGAAGAATTTCCAGCACCACATTGGCTTCTTCTACGTTCCTTGGACTAAACACAAGGCAGTAGGTGGGTGGTAATCCTAACGCCTTGGACACTCTTGCGTCTGGTGCCGTGGGAACAGAACTCAAAGACCACCATCGTGCCGACTTCATTGTTGAAGGACGTGAACGAGTCAGCCACGCGGGCCATCCGATCCAGAATCCCGAGTAGGAGGGGAAGCCTGCAAGCGAGTGCAATTCGCCCCAGCCCTGCTCCACCACCAGCGCAGCGTCATCGGGATGCAAGGTCATGTGAAGACTTCCGTCTACTGACCATGGCGCTTCTGCACTGTCACTTTCAGACGTGACCTGGCAATGCACGTGAACGAATTCGCCTTTGGTCGAGGACAAGAAGCGACGAGACAGGTTGGAGGGGAATTGAGCAGAGCGGGTAGATCGAGAGACACAGTCGCTGCCGGTGACGAGCGTGTGTGATATGGCAAAGAGAGCGGTCGAGTGGGTCTCGATCATGGAAGGACCCAGGCGAAGATGTGACGGTTGAACATCAGCTTGGCGCTGCAACGATGACAGGACATGCTGTATCGCTTCTTGCGCTTGCTTTTTCGAGCTGGACTCAGCCTCCTTCACTTGAAGAGGTGTGTCATTGTACGTATCAGAAAGTTCGCCTGATTCGCAGCAGAACTGATCAAGCTGTCGATGGGGAATGGTTCCTGCTGTTAGTGGACGTGGACCTTTTCTCGGTAGAAGCTCCGAACCCGTGGACAAACGCCCTGTGTTGGATTTTGAGGTGGTGGGAAAGAAGCAACGCGCCAGCTTCGTGCTGGTCCAAGAGCTGTTAAGCGAGAGAGGCGAAAGCACAAAGTAGTGAATGGACCATCCGATGATGTTCTTGGGCAGCGGGCCTCCCGGAAGCGAAACAAAGAGGCGGTAGTCGAGCCACAGCTTCGAGCAAACTTTCGAGATAAAGTACGACGCAAAGATCGACAGTGTTATAGGAGCTTTGCGGTAAGTCGACACGATCGCTTCCACAGTGGACGTGGAGTGGCCGACCTTCATGGCGATGGCGAAGGCAACCCTTGGAAGTGATGGGTGAAAGAAATCCACTTTATCTAGAGCATGCCCAACGTCTCTCAGCGCCTACAGCCTCCACTTTACACGACAGCTCAAATCAGTTCTGGCTGCAACGCGCTCAGTTGGAACCCAACACTCAGTCACGAGTAACTAACTACTCACACGTCAGGGTGACCGCGACTTCTTGGACACGCTCAAATTTCCGACGCGTCCAACTCACGACTTGGCTTTCTCTTCTGCGTAAAGCTCCTCTCCACTCACTCTTCCGACTACGTCTCGTGGCTACGCATCACCATCAACTCATCGAATGATGCAGCTCTGAGACCAGTTCGACTGCATCTCAGTCCTGCCATCCCGCTATTTGGTATCCAGCTTACGGCAACAAGAAGCGATGGAGGTAACACGAACAGCCTCGACCTCGCATGGGCTTCCCACGCAGCCTCAACTTTCGATAAACCATCGTGGTCTTGGCGAGTCTCAACGCCGTACTCCATCGTTCCGGTCTCGCAAGCCAGATATCATCACTCCATCCTCCCCCTCCAAGGCCAAGCGTCCGTATCAGCGCCCTTTGACAGAATCTGTTAGAAAGGAGGAGGAAGCCCAACGTCAAGCTGCTCTCCTCTCTTTCGCCGAAGCCCGTGCAAAAGTGTTATCAATCCACTCATATCCAGATTCCAAGGATGCCGATTTCAAGTATCCTCCTGGCTCCCAAGGCGATTCGAGTGCTCGCGGTCTGTTGGAGCAGATCAAGAATCGCATAGACCAGCGTGCACCAAAGCCGAGCAACTTTCTCCAAAAGGCCAAGCAGGTACAGCAGTCCTTACTCGAAAAGCAACAACAGTTAGAGAAGCTCCAAAAGGCACAAGAAGAGGCAGAGAAAAGGGACAGCCTGAGGAGTGATGGCTTTATGAAGAGGCAGTCTCAGTCAAAGACGAAGTCGGAAGCGACACAGGGAGCTTTCTTTCGAGCCAAAGCGCGCGCTGCTGACCCCGATGCGCTCAAGTCAGCCGAGGAAGCAGAGGCATTGGAAGAACACTACTCTTCAGAAGGTATTGTGCATCGAGACGACGATCTTGCTCTGGTCGAGGCACTGCGACCAGGACCTCGTGCCATCCCTCCCAACCCAGAAGATCCCAAGTGGGAATACATGGAGCCTTTCTCCGGCCATCGATTGCGAGAGCGCAAGCTATCCCACGTGCAACTCAAAGACTATCTTTGTGGACGCTACCATGTCCCTCCCTCCCTCCTCTACTCGATCGCTCGTCCGCTCACTATGGGTATGGATGGTAGGTTACCAGATACCATGCGCAATGGCGACTACGAAGTTCCTGTCGACGGTGACTGGATCGTGATCGCGACCATTGTGGAAAAGAGCGACCTGCTCGTGACTAAAGGATTTCGTCCTGATGACTTTGATCTACCAAACAAGCCATCTTCGCGTGGAACGGCAGCCATGTCTAGATTGGAAGACGATCCGGTGCTGTTCCGAGATGTGGGCTCCGATGCGAACGGCAAACTTCGACTTGATCTTGAAGCAGGCAACTCTAACGCCTTCCAAGATGCTTCCAGAGGCAAGTCGAAGTCATGGCAACGAAGCCAAGCCCAAGGCGAGGCCATAGATGAAGAGCTCGAACGTACGCGCCAGCAAATCAACCTCGCACATCGTTCTCGCAAGTTTGTCATCCTCAAGCTTGTCGACCTCGGCGTCAATAGCACTCAAGGCGATGGCTCTGGCTCGGCAGGACGAGGAGACAATTATCTCTCTCTCATCGCCTATGAGTCGGATCAGGTGGACACATCCGTTGTCATGCACAATTCCAGTGCGCGCTCCGAAGTACCTGAGCCCTTATCCTCCGCCTCGTCCGTGACTAGGAAGTTTATCAATGGTTCTCGCGGTGCCTTTGAGCTGCTCTACAAGCAAGCTGAAGGTACACTTATTGCCATCATGAATCCCAAGGTGATGCGCCCTTGGGCACCGGCAGGAAGCAATGCGAACTCGACAGAGACAAAAATGCTGCGCATCACTCCAAGGTCTGCCGACGACTGCTTGATCATCGGCCAAGCTGCGGATTACAGGAGATGTTCGGCGATCAAGGCCAACGGTCAAAGATGTAGCAGCTTTGTTGACATCAAAGCGCGCAAGCAGACTCGAACCACGACGTGCGACTACCATCTGAGTAGGCACATGGACGAACTCGCGAAGGGCAGGCCGGAATTTGCCGCCAATGCGACTTCTAGATTTGGCGGTGCCGGTGGTGCCGCTGGTATGGGTGGCCGATCCGCTCATCGGAGCTCCTTTCCCGGTCGTCGAGGCGGAGGCTACAAGCATGACGGGTCGGCAATCAGCAATATCAATTCTTGCAGCAGAGATCACAGCGACCACAGCAGCTTCAGCAGCAGCAACCAATCCCCACCTCCTGCGCATGCAAGAAAGCTCAGAACCGCCTTTGGCAACATCGGCGATGGCATGGAGAACAATGGCGGGCAAGTGTACCTCTGTCAATCACCCATTGTGACTGCATACGGTGCAGAACAAGAAGTTCGCGCATCGGATCCGTCCAATTGGAAGTACGATGTCAGCGGTAGATACGGTCGGGGCAACACTGAGAAGCAGAGCCGGCTGAAAAAGCAGATCGCGGAAGAACAACTCATGCGCAAAATCGAGGCTCGATTTGCTGCACCGTCGGAACGACCGTCCAAGAGGCAATCTGACGATACCGATGGGGAGAAGAGTGAAGTGAGTGCTCTGCCGGTGCTGCCGAATGGAACTGCTGACATGATTAATGCAGCGTACTCGACATTGGATCATCGAAAGCGGGTTGCGAAGCAGAAGCAAGATGCGGTCAATGCCAAGAGGCGAAAGTACACCGGCGTTGTCGATCCAGCTGTGAGCCAAGCCGATACGGAAGCAGGGTCGGCCAAGCTAAAATTCATGAACCTCGCGTCCACTAGCAGCAAACGATCCAACACTCTCCTCGGCGGAATGCCGATTGTAGGTCTCAACAGGCACGCTGCCGATTCGCAAGCGTCTCCAAGAGAAACCAGTAATTCGCGAAGTAAGCTCCTGTCCCTCGCTCGCGACGCTGCATTGTTCGCGTCCACTTCGCGTATCAGCGGCCTTCCTGAGCCCAATTTGAAACTCAACAAGGCTCATCGTCCAAAGCTCCGGCTGCCGTCGCACGAAGTGGGCCGCGCCTCGAAGCTCAAAGTTGTTGGAGGCGAGTTGGTCAATTTGGATGATTTTCAGGACGATTGGGAAGACGACCTCGATCTGCCCGTTGCTTCTACCGATAATGCAGGCGAGGCGGGACTGAGCGACCGCATCATTCTTCCGACAATTTCACAGCCCCGTCAGTCCCACATGGCGAGTCAGCAAGACGATGCTGACGACTCGGATCTTGAGATCATCTAGAGGGAATAATTCTTAAAGCAAGCCCTTGTCAGTCAATTGCACTCCACCGTTTCGCTCATTACAGGCAGAAGAATGAAGAACGCTACTTGAGGCCGAACTTTGTGAGGCTAGGTCCGATCTGCACAGCACCCCAATCAGGTCCTGAGGAAGCGGGGCCGGAACCCGCATCCACACTAGCTTGCGGGTTGGCATTCGCAAGCGTCAGCGCTGCTGCCTCCTTCCGTGTCTTAATGTACTGGAGCTGTGAGCGGAAGTGGCGAAGGCAGCTGTCCGGTGTTGTAGGAAGCTCCAAAAAGCCACCTCCTACGATGGCTGGATGCGAAGTCACTGGCGCTCCTCCTGCACCTCCACCTCCGTGAGCTCCATCTGCCTCTGCCGTCATGAGCGAATCAAGTCCGTTCGAGATGAGCTCAACAAGCGAATTGATGTATTTTGGCGCCACCGCCTCCACCTGCTGCTCAAAGTAGTAGAGGTACTGGTCGAGCGCCGAGCAGAAAATTTCCACGGTGCTTCGCTCGTCGATGCAGCTATTTGCGATACGCAGCGACTTTTGCAGACATTCGAGCACACGTTTGCCGTCCTTGAGCAGGATAGGCTTGCTCTCTTTGGCGCTGCTGCCTCCAGAGGCGACGCTGCCGCTTGCGGCAGCGCTACTATTAGCAGCAGTGTTGCCTGTAGCAGAGGATGAGCTGGTAGCGAGCCCAGCAGGGTGACCTGGAACCTCGGTCTGCCACCAAAGGTGACTCGCCATCATGACCGCAGCTGCTTGGTGCGGCTTTTTCAATAGCTTAGCTCCATGCAGCGCCGCCTTGGTGATGAGAGTGTCGTAGTTGTCGGTGCCAAATACACGAGCCGTCTGCAGCGTGCTGATGATCAGTCCGATGGCATGGAGCTGCGCGCGCGATTCCGAAATCGACTCCTCGTAGATGGTGAACGCCTGTACGTAGAACTCGTAGGCGAGCTCTTCGAAGCCGCTCTCGTCGGCAGACTGCGCTGCGAGCAAGAAGAGCCGGAGACAGATGTCCGATGATTCGACCTTGTTGTACAAGATCGAGATAACCTGATGGATAAATTTGTACAGAGTCAGCATTTTGGTTTCCCAATTTGGCTCTTGCCGCTCGCGCAACTTGTAGCGTCGTCCGAGCTTGATGGCAGAGGTGATCAGAGGTGGTAGTGTAAACTTGATGCGTTCGCCGCCGTCCACAAAGTGTTTGCGTGCGGTTTGCAGCAAGCTGAATTGCGTCTCGAGCTCATCAGCACGGAACAGATGGATCATACGAGCAATCCATCCTTGCTCTTCGGCCATCTCCTCCATGTCGTATTGCATCATATGGTGACGGCCCATGCTGCGAGCTCCGGCGCCATACATGCCCTGTGCCATTCTCGGGTCGCCGCCACCATAGTGACCGTAGGCACCGCTGTAGCCGCCCTGACCACCGGACCCTGCTCCCATGTGAATACCGCCATGAGGCAATCCACCCATGATCGCGTCCTTGTGATCGCGGATAATGGGACTGCAAAGATCGAGCACACCGCTGACGTCTTCGGGCGTCGACATGACAGTCTCGTTGCGCAGCACCGACATGACGACGGCCTGTGCGATCGATTTGCGTGTTGTATACGGCTGCACCGACAGAAGGGACAGATACGATGGCAGGGCCAGCAGTGTCAGAACAGTGAGGTAAGAGTTGATGGGTGAGAGGAGCAAAGAGTTGAGGTTGGTGGTGGTCGCTGGACTGTGCAGATCGGGGCTCTGTTCGAATTCGACCACCTTTTCGCGTGCGAAAGCGAGCACCTGGTCTACGTACTCGAGCTTGTCCGGGTAGCAGCTAAGCGAAAGGTTGGCGAGCGAGACAAGCAGCGCTGTAATGTCTTGGATGGAGAGGTCGGGTCGCGCACGGATGAGCTGAACAATCTGCTCCCAGAACACCTCGAAGAGACGAACATCCTCCGGAATGCCCCTGAACTTGCCGACCGGCTTTTCGAACACCGCCGCAGGGTGAGGCGTTTGCGCTGGTGCGGACACAGACGTCTGTTCGGCGTCTCCGTTGGTGTGAGCTCCATTCGCGTTGCTGCTTGCTCCGAAACCGGCGGAGGGAAACTCTTGGGCACGAGCGTTCTGTTCGTCCTTAGTTTCATCAACCTCGGTCGATGTGATGCTAGTGTCTGTGGTTCGCTGTGCGTTGCTCGCCTGCGTGCGTTCGTCGGTCTGCGATATCCACGTGGCAGAAACGGCGGTAGAGGTGCCACCTGGTCCACTGCCACCAGCCGAGCCCCAGGCGTCTTCATCGAGGCCGTCTGGTACGCTGCGGAAGACAGGCTCTTCAGAGCTGTGCGTTGCGACATTGGGTGCAGCCGCAGACTCTCTGTCGGCTGAAGCCATGCCGAATCCGCTGGGCTCAACCGGGGGCGGCGGCATTGTATTGAGGTCCGCAGCGCTCGGCGATGCGGGTTCTGCAATGTCTGCGGCTTTGGCCTTTGGATCGCCCTGAGCGGTGACCTCGTCCCAAACAGAGCCGGGGCCAGCGCTCTGGCCGGTCATCCTCATCTGTCGCGTTTTTTCGGCCAGGCGACGGCTTGCTTCCTCCTCTTGCCTCTTGATCTCTTCTGGACTGTCGTTTTCTGCTTCGCGCGCGGCGTAAGCGGCAAGACGATCGATCAGTGCAATCACGATCTGCTTGATGTTGACCTTGGGGTGCAAAGCTGCGCAAGCAGAAAGGAATGGACTGAGGGTTCGGAGATGGAAGTCGTCGGGAAAGACCTGAATGACAACCTCCATAAGATATTCTTGCGCAATAACGTCCTTGCAGTTGACGACCTGTTCGAGGATGGAGGGTAGAATTGTGCGCTGATACATTTCAAGGTCGACGCCTTCGAGCTGACTCAGACGAACGAGGTTGGTACCGACGAGGATGCGCAGCTCCTTGCGCTCCATTTCTCGCTTCTCGCGATCTCTCGAGTGACCCTGGTGCTGGAGTCGGACCCAAAGTTTGTTCATCTCGATAAAATTGGTGAGCACAAAGCCAATGCTGTCCTGGAGATTACCGCCGGGACCCATATCTTGACCGACCGGCAGGTAGTCGCGGGTAGCGCCGCTGAGATAGTGACGGAGGAAAAGACCTCGGGTGGGATGCTGGACGCCACGACTCATCTCCATCACATCCTTCATGATCTCCTTGATAGGAGCGTCGGGTATCGACATGTATACGCTTCCGACAGTGATCATGAGATAGAGACGTGGCACAATGTTTCCGCAGTATTGCACGAGCTCGTACAGATCGGCAAGATGGTGCTTGCCCGTTGTGTGAGCATCATAGAGGTAGATGGATAGATGTCGCAATGCATCAAAGACGGCCATATCTGCATGAAAAAAGTGAGAGAAACAGGCGAATGTCAGCATTCTGCCTGTGCCGCCGTTTTGAAGGTGTCAGCAGTACGAGATGCTTACATAGTTCGTAATAGTTTTTGGGTGACAGCGAGGATGTTCGAAGCTCGGACAGCATGGTGGACGCACTTTTGAGCGCATCCATGACCTGATCCGCATCGAGGCATCTCTTCATCTGCACCAATTGCACCTTGACCACATTGAGGGCCTCGGAGAGGACCTTGGCCGAGTCGTCCATCGCTGTGAAGAGTACACGACGGTTGACGAAAGAAGCCGATTGTGGAATCGGTAAAAAGAGAAGGGAGACTACAGAGTGGTGAACGACGGTAGAGTGATCCAACGGTGTGAATTGAGAAATCGTGAGCACACGCGGCGTGGGTCGATGAGAGAGAGAGCGCGAGAGGGGTTCAGCAAACACGAGGCGCGAGCTTTGGCTCTGTGTCAGAGGTGGAGCATTAAATCGTGAATGCACAAGCCA
This sequence comes from Mycosarcoma maydis, assembly GCF_000328475.2. Classification (NCBI taxonomy): domain Eukaryota; kingdom Fungi; phylum Basidiomycota; class Ustilaginomycetes; order Ustilaginales; genus Mycosarcoma; species Mycosarcoma maydis. Next base: position 980,905 of record NC_026482.1, read on the forward strand.
GCAAGAACGAGAACAAACACGAACCAACTCGTGACTTGCCCACGCACGACGGTTCATGGTTTGTTTTTTCTCCAAACTATGTTAGGGCGGGCTTTCTCTTTTCGTCGCAATCAAACAAAAGGCACGACCCTTTCATTCGTGATTTGCTTTTTCGTGACTCACGACTCACGGTTAGTAGAGAATCACGAATATCCATATCGACGGCCGTTCTCCTGGAAGAAGCAAGTGCTGCGCAGTCCAGTACATATACTAGTAAAGTTTCCTTGTTGAATCACAACAGGCGTGAAACCCAAATCGGCCATCAGTGGTGAAGAAGCGAGGGCTTAAAACGCACAGAACTGTAAATACAGTATACATTCGTGACTTGCCGCGACGGCGGGATCGTGGCGAACAAATCAAGTCGTTCATGACAAGGAGAGGCAACACGTGTGGCGACATGGTGAGAAGTTTTGGGTGGCGAAGCGATGCGATCTTTTCTTCCAGGACAAACTCTGAAGCGATCAAACATGGGTCGGACGGCTTCACGCTCGCTGTGTGCTTCAATTTCACGCATCCGTGTTCTGCTTCGTGCCTACACCGAAACGGACCTCGGAATCAGGATGTTTTCGCAGCCTTCGAGGCCGTCCCTGCAATCCTTACTGCATTTCTCAGCACTTTCAATCTATGCTGCCTGTCTGAAAGAGGCGATGGACCCAAACTTCTGCAGCTTACGACGATGCGAGTTACGGAAAGCGACGCTGGGCCGAACTGGACTCGATCCACCCGAACACCGAGAAACTGAAATGCGATGAAGGAATGCGAACACTCATCAAGACTTGGACTGACTGCATGTTTTGACAGGGAGACAAGAACAACTTCGTAAAACAAGAGTCACGAGTGTCAGTGTGGGCGTCCGATGAAAATCGACAACCCCATCCTTGGCAATTTTACATCTCTGAATAGGTCCGCGTGAGTCTATTTGGAGGGCATTTAGAGAAGAACAATTGCTTGAAAGCATTCGTGATTCCACCCTTCGAGATGCTTCCTGACCCAAAAGCGACCTCACTGTGTTTGGACGACCTTCAAGAATTCTTCAAGCGGGTTCGTCAAGAGGGGAAGCAATGGCTACAACTTGAGTAATAATTTCATATGGACCTCAAAGAAGTCCCGTCCATCTCCTCACGCATGTCATCAAGCAAGGCCTGCAGAAAGGCTTTCGGCTAGTTGAGGCGAGCGGAGTCAAAAGGTGTCTCTGTCGCAAGGTTCAACACAGTGCCTTGCCCGCTTGTTGCCCTCTTTGACCCTCACACTCATTTCTGGACCGGATGCCCGAAATCTGCAAGGAACTGCGAGCGCTCGCCGACTTCACCGGAGTTGACAGCGTTGTGTGTCCTAGAGTGACGTTGAAGCTGTTGCTCGGATCAGGGACTCGAACGCGAGTCTTTTATCAATCTCCGACATGTCGAGAACTGTCATCGGGAAGTCTAGTACATCATATTATATCGCGTTTAACCGGGATCCAATGCAAGCGCTGCAAGGAGCAGAGCGCGTCGCATGTATCCGCCCCCGTATCCGAAGGTCCCGTGTCTGGACGCTTCAACCTCAAATTACTAATCGTTGGGACTTCATGCAAGGAGAAAACGACGCTTTCTTTAAGGTTTACGCGTTTGATGTCGCCGGCTTTTTGAAGCGAGGCAGGTCGCTTGTGAAGAGAATCTGATATAGTGCTCGCCGTAAGCTCGCCAACGCTCAATGTAAGAGATACCTCGCAATCTGCGCATTCCTAAGTGCATGCAGTCGTCGGGTCGGATATCCGAGACTAGGCGAGAAAACGTCAGGTATAGCGAATCAGTCAGGTGCACCTCAGATTATTTGCTGAGCCAGGAAAGCGGCGATTGGTAGCAAGCTGGTAGGGTTTGGGTTAGAAACTCCTCATACGCAAAGTTTTACTTTTCACACCACATCACATACTGTATTGAGGCTTATGTGAATTCGTGATTTGGTGGAAACAGCTTCGGATCTGCCGGTTCGCTCCCCTTGCAGCGGCGAGTCGACGTACATCTGCAACGGTGTGATGAGCGCGAGGGCTGCAAAGTTCTCTTCGCAATGCGAATCCACCAATCTATCGTGTGCATACGAGCCGTTGATCTGGGTAAGTCATCGTGCTGTCGCTGACTCACTCTTTGTCGGTATCATGCTCTCAAGCAAGCATCTGGGTGGAGTACGACAGACTCCCCTACTTGCCGGAGAAGCCGTGCATGCAGGCTATCGCTTCGAGCTCGGCAGGCCCTCCGACTATTTTCTTCTCGAAAGATTGCCAGCAGACCAGCTACACTGGCCTCAGACAGGCCGTTCCAATACAAGGTCATCGATGATGCAGCTAGTGGGCGCGCATGGGCCTCTTCAGGTACGGGGGATGGCGGACTTGCCCCGTACGCGCCAGCTCTTTGAAAAAAATAACGCTCAGATGATTGACCACAATCAGCAGGGAACCCCTAGCTGCAAGTGCCCTTCCTTGCCCAGCAGTTGTGAGTCGTGGTTTTGTGAGCAGGTTTCTGCGAATGATTGATTCTTGATCTTATCGGCAGAATAGCAGATCGTGCAGGGAAATCTCGATTAAAAGAGATACCCTGTGTTCCGTGTTCCGTGTTCACGGTTAGTGTTCGATGCTTTCAATTGTTTATATTACAGACATAACATCTGATACAATCACGAATCCCGCTATGTCGCATGTCGCATATCATCACGGTATGCTGTTTATAACCGCAGCCGCGGGACGGGGGGGAGATGTTGTTGCTAGAATATTGTTATTTGAAAATCGAAAAAAATGGTTTCTAACAAGGCGAAGAGACATGCAAGGGGTATGCGGACTTGCAATTACCATCAGCGCCCAATCCTGCCGCGAGAGATGGCCGAGGTAGCTCGGCTTGGAAACCAAGATTGTGGTTCTGACGCCACCATCGAAACATTATCAGTCTGGGCGAAGTCGTCTGTGGCCCCATGATGGGCTGAGCATGAAAGTGAATCCGACTCAGGCATTCTCGCTACACGCGAGATTGACCATTCTTTCGAGAATCTGTTCGTGTCCCGTCCCTGGGATTGAGAGAAGCGCGGAAGCTTCGACTATCGATCTCTCACAAGCTTACTCTCGTTGTGACATGTGGGAATGTTACAGGGAGCCGTCGGATCGACATTCATTACGATCGGTCATGTGCAGTGTTGTTCGGATTCTCAATTTGCCTAGTCCCTGTATGCAGATATTCGTGCGACAGCAGACGCTCTATGATTCTGTGAAACTTGACCAGCAACATTTTGCACGCCGGCACCATACCAAATTCCTGGTTCAGACGGCAGCGGAAGCATCGTACAGCCGATAGTGGCGTTGTGGATGCATACCGTTGCCGCCAGCCTACATCCATCAGATGGTGCCTTCTACGCCGTGGCGTTCCCGACCATCGATCAAGTGACGCTTCACCGAGGCAATGTCGATGCAGAGTCGAACGAATTACAAACAGCATCCACTTTTCGTGGTTCAGGAGACCAAGATCGCTGCAAGGAGTCGCCCTGCGTTACGAGCACCTTGTCTCACAGTACAGCAGGAGCAGAGGCAGAATTAGAAGCAGAAGCAGAAACAGGAGCAGGAGCATGAAGTTTGCTCGCCACGATTCGTTAGACCAGCAGAGTGACAGCGTCGCTGAGGCAAAGCGAGACTAGTGCTAATAATAACATGGTAAATCGAAACCTCACTGTGCTACACAAAAGAAAAGCCGACTTGCTTGAATGATCTGACTTTTCCAGAACCATCGAGAAGCATCGGAGATGCTCACGATCGGAGTTGCGTTGGCCGCGATCCTCGTTTACGCGTCATGCACCGCTGGCCAAGTGCCCTGGTTGATTTGGCGCACTCCAAAGCACCGTGATGGGTTGCCCCTTTAACACAGAACAATAGGCCCCCTCGCTTCGGACCCCATAAGCCCGCCTTCAGTGCTGCTTCGCTACCGATCGGAAAGGTACAAACTATGTGTTTGTGCCATCCGCTAGCGAGGGCAAGCTATCGCATGGTCGTCTCGCATAGAGCTGAGTTGGAATGCTGTTCGGACCTGCAGCGCCGACCGCGAACAGAGGGATGGGTGTCGAGCTGCTCAGACTTGGAGGCCAATGCCTTTCACACTATCTTGCTGGCTGCACTCAAGGCAAACTCGAGGCCAAAGTGCTTTCAGCCTTCTATGCTGATCTACCAGGTCAACAAGACGCGCAGTGACATGCTTGGAAGGTGTGCGTGCGAACGTTGCCAGCGATGTAGAGTCCGGGTGGGGATGGCGGTCTTGTGTCTTGTCCACACAAAGAGGCCATCGTGCACCTCGAGCCGGGTCGCTGTTCTGTGACGTTGGTGCACACATTGGGCTGGCAAAAGGCCGTGTCCGATCTTCGTTGCAGATCAGGAAAGCCGTGGTGGCTTGGACGTCTCCATCGAAGAAAAAAGTGTACCTCGCTTAAACGTTCACGTACGAATCGACGCGATAAAACCCATGGACTACAGCACGTACCAACTTGAAGCATACACCAAATTGACTCGATCTTTGGTATGTTGACTGGTATCAGCGCTCGTGTGACGATGTTCCGTGATACGAAGATAGTTTTGCTGCTGGCGTAGCCTGGGTGACGCACCGGAACATCACTTGGACGGCAATTGGTCATGACAATTTAAGCGAGGATCGGCCAAGATAGAAGCATCCACACGCCACGATCGGTGTTATGATGCGAGTCTTGGGAAGCAGTCACCAAAGGAAAGGTTGTACGATGTTCAAGGGTTATGGATGTCACAGAGTCCGTACCACGCTCCTGACCAAAGCTTGGGGATAGTCACGCATGGATCTCTGGTGCTTTTCGTCCCAATGCGTGGCCTTGGTCGCGCTTGGCGTTACAGACCAAATTAACAGTGGTTTGAGACTAACTTTGTGAGCCAGCAGCGGACTTTTTACTAGGTCCCAAAACATGCCTAGAGAATCCCGGGGAAGCCAGGTCGAAAGTTACGTTTCGAGCAGCTAAATGCGCTGCAACTGCATGCAAGATTCTTGCCACGCTCAGTGACCAGTGACCAATCCGTGATCTCACAGCTTTGATGTGACATGAGCTAGCCGAGCCCAAGGTAGCGTGTTCCAAGCTGGGAGGCCAAGCGCTACATCTGCTCACGACTGGTGGGGCTGGTTGACTAAATCGCTGGCACTCCAAGATTGAGGGGTGAGGAGCGATGATGACCATCGCCGGCATCCAAACCGAAGGAAAGGATCATGGGGTTGACTGACAGGCAGAATGAGTTTGCTTCTTGCCATGGTGCAGCCAGGGAAAGTGGAAATCATCAGCTTTGAAAAGATTTACGTAGGTCAAAGAATGTAAAGAAACAGCGGAGGAATGTGAGCTGCAACATGAGCGACGACGACGATGGTGACGACGGCGGCCCGGACGACGTCGAGGAGGAGAAACGATAGCAATTTCGATGAAGACATCGACAAGCAAGGATTCGGCGCAGAAGGAGCTGTTCAATGTTGGTAATGGAAGAACCAGCAACGCCGATCGCCAAGACCGACATGGTTGGCGTACCTGTACTCAGCTGTTCTTGGAGGAAGAGCGAAACGAAACCGACTTTGTACATTCAGACTGCACGATTGTGGCTGGATGGCTTGGGTTTCCCACGAATTGTATTGTGGCTTGGCTGCTGCTTGTGTCTAGTGGTTCCCGAGTGTCTCCGCCAACAATGAAAATGTATTCGCAATGATCTGCATTTTGTCGTCCTGCTGAGTGTTGTTGCTATCTAGTGACAGGCACTACCGGCGATGCAGGAAGCGGAAAACCAAAAGCACGTGAGAAATCAAGACAGAAACTCGAGCGTACTTGCTACAGCACCTTAACACCGAAGGATCGAGAAACCGTGACCGTGGATGCTGCGTGACGAGTTGCTTTCATGGCGGTACATAAACTATAGCGCCCAACAACCAACGCATGTGCTGTTGAAACCGATGAGTAGGGACAATGCGGACCAGACGCTGCTGCCGCTGATTTTCCATGCACCCATCCATCATTTTGGTAACATTAAAGTTGATGTCGATTGTTCTGGAAAAATGGCATTGTTCTAGTAGGTAGTGGTCTTGTTGAAGTCTGTCCCACGCCACAGTTGGCGCATACTGATATCTCCACGAGGAATCACAAATGCAAGGGCGCATCAATATGCGTTCAAGATTCGGACCAATACGCCAAGAGGCATGATACTACAACATGTACCTGCACTGCCAAAGTTACGGTGGATACTATGCTCCTGTTGCAACACGCACGTCCACTCAAAATGCGACGGAAACGTGACCATTCGGTCTGCCAAGCGGCATCTGTCTTGGCCTGACTCAAGACTGGTCATCTACTCACTTCTGTGACTCACGACTGGAGCGTGCAAAAAACAGTGAATATGGAGCAACGTGTCGAACAACTTAACCGCTTGCGGCTGGTCTCGATATGCAGAGCTATTTGCCCGTGTGATTGTCAGGCGGCTGTTGCCGGATTTGGTTTCAAATTAAAAATTTTTCAAAATTCATAAGAATGTTTTAAAATAAGATAAAATTAAAAACTATCAAGAGGCTCGTTTTTGCAAGTGTCGTGGGCCTTTGATCTACCAAGCAAATCGACAGGCACCTGGACTGCCGTCATTCATTCCTTCCTCGTTTCGCTTTTCGAGACGTATTTACCCACTGAGTTCAAAGGTACAAAAACTGGCCCTCCGCTGTCCCTTTCCCGATGCATGGAAATTGTGAATTATTCATGTCTGACTGATGCGAAGCTCGAGCGCATCAACCGCTCATTTGCTGGCGAAATTCGACTCTCTCCCTTCTTCGCCCCTTATGCCTGGCTGGTGATTTCAGTGGCCATCAAAAGGATCGAGACTGGGTGCGGCTCGTTTCTGCTTTACTGGGTCTTTCTATTCTCACTTTTTTATTTATTTTATTTATAATTATCTTTCCATGTTGGTCGTTGGGGACAGATCTGGCTGATGAGCCGCATCCCTGACGCTTTGGGATGCTCCTGCCTCTTTCGGCGTAGCTGGCCCTGCTGGTCCTGCTGGTCCTGCTGGTCCTGTTCGCTACACTTCCCTCTTCCCTCTTCCCTCTCGCTCTCCTCTGCTGACAATTCATCCACCCCTCCCCTCTGAATTCCCGTTCCGCACCCAGCCTCTCCCAAGATCTGGCCCGAGTTGGGTGCAACGAGCAATCTGTCATTGCGCTCCTAACAATCATCGCCAGGCTTTGTTGGGCCCTCATTACCCTCAATCCTACCACTACCTCTTGTCGGCGTCAGTTCCTTTCAACCCATCGTCACACCACCCTGTGTATCTCTTTGCTGTCGTTGTTCGTATCGCCTCCATCACCGCTTCTAAGTTGCGGTTTCTGTTCTTCTTGTCGTTCTGTTCTTGATCACCACCACCACCACCACCACCAAAGACCTGCAGCAAACACCGCCTAGTGGATCTGGTTCTCTGCATCTACCACAACACGCTCTTGACTTCTGGCCTCTTCGCTCTTGCACGCCTCACTGCAAACGTGGCTTTCGCTTCTCGTTAATCGTGTGCTTCGACCCAGCTGCCGCCTACGAACGTTACACAACTGATCCTTTCGCTCTATGAGACTGTTGGACTCGCATCTACTCCTCCAAGTATAGTGCCCACTACTTCTCACCAGCACATCAAGCTTCTTCGTTCGTTCTGTCGCCGCTGGCTGTCTACCCCTCGCCGTTGCATTTCCAGTTACTCAGGCGGACAACATCCGTCCATTTGCAAAACTCGCCTCGCCTCGCGCCACCTCTTCCGTGCATCATGTCTTCGGCGAGCGCCAACCAACAACACAAGAACCTTCTCGGTCATCGTATTGCCGATGGCCGCTTGGAGCTCGTTCAGGTGCTCGGTCTAGGTGCCTACGGCGTTGTCTATCTCGCACGCGACCTCCATCACCACCACGGCGCCTACGCCTCGACCTCTTCCCACCAAGCTTTCGCCGCGCTAGCTGCCGCCAAACAAGGTCACACCTCCGGCTATTATGCAGTCAAGTGCCTCAACAAGGTAGGCCTCGATGCCCGCCAGCGTGCCTTTCAGCGTCGTGAGATCATGCTTCATACCATGGCATCCAATCACCCCAACGTCGTCACCCTTCACCGTGTCATCGACGATCCACAAGACCCTTGCGTCTACGTTGTGCTCGACTACTGTCCCGACGGCGACCTCTTCAGCATGATCACCGAAACCCAGCGCTATATGTTGCCAACCTCTGCTTCGCGTACCGCCGACGAACACGGCATCGATGTTGCCTTCACCACTGACCGTCTCAAGATGGATACCCTTATCCGCGACGTCTTTGGCCAGATCCTCGACGCCGTCGAGTTTTGCCATCAGATGGGCATCTACCACCGCGATCTCAAGCCTGAGAACATCCTCTGCCTTCGTGGAGGCGCCAAAGTGGTGCTCGCCGACTTTGGTTTGGCCACTGGTGACAAGTCGAGCTCCGACTTTGGATGCGGCAGCACTTTCTACATGGGGCCCGAGTGCCAAGGCGGCATCACCCGTCGTCTCACCAGCTACAACACAGCCGCCAACGACGTCTGGTCTCTCGGCGTCATCCTCGTTAACCTCATCTGCGGCCGGAACCCGTGGAAGCAGGCTTGCCCCGCTGATGATACCTTCCGCGAATACCTACGTAACCCTGACTTCCTCAAAGAGATCCTTCCCATCTCGGACGGCGTCAACTCGATCCTCAAACGGGTCTTTACTTTCCGCGCCGAGGCTCGCTGCTCCATTGCCGATCTCCGAACGATGATTTGCGGCGTCGATCGACTCACCGCCACCACCGCTGAGATCAAGGCCCGTCAAGAAGCCGCTCGCCACGCCGCCGCTCAGGCGCAAGCCGCTCGTCAGGCCGAGAACATCGCTGCCGCTGCCGCCTACCGCGAGCAGCAGCGCAAGCAGCAGGCTGCTCTCGAATCGGCGCGCGCTGCTCATACCCAAGCCTATCATCCCGCTGCTGCGGTCGTTCGACATGTCGACGCCGTGCGCAAGCCCAATTGCGGCCGCGCTCGCTGTTTGCCGCAGGTTGCGACGCTCGACCAGATCACTCGGCCTGTCGCCTACGCCAGCCACCGCTATGCATCACATGCCGACGACGATGCCGACGCCATCGCCAATGCAGCTTTGTACGACGCCTATTCGGATCCAGAGCTGGACAGCAGCAGTTGCGAGGGCGATGGCTCCTTTTCGCCTTCCGACGCGCCTGACGACTGCACTGAGGGTCACTTGTCGGGTGAACAGGCCAACGTCGACTGGTCACGTCATCCCATAGCGGCTCCTGCCAGCGGTCATCTTGAACACCGTGGAGTTTCCAACCTCACCAGCATGAGCGATGTGCATGCCACCCAGAAGCCATGCCTGGGCGTCAGCATTTCCACCAACGCAATGGCCATGGATGATCGCGAAGGATGCTCGGACGATTGCTCGAGCCGTAGCGCCAGCGGTGAGTCGCGCCGCAGCTCAGCGTCCTACACAGGCTTGCCACCCACGCCTCAATTCGTTGCTCACAGCGTGGAGGAGGCTTCGATCGCAAAGGCGGGAGCCGACTTTTCGCCTACACCGGCGAGCAAGCGTGTTCACGTCAACGGCACATTCAGTGGCATCGTCGAGGGCGGTCTTGTCGCGACCGAAGGCAAGACATCGACGCGTGGCCTTGCCGCGCGATGGCTACAAAGCCGCTGGGAGCAGGATGAGGAAGCGTGCGCGCTTGCTGGCTTTGCACAACCCGCTGTCAAACATCAAGCCGCGCGAGCCGTCGTAGCTGGCTGGGCTGCTCCGGAAGGCGAGCGACACTTTGCCAGTGTCCCCAGCAGACGCTTGGTGCACGCCCATCAGATTAGCACTCGCGGTGCCATTCCTTCGTACCGCAGCAACGCCTCGCTTGACGCTACTCAGCAGTATGTGGCGGAGGCGGCAAGGTATACCGAACACAACTAGAATTCTGTTTTGACCCTTTTACCCCTGCACCACTTGTATAACACGATACCACAGTCTCAGCACTTCGAGCCATAGATAGATCTCATCAGCATCTCTTTCTCGTCTTCCCGTTGCACTCGTACTTTGTTCTCTCGTCGACACTTTTGTCCTTTTTTTTGTATTTCTCGCATCACTCAGCACACAGTCGTTCATCCGCGATTCTCGCATTCTAACACGATTGCTCGGAAGCTTGAGCGTGAACTTTGTCTGGTTTAAAAAAAGTGGATTCAAGGTGGCAGGGAAGTCAGAAGGATGAGAATGAGATTCACTTTTTCTGGGTGCCGTTGCGCGGCGCAGAAAATCTGCTCCCGTTTCAAGGCTGGCAGGAGCTGAGTTTGTGCCTCAAATTAGCCAGTGGGTGGCATGGCAGAGAAGCCCTCGAAGGCTTACAGATGAAACAGACAGGTGGCTAGACACTTGTTGGGGCAGGATTTGCTGGCTTCAACTGAAGCGACAGACGGAGCTGCCGCTGGGCGGTGGCGAAAGGCTGTGAGCTGGTAACCAGCCTGAGTACGGGGTCTGCAACGACAAGGTTGGATTTACAGTATGTGAGGTGTTCCGACAGTCACGAGTCACATGAGTTGTTCCGACAAGGTTTAATTCCAAAAGGTAGGGGGTGTCGAACTCACACTCACGACTATGATTGTAATAAGCCACAAATTTGCGAGTGTGCAATTTAGTAGTTGATTGAGATTTGGATTCATCATTGTGATTGAGTAGAGGATTGACACCTCTCGGTGGCCGTGCTGTCATGGGGCTTTCAGGAGGTGAGATCCATTTGGCACGGGACGCTATGAATTCGGAACGGGGGTGCAATTTAGACCCTGAATCGGATTCCGACTGGTGCAGCGCGCTGTGCACTTTCGATGCATCCCGACCGGTCCAGACTTGTAAGCTATTAATAATTAAGCCGAGTTGAACGGCACAGCCAGAGAGGTGAATGTGTGCACGTTGTGCAGAAAGTCCGTCTGCATGTGCCGATTTATGAGCCTTGACTCTTTGTAGTCTGCAGAGCTATGGTGGGGAAACGCAATATCGCCGACCTGTTGAAACCTCTGCCAGCTTTCCACCGTCGGGGCTGAGCCAACAGAACCTGTACGCACAGCACCGTAGGGCTCGAAAATGCGTTGCTACTTGGCTTCCGATTCACTTTGTGCCACCGCCATCACAACACACTCGTGCAGTTCGTGACAAATCGAGACCGACTCTGACGGGTTCCGTGACACGGGATGCTGACCTGCTCCATTGTCGTTATGCTCGAAAGCGAAGCGAGATATGGCAGGCAAAACCAATCATTATCCTAAGTTTTTGTGATTTCGACAGCCACCTTCTCACGAGCAATCACCGTGGTTGCGCTCAACTTCTCTCGTCTGGTATCGACGACGTCAAGTCCTTTGTTGCTCGAACTGTTTCTGTTCAATTTTCAACTGCAGACTGTGAAGGTTAGATGATTACGTTGTCCTTCACCTTCGTCGGCGCTGCGATGGTTGTGAGCTTTTGGTCCGCTCGCGTCTTGCTCGAATTGGTCAAAAGTAACCTGCTTCTCAAAGTGGCGCCTGCTTGCGACCCAAACAAGTGCTGCATGTTTGTGGAGCAAAGAGCCATCAAGAATCGGTCGAGGTGCATCGCTTAAGCGCCTGCTTTTTGTCACACCTGTTTGTGACGAGTCCTAACCCATTCGCCTCATCTCGACGCTATCGTTTTGCCGAGCGAGCCAAACAAGATTCAACTTAACTTAGCCTGATTATTCGAGATTTCGAGACTACAGAGGCGACGCTTCTGGGGTTCGAAGAGAGTGATACTGCTGGTACAGTCGTGAGTAACAAACAGGCAGAGCTCGGCTAAAGTATTCGACTCAAGAGGACACAGGCGGTCGCGTGACAGATTTCTTGTCTTTCGAAAAACTTACAGTATTTTGACCTTGCAACCGCCGATCCATTTGGAGTTCGGGGTCACATGATGTGGGAACCAAGCTCTGAAACACGGTGCAACCACCGAGGCGCGCGCGTTGGCCTCCCCATTTACTCACTCGCGCCAAGTCTCGCCTAAACATCATGTGAACTTTGTAGTAGAGTTGGAGAGCGGTCAACTCAAGCGATTGCAACACCCTGGGCGGTGGGTTGACGTCGCTGGTCGACAGGAAAATAGTTCCCTCTAAACCCTGAACTGAATTCGAGAGCCTCGCGATCGGTGTAAGATCCAAGCGTAAAGGTTTGACAGCAAGGCTTCTGAAAATCTAGTGGCGCACACATGCTCGGTTAGCTAATTTCACTGGTGGCACTTGGTGTTCCCTTGATCCACATTTTGTGTTCTCGCGCTTTCGATGAGCAAAAGGCGCATGAACTAAGTTATGACAAAGACAGAGCCACGCGCGATCTCAATGTGCATCCTATACAAATTACCGACAGAATACAGACAGCCACGACGAAAAGGTGGCATCGCCAACAACAACCTTCTATCTCAGCCCCGTTCTCTCCCAGGGAAGCAGATATTGCATCCCTGGCAGCTTGATAGATATTCGCTCACTCCAAATACTGTAGTGCAACGATACAGCCACCACGTTGCCACACGCGATCGTTGCACTTAAGCAACGTCTTTGTTGAAAGGTTCGCGCAAATCAATTTCAGTTTCCTGGGTCGCCGCGCTTGGCTCTCCGCGTGGGAAAAGCTCTTCATTGTGTAATACCATCCATGCCCGTCGTGAGCGTGGAAAAACTAACAGGCTGTAGGCCACGTCGTGCGTAATCAGACAACCACATGCACAACTCGATGCTGTGGTAGAATTGCACAATTTGCTCCTCTTCCCAGGACCGATCCCTTTTGCACTTCCGGACAAATGGCAGCCACGGCCAATCGGAGCGCTACGGGATGCCCTATACTTTACAGTGCCGACGTAACTTAAGTGGGATCATTCCAAGGATCGTCGTCTTCGAAATCCTCTGTTGCCGAGGTGACGGCTTCTGGCGCATCGATCGCAATGCGAGTCGATCCTTCCTGTCGCAATTCCGACGATATCGATTCCACAAAGGTGGATCGGTTGTTTGAGCTTCGATCTATCTGGCCTTGGACGGTGCTTTGTGATTCTAGCGGAGCAGCCTGCGAACCACTCGTTCGGGTTGACTGCGCGTCCGCCGTCGAAGCCGTCGCTGCTGCTGCTAAGCTTGTGTTGGAGCCAGGTTCGTGGACCACTTGGCTGGCTTGTTCGAGCGCCGAGGACCAAGCATCAACTTGACTTTGCAGGTCCGCCACTTTTGCGTGTAACAAGTCGGTCCTCGTTGCCTTTCTTGCCAAATCAATGTCTCTGCTTGGACTCGTCGAGCCTGACGTCGATTTGGATGCACGACTGCGCTCTGAAGGCAGCACGAGCGCTACTTCTGCTGCCGAGACGCGCTCGCTGTTCAAGCGCTCCGCTGTCCTGTGACTCGCCAAAAGCATGTGAGACAGTTCCACATGCTGCTTCCTACCTGACGGATCTACACCCGCTTCGAATGATTCCAATAGACCGCGATCGCAACCAGACCCACTTGATGACGCCGAGCCCTGTACGAGCGAAAAAAGCGCAGCGCCCGGCGTGAGAGCTTCAAGATCCGACAACACGTGCTCGACGGTGAGCGTGTTGAGCTCTACAGCCGATTCCTTACATGCTGTCGCCATTGTGTCTGACCCGATCTCAGATTTGCCGCGAGGTATGCTGTTGGATGACAATGAACGTGCAAGAAAGCAAGGGTCTCGCACGGTCCGCAATGTGTGTGCTTCAGATCCGAAAAAATAGTGTTTCAGGCAGTCGGGACTCGGAAAATTCCACAATGCCAACCAGCCATTCCAAGCGTGAATGGGATGAAGAAAGATATGATGATATGCAATAGATGATACAAATGCTAGCGTGCTGACGACAGAGAATGAGCAAAAGATACGGTCCGGAGAAGGAAGGAAACAAGCAGATTGCGCCACAAAGCGAACAGAGGAGGCAAAGAGACAATCTCAAATTTTGAGCTCGCGGAAACCGCAAACCTCAGCAGGGGAAGGCCGCTCGCTGGCAGCCGCACTATCGCCTCCTTCCGCTCTGCTTGTTGCGCGGGTGCGTACGATCTTTTCGAGCTGGCGTTCGCGTTTGCGTGCTTGGGCGGCGTCGCGTTTCTCTCGCGCTGTCGGCACACGCCGTTTAATGGCGATGGTCGATTTGTTAGGAAGACCGTCTTTGCGCGGACGGCCTCTGCCGCGTTTGATAATCTCATAGACGGCCTGGCCATCCTGCGATTTCTTGTCATCTGAAGCAGGCGATGCATCGTGTTCGACAGCTTCGACGGACTGCGATTGTGCTGCAAGGCCTAATTCAGGCGATCGGCTCTGCGAGCGTCGCTTGGGACTGCGGATTGTGCTCATGGTCATGGCATCTGACGAGGCGGCGCGTTTGCTGCTGATTTTTTCTACGCTTGGTGTACTGCCACGCGACAGATTCGACGAACCGGGTGAGGCGCAGGCTGTCGCATCGCCGCCGTCATCCGTTGTGGCAGTTGTCGAGGGAGAATCGCCTTCACCACTGCTGTGTGTGGCCGAAGTGTCGACGGAAGAGGGCGAAGTGGCGCGCCAGTGACGCAAATGATCTGGTAGAGGAGGCGGTGGTGGCACAGTCAGCCGATCTGATGCGTGGAATTGTTGGCCAGAGGATGAAACGGCCTGCAATTCGGCACCGACTTCTTCCTCGTCAATGATGGCATCCTTTTCCAGAATCAACTCTACCACATGCGCCCAGTCGTTCTGATTCTCCTCGAGCAGTCGTCGAACCTCGTCGAGATCATGGTCGCCACTGATGCTTTGCAAGACCATCTTTTCTTCTCTTGTCGGCTCGGCCTCGTTTGCGGCATCCTTGATTGCCTTGCCGTTGTCTGCACTCGCTGCAGCTGCGGCACCAGCGGATGCTATGCTCTGCTCCTTGATGCGTGGGAGTCCGGAGTGTGGACCTTCGAGATTTCGAATTGAGCTGTAGTGCTCCCAATTATGGTAGGCAATGTACAGCGGACCATACGCTTCTGCAAGTTGTGGTGCCGAGGCTGCGCTAGTACCTTGATATGATCCAGGCGACGAGGAGAAAGGTGAAGTGCGAGAGGCCGATCTAGTCGCATCTGCCGCTGGCTGTGTGCATGTGGATGAAGACTCGGATGCCTCGTCATGTTGAGCGAGTTTTGTCGGCTTCTTGTCGCGCTTGGCCTCGTCCCTCTTCTGCTTTCGCTGTTGCCGCTCGGTGAGCGGCGCACTTTCGGTACCTGCTTGAATACTGCTCTGTATACGCAGTCGCTCCTGCTCCTTTTCGTCTCGCAGCCGTCTCGCTTCGGGCGAATCATCTACGCCTTCGACGACATACACGAGCCCGGGCTGAACGATCTTGATCTGCTTTTGCTTCATTTGCGCAAAAGCGTGAAGTTCCAAATGACCACCATAAGTGCCATTCTCGCGCATAAGCTTAATATACTGATCGAAAGGCTTGTCGTCCACAAAGCCAGCAAATTTCTCGGGTCGTGCGGCGAGATGATCGCACGTCTCCTGGCGTAGTTGGGCATGCCGAGCCGAATGGCCATAGAGCTGATCGGAGAGGGCACGGAAGAGGCAGTTGCCGTCACCGGTGGTATTGGCAGCATACAGACCCATGCGCTTGAGCTGAGCATTGAGATCGCGCTCGACTTGTTCAGGGTCATCGAGCGCGTAGCTGTGCTTTGCTCTGCTGCTGCGAGTGATGCGTTCATTTTTGATTGTAGAGGCAGCTCTTGTGCTACGTCGACTCGGCCCCGGTGCTGCGGAGCGTTGAGGCCGCCCCATTTCGAGTCGATGTGTGACTACCAGTTCGGAATGAGGATCCAAGAAATGATTGTGATCTTGCCCTTAGGTTCTCATGAGAGTAGTGTTTTGCAGAGATGCCGTGTGTCGTAGACAAGTCGCAGCGGAGGACGCGGTTGGCATCGACCGGGTCGAACTAACTGCAGGCGAGCTTGTTCTCGTCTTTAGGCGAAATTCGAGTAGGATACGCAGTCAAGAAGGAGTCGAGACACAATACGGACGGTATCAAAGCTTTCTACTAGTATAGCGATGGTGCATAGAGAGGGACAGAACCCTAAGCGTTGGAATAGCTCCGAAACTCGTCGCGACGAGACGTCGGGTGGCTGGCGATAGAAGCCTGATCGTCGTGGATTACCCGTGGGGTGAGTCTAGCTGGACGTTTGTGCGCGGAATAGCCGAATCGATATGATGTTGCAATCGGGCTATCAAGCCGACGGTGCGGTGGGGATAGGTTGAGATGTGTTGCGATGCGATCTAGCTGTCACAAAGTCTTCAGCAACATCAAAGGCAGAGTCACAAGTGTGAGTGCAGGCGAGACATGTCGTCTGCACCAGTCACGCCAGACAGCGCGACAAATCAGAATTCTCACTCTCGCTGCCTAATCACTCGCTGCCAAATTTCAAGGAGAAAAAAAAATTCACAATTCGTAATTCTAACTTATACAAGTTTCCACTCTCTCCACACATGCTCGTTTTTCCACAGCTCACGCTTACATCACGAATCACGAATTCACGATTCACGATTTACGATTCACGATTCATAATTCAATATTTAGCAGTTTGAGATCGGTAGTACGTATTGAATCTATTTATTTACAATCAAGATTTTCGTACGAATCAGTTTTCAGCATCTCCTAGCGGGCATACCAACCCGTATTCTTTCCTGATCAACAGCTCGGTGCTTTCGCCGGGGTTACAGAACGTGTGTCCCCACTCAACAATGTTACTTGCGAATATGAGCAAGGAGGGGCATTGGACGTATGCAGCTGTTGATCCAACAAGCGCACGCTCTTGTCAAGTGAGATGCACCAACCGAACTTGGCCAGAGCCCGATCGGCTCAGCAGCAGTCGGTTGAGGCGCGAACCAACTCGGGCTGGAACGGAAAAAAGGAGAATTTTGAGTGGGGGAGATTTTTTAAGTTAACTTATCTAGACTTACACGTAGAAAAAGTAAGCAGACAGCTAGCCAACATGGTCAGACCCTGCAGACTAAAGTTGTGGGATTCTGTGATTCCTCTTCAATCTGAATGTCTGGCTGTCAAGCCTCTTGAAGCAGAGAGCTCGACCACAGACACCAAGCCGCTTCCAGCTTGACATGTGGGGCCCGATTCTGTGTGGCAGTTAGATCATCTCGTTAATCGTGAAAGCATCGTTCACTCCTGACTGACACCCTCCAACAACACGCTCACGCTCGCCTCTCGCTTTAGCCTCATACTACAGACACGCAGACGATACACTTGTCTCAACCCCGTGAGCTTGCTCATCCGCTTCGATGTCGTGCTATGCTGTGCTATGCGATGCTCACGACAGCTTTGTAGTTGCAGACTAGGCGTTAAGTAGTGGTGCTCTATTTCCGATCCTTGTCCCACCACCTTGTCCACTCGCAGGCGGACGGCCTCGAACATAACTGACTCAACTCGGAGCTCGACGGCATTCGGCACTTACAAAAAGGTTCATCATCCTCACTAGCTACATACCACCCAAAGTCAACTGACCACCCCACCAGCAACAGTTCAGGTGTGCAACTTTGCACCACTCTCTTGCCGCACACTTGCTCGGCATTTCATTTCGCTCTGCACTGAATCAGTGCGCCGGCTGGTCGGATTCATCTCTTGGCTTTCCCACCTTTCCAGACCGCAGCGACCTCGTATCCTACATTGCAACCAAACACAGCAGCACCAACCAGTAGCGGCCACAAGACGCACTTCTTTTAGCTCTCTCACTTTTTTCCTCTTTCCTATTCTAGTCTCACGCACAGACGACATTGGTGCGCTCGAATCGGCTCAAAGTCACGTTGCACAACCTACAAAGGCGGCCAGTCTTGTCACTGAACCACTTTCTTCCGCTCTCTGCAACTGCTCTCAGAATAGAACTTTCTCGCTACTCCCACTCCCCATTGGCTTCCTCATATACCCCACCAGACGGTCAGTGTACTCACTTGGTCTCTTCCCTCGCCCTTGCTCTTAACCATGGCGTCGTCTTCTCCCATTCGTGAATCCGTCTCAGTCACACCGTCCATCAGCTCGACACAAGCAAAACCAAAAGTATGGAGCATTTCGGTTTTTGTCACCGTGATCACCATCGCACTCAGCGGTGCCACCTATGGCCTCGAAAACTCTCTCATGAGCCCATTGGCGGCGATGCCAGAGTTTGTGAAAAAGTACCAAGGCCTCAACCGTGAAACACGCAACTACACCTTCACTGCCAGGCACCAGTCGATGATTTTTTCGATTCCGCTCACCGGCACCATCGCTGGCGCGCTCGTCTCACCGTACTTGCAAAACAGGCTCGGTCGCAAATGGTCGCTGTGCGCCGCATACATGTTTAGTATTCCATCGACGCAGCTGCAGTTGTGGGCTCCGAATCTCGCCGCGTTCATCCTGGGTCGTGTGATGAACGGACTCGCTTACGGATGCGCGCTCTCGATCGGGCCGCTCTACCTTGCCGATGTGGTACCTACCAGCATCCGCGGTGGTGCGGTGGCCAGCTCCAACTTGCTCACCATTCTTGCCAATCTCATGGCAGCCATTTGCTGTTGGGCCACCGAGGGCCATTATTCTGGTGCACGCAAGTACAAGATTCCTCTCGCGGTACAGGCGGGTCTCCCTTTCCTTCTTTTGCTGCCCACGCCTTTCCTCCCCGAATCGCCAGTATGGTGTGTGCAGAAGGGCCGCATCGGCGAAGCGCGTATGGCACTTCAGCGTGTCCGACCGGTATCGGATAGAGAGATCGAAGACGAGCTTCAAGAGATTGTGCGTGCAGAGCAGGAACGTAGAACCCTGGCCAAGGACACCAAGTTTACCGATATTTTCAGCCGCAAGCATCTCTTGCGCACCGTTGTAGCTGGCTCCTTCTTTTCGCTCAACCAGATCAGCGGCATTATTCTAAGCACGACGTATGCAACGGTCTTCCTCACGCAGCTCGGTCTTGGAGATCCTTTCGTTCTTACGGTTTACGCGTACATCTGCCAGGTTGTGGGCGCTGCTCTCGCCATCGTGGCTCTTGAAAAGGTGGGACGACGCTCGCTGGCGCTCCCTGGATTTGTGATTCTCACCATCATTGACTTTGCGGCGGGCGTGCTCGCATTCTACACCAGCAATCCGAACGTAGCGAAGGCGATTTCAGCTCTGGCTATGGTGTTCAATTTTGTCTGGACGCTGTGCTTCTACTCAATCTCGTTGCTCATGCCCTCGGAATTGCCGACACAGCGGCTGCGCAACTATACCATGTCGTATGCCATCGGATGGGGACAAGCGACGGCGGTGGTAACGACACTTGTCCTTCCACAGATCACGGCCACCGATGCTGGCAATCTGGCAGCCAAGGCGTACCTGATTTTTGGCGGTTGCATGCTTGTCATCACCATCCTCGCCTTTTTCCTACTACCAGAGACGCGTGGAAGGACTTTCTTCGAGATCGATCAGCTCTACTCCAATCGTGTCCCGGCTTGGCGGTGGTCAAAGTTCGAGCTAGGCCGCACTTCGGGCTCATTCCCTTCGGAGCACGGATCGTATTTCGAGAGCGACTCACGCGCTGTTGGACTCATCAGCGTCGACAAAAAGAGCGGCTATCACA
Source organism: Mycosarcoma maydis (assembly GCF_000328475.2). Classification (NCBI taxonomy): domain Eukaryota; kingdom Fungi; phylum Basidiomycota; class Ustilaginomycetes; order Ustilaginales; genus Mycosarcoma; species Mycosarcoma maydis. The sequence goes on from NC_026482.1 coordinate 1,000,581, forward strand.
TCTCACCTGAAACTCTGCAGCCGAGTCCACAATGACTTGGCAGTCCGACGTGGATGCCCATCAACGCTGCAAGGCAAGGCATCACTGCTTGCACTGCACATTCACTAGCGGCGACATACTTTGGCTCTATGAACGTCTAGCGTTCAGTGCAGATGTAGATTCAATGTTACGCACGACGTGATGAATACAGGCGGTTTGTTTGCTTCCTTACACGACTCGCAGGTTTTCTTGGACGCTGCCATGGACCAGGTAGGGAGAAGGAGAAACACAGGCATATAGGGCACGAGCCTGTGGATCACGGACGTGGGTTCTGGGTGACAGATGTTAGACCGCCTAAAAGCAAGAGGCAGGCACAATCACGAATCGTGAATGTATCAGAATTACATAATTTTTTCCTCGACAGCGCAGTGAATTCAATTGGTTGTTCGGTGCGCTCACTCACGGCTCGTGTGTGTGTGTGTGGAAGTCACGAGTGTGTGTTTAAAGGGTGTTGGGCTCAGTTGGAGCAAACACAGACACTCACAACTCACAGACTGAGGACGAAAATTGGGAGATCAACACCAAGCGTGAAGATGACACTCACAACTCGTGAGTGTGTCGCACATCTGCGATTTTCTTTTCACACCACATCGCTCGACATTCCCTGTCAAACCTTCTGGCGCCCCTCTTCATCACCACCCACAAATCCACGTCAACGTCTCCATCTTGCCGCTCTCGCAGCTTTGGATCGATTCTCTGAATCGCACGAGCGTTTTTGATATATCGCATCGTCAAGCTCGCTTTTGATAGTTTTCTCATCATCCTTGGGTATCAAATCACAGCGGCTGGACACGGTCGCATCTATCACTGATCATGGACGCAAATCAGCTCTTGACAAATACGCTCTCGCCGGATCAGGCTATTCGTACTGATGCCGAACAGAAGCTCGAGGCCGCCGCTCGCGACAGCTATCCCGTCTACATGAGCACGCTCGCTGCCGAGCTGGCCAACGAATCGTCTCCCTCGCATATCCGAACTGCCGCTGGCCTTGCGGTCAAGAATGCACTCACCGCGCGTGATCAATCGCGCGTCGAAGAATACACCGCCAGATGGACTCTCTTACCCCAAGGCAGCCGCGATGATATCAAGCAAAAAGTTCTTAGCACCTTGGGCAGCCAAGAGCATCGTGCAGGTACCGCCGCAGCTCAGGTGGTTGCAGCGATCGCCGCCATCGAACTGCCTGTAGGCCTGTGGAACGAGCTCATCTCACAACTCTTGAGCGCCATGGGTGATGCCAACAACATGCGTTTGCGACAGGCCGCTCTTCAGGCTATCGGTTTCACATGCGAAGGCATCAGCTCCGACGTCTTGGCAGCACAGTCCAATGAGATCCTCACTGCCGTCATCCAGGGCGCACGTAAGGAAGAGCCAGCGCCCGAGGTTCAGCTTGCTGCGCTTCAGGCGCTTTTCAACTCGCTCGAGTTTGTCCGTGCCAACTTCGAGCGTGAGGGCGAGCGTAACTACATCATGCAGGTCGTCTGCGAAGCTACACAGAGCCCCAACATGCCGGTCAAGGTGGCTGCCTACGAGTGTCTGGTCAGAATCATGCAGCTTTACTACGACAAGATGCGCTTCTACATGGAACAGGCTCTCTTCGGTCTCACTGTCCTCGGTATGCGCGACTCGGAACCCAAGGTGGCGCTGCAAGCCGTCGAATTCTGGTCTACTGTCTGTGACGAAGAGATCGAGCTGGCGCTCGAAGCCGAAGAGGCTGCCGAATTTGGCGAGGAGCCCGAACGTGTCTGCTACAACTTTGCTCGCATCGCATTGCCCGATATCGTACCTGTGCTGCTCGAGCTGCTCAAGACCCAGGACGAGGATGCGGACGAGGACGAATGGGACGTTTCAAAAGCTGCTGGTACCTGCGTCGGTCTTCTTGCTCAGGTCGTTGGGGACGACATCGTGCGCCTTGCTGTGCCCTTTGTCGAAGGCAACATCAAGAATCCCGATTGGCATGCGCGTGAAGCCGCCGTCATGTGCTTTGGCTCCATCATGGAAGGTCCCGACCGCAAGACGCTTGCTCCTCTGGTAGAATCAGCGCTTCCGATCATCATCGAGATGCTCCGCGACCAGAGCATCGCTGTCAAGGACACGGCTGCTTGGACCCTCGGGCGCATCTCGGACCTCTGCTGCGATTCGATTAAGACCGACGTGCATCTTCCGGCGCTCGTTCAGGCACTCGTGCTTGGACTGCAAGATGAGCCCCGCATCGTCACCAACTGCTGCTGGGCTATCATGAACCTTTCCGAGCAGCTTGGTACCAATGCTGCGGCGTACGATAACGCAGGCGAACCTACGGATGCCAGCGCTGTACCGACCACGCCCCTGTCGCCCTTCTTCGAGGGCATCGTCTCCAGCCTTCTGCAGGCCACCGGACGCAGCTCCAACGAATCCAACAGCCGCACGTCCGCTTACGAAGCCTTGGCCAGCTCCATCACCCACTGCGCTGCCGACTGTATTCAACAGGCTAGCGGCGTCTTGGTGCAGATCCTTGACCGACAGCAGCAGCTCAATGAGGTAGCCGGTCAGCTCGTCGGTGTGGACGATCGCAACAACTGGGCTGAGCTTCAGGGCAACCTGTGCAGCGTCTTGATGGCCTGTGTGCGCCGTCTCGGTCGCGAGACGCTTCCATTGGGCGATCGCATCATGACCAATCTCCTGACGCTCATCCAGAACGGCAGCAAGCAGCCAACCGTGCTTGAAGACGCTTTCTTCACCGTCGGTGCCGTTATTGCCGCTTTCGAAGCCGACTTTGAAAAGTATCTCGGCGCCTTCCTGCCCTTCATGGTCGAAGGCCTGCGCAACCACGAAGAGTACCAGCTGTGCTCGATCAGCGTCGGTCTCATCGGCGATATCTGTCGTGCTCTGGGCGAAAACTCGGCAAAGTACTGCGACGACTTTATGAACGCGCTCTTTGCTAACCTCCAGTCGCCTCAGCTTAACCGCAGCGTCAAGCCGCCCATTCTCTCGTGCTTCGGTGACATTGCTATGGCGATCGGCGCCGCATTCGAAAAGTATTTGCAGATGGGCATGTCGGTGCTGCAGCAGGCTTCGCTCATCCAGACCGTGGACCCTAACGACTACGACATGATTGACTACATCAACTCGCTGCGCGAAGGTATTTGCGAAGCATACGTGGGTACTGTTTCGGGCATGCGTGCCGGAAACAGGATGGAGGCTCTGCAGCCTTACGTCGAGGGCATGTATGCGTTTATTGGTCTCGTAGCACACGCACAGACGCAAAGTCAGGCATCAGAACCGTTGATCCGCGGTGCGCTCGGATTGCTTGGTGACATTGCCAGCGCCTACCCGAATGGAGAGCTCAAGGCATTGCTCAGCAGTTCGTGGATCGCCGAGTTTGTCAAGGCGGGTCGTGGACGTGGAAATGGATCCGAGACGAGAAAGACCGCCGCATGGGCTCGCGAGATGGTCAAGAAGGCCACCAAATAAGATCAGCCTCTTTGACTCGTCATGGGCTCCAATAGCCCGCCTCCTCCTCATTCTTCGCGCCTTTCGCTCTCAAGGAGGCAGCCACCCTCACAATCCTTCAAACCCAAAATGTTTGTCCCGCACTTGCTCCATTCATGTAAACCAATACCCCTGCATCCAATCCCTTGCCTCTCCTCTCTTCCCAATCTTTACTCAGGTACACACTGGATCTTGTTCCGCTGTCACCCTTTCCCCTTCCCACCCTCATTCAAGTGCATTTCTATAGGTAAGTTGTCGCGCAATACAGTAGGTTTCTACACGTTCCAAAAATCAAAGTTGTTTCTCGAGCCGTCCGTTGCGTGTTTTGTGCGTGGTCGAGTTTACAGCGCGTGGTCGCAGGCTTCTCAGTGTGACGAGCAGGGAGATGGGTGCGAATCACGAATGTCTCGTCGAAACATGTATGAATTAATCTAATCGTGAAAAGTTTTCAACAAAAGAGACGGCGGAAGGTAAGCATGGACTCAAGCTAGGGAGGAAGCAGTGCGAGCAGCGAGGACAAACGCCTTGATCTTAGCGAGGTCCTTGTTGCCGTCGGTCTCGACGCCGGAGCTGGTATCAACTGCGAACGGTTGGGCCACCTTGATCGCCTGTGCGACGTTCTCAGCTGTGAGCCCGCCAGCAAGCAACACTGGCATGGACCTCAACGCCGAACCGCCCACTACACCGGGCAAAGGATCAGCGTTCCTGATCTGATTCGCGATGGACCAGTCAAACGACACACCCGTGCCACCATCTCCACCAGCAGCTGCGGTGTCCAATGCCGCAATGTGGTGGTACCCCGGTCGGCTCACTTCCCGGAGCAAGTCTTTGCCCAATCCAGCTCCAGGCTTGACCGAAAAGACGCGAATGACTAGCCGACCAGGGAGGAACTTTGCCCATTCCGTACCTTCGCTACGGCCGTGCAGCTGGACTACATCGAGGCCAAGACGTTCGGCCGTGCTTGCTACTTCGGCAAGTGGCTGGTCGCGGAAGACACCGACGAGCAGGGGTCTGCGACCCGCTCGGGAGCGCAGCTTCTTGACTGTCAGCGAGAACCAGTCTTCCGGAGTCACGCCCTGCTCGATGGAGCCAGCAACCGCATCAGCATCGAGGGTGACCGGGGCGGCGCTTTCAAAGGCAGGAAGCGAACGGACAGCCTTGATGATCTCAGCTGCCTGCTCGAGCGAGACAGTGCGCTTAGTGCCGGGAGCGAGAATCATGCCCAGCATATCAGCTCCAGCTTCGGCAGCAGTGACCGCCGCCTCCACCGTCGACAGACCACAGATCTTAACAAGCGAGGCGTGACCCACAACGGATCCAGGCAGACTTTCCACGGCCGTGCTGGTGGAAGGGAGACCTAGCAGATCGTGAATGAAAGCGCGCTTGTCCTTGGCACGCATCAGCGCTTCGCCTACCAGGACGGCGCCAACGCCCTCCTTGAGATACTTGGCTACATCGCTGCGACCGCTGATACCGCTAAGAGCACAAAGGATGACACCGCCCTTGTTGGCAGCGTCGGCAAGTCGCGAAGTGGTCTCCATGTCGACATTAAAGTCATGGAGGTTGCGATTGTTGACGCCGACAACCTTTGCACCGAGTCGAATGGCGCGCGTCATTTCTTCGGGATTGTTGACTTCCACGAGCGGCTCCATGCCCAGGCTAAGACTGTAGTCGTAGAGCTCCTTGAGGTGCTCGTCCGTGAGCATGGCAACGATGAGCAGCACCGTGTCGGCACCAGCAAGCCTGGCTTCGGCAATTTGGTAAGTGTCGACGATGAAGTCCTTTCTCAGAATGGCGGGGCGATCCGGTAGGTTATCGACCGCTCGTCTTGCGAGCGATAGGTCATGCATCGTACCCTTGAACCACTTGGGCTCAGTGAGAACACTGATAACGCTGGCACCTCCGCGAGCGTATGCAAGCGCTTGGGCGCCAGCGTGGGCGGTGGGATCGATGTCGCCCTTACTGGGACTGGCACGCTTCATCTCGGCCATGACTCCGGGCAAGCCACGAGAGGCGTGTCGCTGGAGACGCTCTGGGAAGTTGATCAGAGGAGGTGCGAGGTGCAGCGAGAGAGCTATATCAAGATCACGCTGAGAGAAGCCTGGAATGGCCTTGGTGGCAGCAATGTCTTTGAGTCGCTGCACATGAATTCTCTCGAGAATGGTGCCGACACTGCCCGCAGCAGCTGGTGTGGGCTGACCGTTGGCAGCTTCAGTAGAGGCCATAGCAAGGACAGGCTCGGTGGTGCTTTCGGCGCGCTCGATAGCAGCGGCATCGACCTTGGCCTGTGGATTGGCGTCCCAGGTACCGCCGGTCCAGCTGAGAAAGTTGACCATCATTTCGCGGCCTCCAACGCTGAGGATACTCTCGGGATGGTACTGTACGGCTTCAACAGTGTAACGAGTGTGACGGATGCCCATGACGACACCGCTGGCGGTTTTGGAAGTGACTACGAGCTCCTTGGGCAGGCTAGGAAGCTGAGCAGCGAGACTGTGGTAGCGCGTGCCAATCACGCCTTGGGCGGGAAGGCCCGCGTAAAGACCCTTTCCGTCATGAGCGATCTCGGATGTCTTGCCATGGACGATCTCGCCAGCGAATTCAACGACACCAGTGTAGGCCGAGTAAATTGACTGGAGGCCCATGCAGACGCCGAGAATGGGAATCTTGCCGGCAAAGTGCTTGATACACGGAATGGAAATACCTGAGTCATGGAGAGGGTGACCGGGGCCAGGGCTGATGACAATATTGGCAGGATTGAGTGCCTCGATCTCTTCCAGGGTGATCTTGTCGTTGCGAAAAACGACAAGGTCAGCGCCAGCTTCCGCGAGGAATTGGACGACATTGTAGGTGAAACTGTCGTAGTTGTCTATCAAGACAGTCTTGCCTTTCGCGGCGCGCGATCCGATGCTAATGGCCTGGGGTTGCACATTGGAAGCTACTGAGACGAGCCCTTCGGTAGGAGCCGACATGATGAATGATAGCAAAGGTTGAGATTGAGGCCGAGAGTGCAAATGTGAGTTGAAGAGAAGAAAAGACCCGCCGAGAATCAGCAGACTTTATGCGAATGCCAATGCGGTTAGAGAGCCTGTCAGAATGCTAGTCGGTAGATGAGCCCTTTGCTTGATCTGGTGGGATGTGACAGCGCAGAGGCGGACACGGGAGGGTGGGCCGCGGTGGCACGGTTCCAATCAGAGTTGCTATGACAAGATGGGCAACAAGGCGTGAGAACAATCACGAGTTGAGAAGTAGAGATGAGTTTAGTTTGGTGAACAGGTCTGTGCTGCAAATCACAGAATTACAGCTGTTTTTCCAGCAATTTCAGAAGAATCCCAGATTAGGTCCGGTGACTCGCACACGCGGATAGGCCGAGTCACGAATGTCACCCCCATCTATGATCCCAGACAACTAGTCTATGCAACTAACGCTGCTGATCAGTTGCCGACTAGTGCATGCAGTCAGTTGCATGCCACACCATCTAACTTACTTTGAATCCTGTACAATAAGCAACTTTTTTCTTTTCTTTTTTCTTTCTTTTTTTGCTCAACTCGAAGACGACAGTTGATAGCAGTCGAACGTTTGTGTTACTCATTAGCTCAATCTCGGCATGGGCAGGATGGTTTCACGAATGCAAGGTCAAAGCCTGGTTGCGGTCAGACAAACGCACAAACGAGGTTAAATTGACTGAAAGTTTGATTAGTGTGGTAGGAGATGTAGACTTCTTGACGTGGAAACCTCCAAAGACAATCTAGTTAGTTGGCGTTCTCCTGCTCAGCTGAAGTAGCAAACTCGAACGGTTTGCCACCGTCGAGCTTGGTCTCGAAAGCCTTGAAGTTTTCAGCTGGGACACCGAGCTCAAGTAGCTTGGCGTAGGCACTGCGGAAGTCGTTGAAGAATTCGTCCTCGCTCTTGGCGTAGCGCTGAACGTGCTTCTTGAACGAAGGGTCCTGCACCAGAGCCATGTCGGTCATGAGCATCATGAGGCTCTTGGTCGACTTGTCCTCGAATTGAGGAGGGCCGTTCCACTTTCGGATGTTCCACTTTTCGTTCATAAGCAGGTTAAAGTATTCGTTGGTGAACGACGTAGGAGCAAAAGTCCAAGGGCCATCGAATCCGGACCGGTCCGTGTGGCATCGGCCGAGAGCATGCGCACCCGAGAGTGCCACAATTTCCTGGTCGTTGAAGCCCATCTTGTAAAAGATGTATCGAAGGTGGTCTGGACCCTTGTCACCGTCGGGAAGTCGGCCATCAGGAGTGCACTTGTCGGCGGTAGCATCCTTGCGGCCAGGGCGCCAAGGGATCTTGGGGCCGCCAAGCTCCTGAATGGCAGCGACACCTCCGAGCGTCCAGAGATCAGAGTAGGTGATCCACGGGAACTTCTGATGAATCTTCTCCATGAAGTCACGGGCAGCACCGAGACCAGCGTTAGCGCCGTGTTCAGATTCGGGGGCGAATCGCATTGTGGCACCATTGGAGCCGCCGGTGTTGCTGTTCTTGTCATAGGTACCTGAAGCGTGCCATGCGAGACGCACGAGGACAGGGCCGTACGAGCCGTCGTCGTAGTCGGGGTTTGCCTCGAGCTGCTCGGCGATGGCGTTGTAGACAGCCTGGTAGTCGGCCTTGGAGTGAGCGCTGGTGGTGGCAGGGCCTACCGAGCCCTTAGAGCCCTGGAACTTATTGGCGCCATTTGCGCCGACGCCCAGGATCGACACTTTGTCGTCGCGGCCAAATGCGAGGAAAGCACCACCGGCGGCAGCAGCAATGGCGACCGAGGTAAGCAGCACCTTGCTGGTCGACGAGCTGCTCGATGGTTGCGGAGGAGGTGGCGAACCAGGAGCAGGCGAGCTGTAGTGACGAACGCTCGAACGAATCGAGGGACGAGTAGCGAAGTTACGAGCCGATGCTCGCAACGGCTGCGCAACACGGAGACCAGTGCGGAGCGAAGCCATCTTGACGGATGGATAGAGACGATGGAGGATGATGTGGTGGGTGGAAAAGCTGGCACGCGCTGCAGATTCGAGCTGAGCCTCACGAAGAAGAAAAGGAAATCAGGCCGATCTTCGGTTCCACAAAACACACACCGAGCCGAAGCGTCCTTTGACTCGCCCACCTCTCACAAATCTACTTCTCCCATCGATCTGGTCCTCTGACCGAAGACGACGATTAGTGATTATACACTGTATAGGAGGTTCTTGAAGTGTGCATAGTAGATCCTGGCACGAGATCGCAGTCGGACAAAGCCGTGAATCGCTTATCTCCATCCTAGCTAGTTGCGCGAATGCGAGTAGCAACTGTGCCCATTCCGAATCGGCTCAGCTTTCTTGTTGCAATATTCGTCAATGAGGTGGGACCGTGCTACCAATTCGCTATTTGTCATCCAACCAGAGCAGCGGAATTTTAAAACCCTTGTGAAACGGCTCGTTTGGCTCGAGCACGCTACACCAGCTCAGTCGCCGACAAGCTGCAGGTCAATCGCCGTCGTACATCGCCAGCCCGCCCAATCCTGAAGCACGAATCGCTGCGATACGTTCCGAAACCTTCGGCCCCTTTCTCCTCCGTGGCCCCATAGCCCCCAAAGCTTGCCTTGCGACATAGCATCATTCGATGTGCGGTTATGTGACCGTATTGAGCCGCTCTGTCGAAAATACTCTCGTTTTGGGTTGATTATTGATCCCGGATCACGTGGACGCGGAGATCACGGATCACGGATCGTTGTTCGTGGATCGTGGATCTGAGCCGCTTTTGTTACACCGTACGAATTATTCTTTCACTTCATTATTCACGATTCACGATTCGTGATTCGTGAAACACGGATCGCGCCGACTTCCTTCTCGCACGACTCGGTCCCAGGCCAACTGCAGAGTGTCTGCCGCGATTTATGAACTAAAGCGGTGAGCTGGAAGACACGAGTGTCGAGGGTGGGCGCACGGGCGAGCAGAACAGAAGGTTGCGTGTCTCGAACTTAGTCGTCTTGTCTACCTCGTACATGTTCATCAAGCCTCCAGCTCTCTTGCCTCGGATCAAACTCGTATCTGTTTCAGAGCTTCGATATCCACCTTAGAGATATTCGTCCTGATTCATCGCATAGCTGTTCGATAGCTCGTGGCGCCCAGCCAAGACTCGCGATCCAGATAGATCACAAGCACTCCAAGCAACGCGACCCCATTTGCAAGGCGTTTCCGTGTAGCTTGTCGTGATCATCATCGTTCGAAATCTTCCCAATAATTACTTGCTGTCCATCAACATTGCGCCAAGATGAACCCGCAGCAGCCAAATCAAGGCCCTGGTGGCCCATACCCAGGTCAGCCTGTACCTCCACGTCCCGGACCTCCTCCTGGCGCTCCGCAGCAGGGACGCTTTCCTCCTCAACCGCAGCAGCAGCCACCGTCTCTACAACAGCGTCCACCTCAACAGCAGGCATTGCAACAAAATGCTCGACCAGCGCTTAACCCAGCCATGCCAGCTCGTCCACAACAGCCAGGCATGCCCCATGCTAGGCCATCACAACCTCCTTCCACTAGCATTGCCGGCGTCCGGCCACCTTCCGGTCGCCCTTTTCCGCAGCAACCAGGCTTGCAGGCGCCCGGATTTTCTTCAGGAGCGCCGCAGCAACATGCACCTCAAATGCAAGGCAGACTCAGTCCGCGTCCCATTGCACAGCCTGGAACCATGGCTGGAGTAGAATCTCAGATGGCTGGTGTGCAGCTCCAGGATCGTCAACCTAGCCCCGCGCCCGCCGCTTTGTCGTCCGATGCTGGTCCCACCAAAACAAAACGCAGTGCGCGTGCCTACCACACCGACGCTCAACCCGTCGCTGCTCCTGGCTGGAATGACGCACCCCACCAGCCCAATCCATCACCTGCTCCGTGGCAGCAAGCTGCAGCCGCAAGGGTAGCCCAGCAAGACCACCAATTCAACCAGCCCAACAACGACAACGCTGCTCTCGACCAAATGCCCGGTCAACGAAACGTCGTCTCTCCCGCCCAAGCTGCCCACAACCGTGCCATGATGGCTCAAAATGCAGCGCGGCCCAACATGCCCGCTAACCCGCAAAGCAACATTCCCGGCATGCAAGCAGCGTTGGACGGTAGCGGTTCCATCGCCCAACCACCTCATCAGGCCGGACAGCGATTCGCAGGACCTCGCAGCAAAATTGACCCGGACCAGATCCCCAGTCCCGTCGAAATGCAGGACGCTGACCAGGAATTCTTCGACAAGGAGTGGTTTGCTACGTGCGGACGAGGGGGCATGCCGCTCAGCACTACCAGCTTTGCCGCCGTCGACCAAGGCAATTGCTCTCCTAAGCATCTGCGCCTCACCACCTATAGCATACCCGCCACTGATGAGCTCGCCACCACGTCACAGTTACCACTGGCGGTGCTGATGCAACCCTTTGCGCAGCTTCGCTCAGACGAAACCCCCATACCTGTCGCCACCTTTGGCGAGAGTGGGCCCCCACGTTGCAAGCGCTGCCGAGCCTACATTAACGCCTGGTGCGTCTTTGTCGAGGGCGGTCAGAAATGGACCTGCAATCTTTGCGGCACTGCCACCGAGGTCGCAGCCGACTACTTCTGCAACCTTGACATGAGCGGCCGACGCGTCGATTTCGACCACCGTCCGGAACTCTCGCATGGCTCGATCGACTTTGCTGTTCCAAAGGAATACTGGGCCATCCAGTCGACACCGCCTGCCTCGGTGTTGCTCCCCGTTGCACCTGCCAGTACCCGCACCGAGACTGCCAAGCTGGATCCAAAGCAAGAATCAAAGGATTATGAGGGCACAACGCTCGGCCTTAGCGGTCAAGGTGCACAGGCCGCCAGAAGCGCTACCAAAGCCGCCAGCGAAGCGCTCAACGGCCTGCAGCTCGGCAAGGGCCGCACCACTGTTCGTGCCCCACGCCCTCTCACCTACTTTTTCGCCATCGATGTCAGCTACAGCGCCGTGCGATCCGGTGCCCTTGCCAGCTCTGTCGAAGCCATTCGGGAGACGCTTTACGGTCCAAAGGCCAGCTCTGCGGATGCAGGAAGCAACGGAGCACCCGACGCCAATCCCGCTACTGGCCCTGGCTTTGGTTTGGTGGAAGGTGCACGCGTGGCCATCCTCACCTTTGACCGTGCACTCCACTTTTATAACCTCTCGGCCGAGCTCGACCAGGCTCAGATGCTCGTGGTCGGTGATATTGACGAGCCCTTTGTTCCTATCAGCGATGGCCTGTTGGCTGATGTCTGGGAGTCGCGCCATCTCATCGAGGGCTTACTCGAGAATCTGCCCAGCATGTTTGGAGAGAACATGGTTGGCGACGCTGCGCTCGGTGCGGCGGTGCGTGGCGCCCAAGCAGCGCTCTCTACCATTGGCGGCCAGGTCAACATCTTCCTCTCCACAATTCCTACGGTGGGACCTGGTGCGCTTAAGCATCGTGAAGACACCAAGCTGTATGGCACTGACAAGGAGAAGAACCTGTTCATCCCTCAGGACGGCTTCTATCGAGGAGTCGCCGAAGAGTGCGTCGACGCAGGTATCGGTATCAACGTCTTCTTTTTCCCTTCGCAGTACATTGATGTGGCGACCATCGGCGTTCTCCCGGGATCCACCGGTGGCGAGGTGTTTTTCCATCCCCGCTTCGACCCTGTCCGCGACGGCATCAAGCTGCAAATCGAGGTCCGACGCACCGTGCTGCGCGAGACGGCATATAATGTCACGATGCGCCTCCGATGCTCCAATGGTTTGCGTGTCGCCGACCACTTTGGCAACTTTTTCCAGCACAACGCCACCGATCTCGAACTTGGCACTATGGATGCCGACAAATGCGTCGCCGCGCTCGTCAAACACGACAGCAAGCTCGACGAGAAGCACGAAGCTCACTTCCAGTGCGCGGTCCTCTACACTACCGCCGAAGGTGAACGACGTGTTCGATGCCACAACATTGCCGTACCCGTCACGTCGCTTCTTGGCAACGTCTTCCGCTATGCTGATATGGACAGTACCGTCGCCTACTACAGCAAGGAAGTCGTCTCGTTGGCGCATGTCAAGCCGCTCAAAGACGTGCGCCATTATCTCACTGATAAATGTGTGAAGATTTTGCTTGCCTATCGTCGAAATTGCGCATCCTCCACCAGCCCAGGTCAGCTCATCTTGCCAGAAAGCTTCAAGCTGTTCCCCTTATACGCTCTTGCGATCAACAAGACGAAGTGCGTCAAGGGTGGCAACGTGACATCGGACGTGCGCGCTTTCTACATGCGCTTCTTTCGCGCGCAGGGTGTATCGGCGATCATGTCGATGCTCTACCCACGCATGATCGCGCTGCATACCATGTCGGATGCTGATGGATCGCCGATTCAGATTCAACAGCCCGATGGTACTACAGTCGACGGCATGCGCATCAAGACACCAGCATTGATGCGGCCTTCTTATCTGCGTATGGAGGGTCACGGAGCCTATTTGCTTGAAAATGGCGAAATGTGCATCCTCTGGCTGGGAGCCAACGTCAACCCACGCCTACTGGAAGATCTGTACGGCGTCAATTCTCTGGAAGAGATTGATGCACGCATGACCCGCTTGCCAAAGTTGCCAACGAAGTTGTCTCAACAGGTGCGGGCCATTGTGCAATCGTTTGCGTTGCAGAGGAACAAGCCTGAGTTGCCGGTGCTCATCGCAAGACAAAACAGGGACGGAACCGAGGTGGAGTTGGCGAACAGCTTGGTGGAAGATCAGAACAATGACGCGATGAGCTACGTCGATTATTTGTGTCATGTGCACAGGATTATCAGCTCGGACATGACAAGTGGAAAGGAGGAGTCGAGTTCTTGGTTCTCAACGTGAAAAAAGGGTTGACGCGGTCAGCATGTGGGTCCGGCCTGGCAACAGCGAGGCGAGGCGAGGCTGAGATGTCTGCTTTACCTGGTTCTGATGTTCTGCTGACGAAAGCAATGCAAGATGATACAAATTTCACTATGAGGCTTCTTGACCCACGAGAGGCTGTGATGAGAGGCTCGAGATTCCAGCCAACAAGAAGCGAAAGCAAGTTTGTTTGTATTTCAGAGGTTCAGACAGTTGGAAGCGAGGACCACCAGCCAGCGTGACAATCATGAATGCCATCCAACTAGCTCTCTTTCAAGATAGACTGACGCAAGCAATGGCAGCCGCTCGCTAATAGCCGAGTTTAAGATCAGTCGTGTGTTTATGACACCTGTGTTCGCCAGAACTTTTGTTTGATGGAGAAATGAACTAAAACTCATCTGCTGTGTTCTGAATCTTGAATGCGGAGCGTGTATTCCAGAGATGAGAGACAGCTTCACGCAAATTTCTAAAGGGATGAACCATCCAGATGATGTCAAAAAGGAGAGTGAACTTCGCACGAAGGGACAGGCGTGTGGACAGTGGCAGCTCATCTTGACGAGCGTTTGGGCTTCCAGAAATTCTAGCACGAAACAACCTGATGATGCGTGATAGAAATCACAATTCCCACGGCTGCTTGTTCGGCCATGCTTTAGCCAACCAGTTGGTGAATTCGTCACCTACGCTTTGTACCCAACGATCTGTAATGTCGTCGTTGATGCAGACAAAGACCGGTCTGTGATTGTCGATTTTGCGCTGACTTTCGAGCCAGGCATCTGCCTTGATTCCGTCCTTGTGTTGTTGTTGCTTGAAACGCTCAAGTGCCGTCGGCTGCTTCATCGACTCTTCCAGCTCCAGCATGATGACGCGCGAGTTGTACTGTGTCTCAAGCTGTTTAAACCGGATAGGCGATTCAGCGATCGTGTAGGCATAGCGTTGGATGAGCTTGCTGGCGAAGGTCCGTAGGGATGTACCGTGACCGAAGCCAGAATTAGCGAGGACGCAAGAGACGCTGAAGCACGGCCTTTCTGGTTCAAAGGTGGAGTCCATCTGAAGCATGCTTGAATTCCAGACTGACGTGAGAGGTAAGTGCGGTACCTCATTGGAGAAGCGAGCGTCGGGGTCTGTTTTACCGCTGAAAGTTCGATCAGCAGCGGGCAGGAACGCGCTTAACCCTCGCTCCCCGCTTTGACCCATGAGATGATGGATCAAACAATCACCGCAAGCGCCATCCGCATAAGCAAACTGCTTGAAAACGTCCTCCCAACTGACGCTGCTGTTGCGCAACTGGCTGAAAGGTCGAATGAGGCATCGATCAAGATCAAGCTCGCAGGCGGTTCGCTCGAATCGGCGATTGTACCACTCGTTGTTCGGATGAAGCGATGGGTCATTGACGAAATCGGGCCATCCGAAGTAGGTCGTCTCACCACGCCCTGGAGTGATGTCGCTCGAAGGAGAGCTCACTCGGCGCTTTTCCAGCGCCTCACTTCGACGGGAGATGACCTGACTCGAGACGTCGCCCAGCGGGTATCCGTCTTGCGAGACGAAAGCATAGCGGCTATTGAGCGGTACAGGCCAGCCCGTCTGAATCAAGACAGCATTGGCAGAGTCTTCTTTCAGCGTTGTCCTCTTGGCAAGTCTGACAATTACGGTGAGATTGCGCTCGGATGGCCCATGGGACGTCGTGGTGGCCTGTGATGGCGTCAACCCCATCTGCGACAAGGCTTCGCTGAGCTCTTGCGAGGAAACAACGCCATCACCATCCTCGTCCAGCTTCAGCATGAAAAAGCTCCACAGCAACGCTTCTCTGTGGCGCTCAACTATGTTGTAGTATGCAAGAAAGTGAGTGACGAGATTATTTCCGCCTTTGCGGAAGCGTTGTAGTGCAACTCGGGCATGCTCATGGGCCCAGCCCATGCGCGTCTCCAACAAAAGCGACTTGGAGAAGCTCTTGTGGACGTGTTGAATGTAAGGACGTTTGCGTGGGCCGAAGCGCTGATCTAGGAGCCAATTGGTGTGCCAAAGGGACGACCATTCTCCGGCTGTTGCGTCGGGGAACTGCTCGCCCTTAACCAGCAGATTGTAGTCTAGACGCAGTACAGGCCCGAACAACGGAGACGAAATATCGCCCGAGCTTGCGTCGTCTACGAGGAAAAAGTCGTCGTTGGAATAAATGAACGTATCACGCAGTCCTGGCTCATCGCCAAGCATCGCCTCGATAGCCATTGAATTGAACGTCGGCAAAGCCGCTCGCCGATAATCATCCCGATGCTTTCGTTCTTCAGTCGTGAGTGGCTCTGTGACGAGCCAATTATCCTTGAACGTATTCCAATCATGGTGCAGGCGTACTTTGACTGGCACTTGAGACGAGCTGACCGAGGAAGTTGACGAGAAGAGTTTCGACAAAGACTCGGAGATAGAGTCGGTAAGTGACTTGTCCGCATCAGTGGCAGCTGCTTGTCCTGCAAGCACGATCGAGTTATTTGCAAGAGAAAGCCACTGAGGAACCTGACCTTCACGAATCTGACCCTCGTCGGTGGTGAAGCGATCGGTGCCAAGTCCTTGCTTACGCCGTAGCTGAGAAGGGAGTCCAAGAAATGCCTCCTTGAGCCGGTTCACATCGAGCATAAACGGCGCGTCGGATGAACGGCGTCGCAATGACGAGGCTAATCTTGACAGAATGCCGCGCTTTCCGCTTGGCGCAATAGACTGGCGTGCATCAAGTTGAAGGTGATATGGCGCTGAAAAGTCGGGCGCAATGATGTGGATGGTGGACAAGCCGTGCAAATACTTAACAGCTGTGCGTATTGAATAGCGCAGCTCTTGGTGATCACGAAAACGACTCTGGAGAGCTGCTCCTGATCGACGCATCAGCGTAGATTCGCTGTCGCGATCCGCTTCAGCGAGCATGCTACGTCTTGATGATTGTGGCTGGTGCTGCGAAGACGAGGCTGAAGGGAAGAGATCTTCTTCGACGTACTCTTGCCAACGGCCAGTTGGTCGATATCCATGCATCCATTTCGCAGCCGAGTGGCGCCAGTCTGAGCCGTTCACCCAGCTGTACATCAGATCAAGGTGGGTGAGGTCGGACCGTTCTCGATAGATGCCATTCAGCGCCTCACAGACAATTCCGTGCGCAAGCCATGCTTCCAAGCACTCTTGCTTGTCGAATAAGAGACGTTGCGACGGGATTGTATCAAGCTGTCGTCTGTTGGCAGCGGAGGGTGACGATACCGAAGGGGCAATGGCAATTATGTCATAGTGGTGTAGTGCGAAAGGCAGTACCTCTTCCGCCCGTAAGGGATGCTCGGGTCGAGGAAGTGTGGGAAGATGAATTGAGGCATCCTGTAACGAGTCTTCATCGTGCAATGATAGACAAAAAGAATCGCCTGGTCTGCAAAGTGATGCGAGCCACTTGGATTTGCGATTGTTTCGCAGACGTAAACTTCCGATGCCTAGGATTAGTGCAGCCAGAAGGAACACCAAGCAAGCCAACTTCTTCCTGCGAGTGGGTCGGCGCGATGCGGGGTGAAGATCTTCACTTACAAGCTTGCTGTACCTGCTGCCGGCTAGAGACGAAAGCAGCCTGTTCTTAAGACTGGGAAAGGGATTCTCGATAAAAGAGCCTACCAATGTCTCGGACGATGCAGATGTTTGGGACCAGCGATGTTGATCGTGATCGAAAGCATATTGGTGCGAAGAGACAGAGTCTCTCCGATCGAAATCGGTGCCAGAGGAGAAGGATGTGCGGGACGACATCAAAGGCAAAGATGTGTCGGTATATTTGGCGTGAACAAATGAGCCAGGCTGCGACTCATTCACATTCAAGTAATGCTCGTCGCGAGTAGACAGATCGATGCGAACCTCGCCCATAGAGTAAAACGGCATAGTTGCACGAAGAGATCTATACGAGAAGGGGGAACTGAACCGCAGAGCGTATTCCGTATTTGGCCAAGGGGATAGTAGCTTGGTCGAGTGATGGCTGGTCCAATTGTGCTCGACTCGTTACGTCGGTTAAAAAGACATGGCAACTAGAGGCAATCCGACCACATAGTGTATAGAGGGTATATATGAATGGGCTGAGTAGTGGGCCGGTAATGAAAGAAGACCGGTCCTCTGAGTGGGTGTCGCTTATTGTACAGGCTTGGAGAGCTTCAGACTTGGATTGCGGCTGCAAACCCTATAGGACTACCAAACAACCGTAGTGTTGACGTAAGGGTGCGCGATAGGTAGGGTGGGGAAAGAGGGTGGGAACGAAACGAAAGCTATGCGATGTCAGCCTATCAGCTACATAGAGATTGTGGAGATCAGGAAAAGGAGAGGAGAAAGTGAGGGACGAAGACCCATTGGCATGAACTGTTCTGCATGAAGTGTGGGAGGCAGGCTTCACCTGCCGGACGCTATTCCCACGGGCACGAGTTGCATGGGCAACCACACAAGTGTTTTGAGATATTGCGATACGAGACAGGCTAGTCTGTCAGCTTGAGCCGTGGGACGATACTTCGGACAGGTGTACGGATGCTATGAGCATGAGGGACTAGCAAGAGGCGCAATTGGGAGGGAAAGTGTGGTCGCATGTAGGAGCTGGCATTCAGTGCAGAGACGGCTCGTTTCCAACGCCAAACACCACAGAGCAAAAGCATGTGTAGCCTGGACATGTGCAAGGAGACTGGGTGATTTCCAGGATGGATGAATGCTTATCTTGCGGGTGCTTGGACTGGTAGAGTTGCGACTCCTGAAGCAGACCGCCGGAACGGAAGCGCCCGAATTGGAGCAAGTCAAAACTCGGCAGGAGTAGAGACATCTCAAGCCCTGGTTCGCGATCGCATAAGCGAAGCTCACGCCGTACACAGAGGTCAGGTTGACTCACTGGTTCACACAATTGCTCTGTATGATGCTTCAGCCTACCATATGGGCAGCGGGGGAATCGAATCAGAACAGGCGACCACGCGGTGGGTCGTGCCGCCGGCAGGATGATTCGGCACCATGTGTCTGTGACTGTATGGTCCGATTCCAATGCCATGACAGAGTCGTGAGTGTTGCTCCTGTTGACAGGGCTGAAGTGCATGATTTGTTTTTTTCACCAGCTCGCTAGAGATTCAATCACAAGCTAACTACAACCGAACGCTGTCTCAGGTGGGCCACAAATTCTTTTCGAATCGGGCTGATTCGTGCAGCAATTTGTTATTGGACGGCAGCGCTCGGCGTGAGAGTGCGGTATGGACAGCGTCACACGAGCCCTGGCGGACTTTGTAGTTTCGGCTGGTAATCTCATCCGGTGCTACGACGCTCCTATCTGCGCGCGTGTGTTGGTTGTCCTCCCTCAAAGCTTCGCGAGGCACTGGTTGCTGACTGTTGATAGAGAGCCGACTCTGTCCATGGCAGCTGTTATCAATATCGTCCCTGTCGTACTACTTTCGGTGTGGGGATCTCAATACTCGATGTTGCTTGGTAGATGAAATCGAGACAGTGAGGTGCTGAGCGACCAAATGGATCGATGTGCTGTGTCATCCATGCGTACGTTTCGCTGGCCGGCGGCTGGAGTCGGAGTTTGAAACCATATCCACGATTCGCGATTATATGATTGCAGTTACGGGTGCGAATTTGAAATGTGTTTTTCGTTCCATGTTTTTCCTTGCTTGAATTTCGTGACCTGTTTTGAAAGATGGCCGAAAAAGATGTTGGCAAAACACATGTAAAAAGGAGGCTCATCAGGGGCCGATCTGGCTCCCGTAACTCGATCCGAGATCCATTGAAAAATCGTAAAATGGGCGTTCTAACAACAATCACGAATAGTCTCGTGAGTTGTTTAGCACGTAGCGTGTAGCATGTAGCATGTAGAACGTGTTCGTGAATTGCAAATGGACCCTAGAAGAGGCCAAAAGAATACATATATATACGTTTCGGCACAACTCCCTACCACCAACTATCGATACGATCACGGCAAAGGAGTTTCATAGATGGCGTCCAGCTCATTACAGAACAGCTCGGAAGCAGATCATAATCATGATTCGATGCCCTCACTGCCCGAAGCTTCGTCCCACCAGCTGTCTAAGAGGCAACATTGTAAGTGTTGATCTTGGTTTGAACTCACAGTCCGCTCGATGTCTCACTGACACTCGGCTGTGCCTCCTTTTCGACTAACAGACGACGCTCTCCGGAGAGCGGAAGCTGGCACATCATCGAGCAGCATCTCTCTAGGTTCTCCTTCATCACACCCTCTGTATCCTGCTGTAGCACCCTTATGCGGAAGATACCCAACTCAGGCATCAGCGCTGTTTCAGACCTATCTCGACCTAAAAAATGGCGCTGCTGCATGGGACATTGTCGAGCCGCTTGTACTCTTGTCCACATCGCAAGGCGAAAGCGGATTGGCAGAAGTCAAATACGAGAAAGATCTGAGCTGTCTCAGTGATGAAGAAGCGGAAAAGCTGGTTCAAGAACGCCTGCAAGCGTTAAAAAAAGAAACACCCAAATTCGGGCTTGCCAGTAGAACAGCGGAAGACGCCGATGGCGAGGAAATGTTGACGGCCGGAATGGCTGCGATCAAGGGTCGTCGAAAAGATGCTGTAGGTTTCCATGCTGGACTCGTTGAAGCAGGGTGCGATTTGATGCTGATGCCAATGCCGTTATCTCTTCCCTGAATGGTACACGGCAAACAGAAACTATACGAGATCGTTCTCCCACTTACCATCGCACAACATCTCCAACCCTCGCAGTGAGTGCCCACTTATCTCACCTTCCCGAAGAAACGCCCTCTTGCCACCGCATAGTCACACTAACTCCCTATCTGTCCTTGTTTCACGCACAGGCTCAAAGCCATCTTCGCCCTCATTCAAGCGCATGCAGCCACGTGTCAACCAGGCGAAGAGGTCGACACGTCGCACGTAATGCTTGCCATCATTGCTCCAGATTCGACGCTTGTATACTACATCATCTCGCAAGGTATGGTCAAGCCGATCAACTGAAGTTTAGTAATAGTCACAGAGTGTTTACACCGCAGCGGCTGAGACATGCTTTCGGGTCATTTAACTCAGCACGAGAAACGCATTACATTCTGCGATTTTGCTCCGTCTTGAGAAGGGCACAGAAGCCGACATGCAACGAGAAATTCAGCTCCATGATACACAGCACACATGCAGGGCGAATTAGAAAGACTAAGATGCGATTCATAAATCGGAAACAGTGTCCATGGGATTGGCCTTGCCTCAACTCTTTCGTGAGCGGACAAAGAATCCGGGCGAGGCGAACGAAACATCACGAGGTGAAGTGCGAGATACGACGTAGCATATTTAGATAAAGACCATCATAGCACCGCCCACAGCAGCTACCACAACAGACACGGTCCAGCCAATCAAGCTCGACGACGACAGACGGCCGGCACCGCTGCCGAACGTCCTGTAGGGGTCCGAGCTGGCACTCGGCGACGAACCAGCCGGAGAACCTGTGTTCTGCGAACCGGTCGAAGTCAGGTTCGAGCCGTTCGGGCCAATGGGGCGCGTCGAGTCGTCAAACGCACAAGTAGAACCGGTGCACAGACACTTGGCAGCGACGGGGTCCCAGAAGGGAGTGTCACAATTATTGGGGATGCGCGTGCGAACCGTGTTGTCATTGTTCTTCTGAGGCGGGTTGGGCTGCTGAGGCGATGGCGTCGTGACGGGACAGCCGTAGCACGTGTAGAATGGCGAGTTGTTGAGCGGATCGCCGGCTGTGTTGGAAATGCAGTGCTGCAGCAGGTCGTTGTTGGCCTTGAACCCATTGCAAATGTGCTGCTGAACGTTGGGCGTCTGGCACTTGAACGCGTCGAGCGTGTTGAGCTGGCTCGCGGGTACCGGGTTCTGCATCCACGCAATCAGCTGCTTGTTGCTGATAATCCACACGTTTTGCATGTTGGCGGAAGTGGTAGCCCAGTCGAGGAACTCGTTGAGCATGTTGATCTGGTCGACCGGATCCTTGAGACCGGGATAGCCAGTGGCGAGATGGATCGGGTGCGTGTAGATACCGAACGGCTGTCTCTTGCCATTGTAATGATCGGTGAAAGTGTTCTTCATCCAGGAAAGCACGTCGGAAGCGTTGGCAGCGTCGAGCCAAGGGTCCATGAGATGGGCACCCGCAGCTCCACGCTCGTCAAAGATGGCATACATCGGAATCTCCCAGAAGCCGGGCAGCTTAGGCTGTCCACCGCAAATATTGGCGACCGAGTTGCAATCGTTGGCCATACCGTTATCGAGCGTGTAGGGCCAGAAAGCGTCCGTGTTGGGGTCTGTAACAGGCACAGAGGCGGTCGAACTCGAGTCATAAGTGAATCCAGTGCTGGCCAAGTGCTCGAGGTTGGCACGACTGTAGTTGAGGAAGGGCGCACGGTAGCCGATAATCGACTTGTACGGGATACCTGCAAGTGCATTGAGCGTGATGAGATTGCCGTCGATTTCGGCGTTGGTAGCGGGCTGCTCCTGGTGAGTCATAGTGTGATCGCCAATATCGTTGCCGTTGACATAGAGCTCGGTGACTTGAGCGTAATTGGTGTAATTGAGCGAGACAAAGTACGACATGAGTGGTGCGCAGCCGTTGGGGTTCTTGCGCTGTGCGAGGAATTGGTTGATCGAGTTGATCGTGTAGTCCTGCACGGCATCGTCGGCGGTGAAGACAATGAACTGAGGCACGTCTTTGGGGTCGAGGCCACCAGGAGGGTTTGTGTCGGCGCAGTGACACCTGGGCAACTTGCAGGAGTTGGGGTCGCAGCTGTATCGAGCAGCGGAAGCGCCACCACCAGCGGTCACGGACTGGCCCTCGCCGCCAGACTGAAGCTGCCTCTTTTGTACGCCCAAGGAGCGCTTTACGATGGGCTGGCAGCCTTGGTTGAGAAGGTCGCCACCATGCGCGCTAGCTACACCAGCGAGGACGATAGAGAGCAACGAGAATACCGTGGTAGACTTCATCGTGATGGTTCACGCCAAACGGTAACAAACACGAAAGATGGAGAGAGGGAAGAGAGTTGTGGTGGGAATGCCAGCTAGGGGCTAAGTTACGTGGCAAAAAGAGAGCTCGCGACACACGCAGGCGACTCAATTCCGACGACCACCACTAAATGTGAATCAAGAACCTGACACCAACACCGCGAATTCAACAGAAATTCCTCGAAAAATCACCGGAATGTTGATATCACGTGTCAAGGCATTCGTGATTCACGTTTTCATTCTGGGCTCACGACTTCACATTGAAGTATTTCAAGCCGTTCCTAGCACACAACCTCGAACATACATCAATACGAGAAACAGCGCTGTAACTCTAATTGACTCGAACACAAAGCAAATCCACAAAGAAAACAGAGAGCATCCCGCCCGTTCGCCTCGCAGAAGAAGTCTCACAAGCTTGCCTGGGAGGTTGACAAAGAAGGAGAGGAATGAAGGCAGTTCATCCCCGTCTCAGCCACCAAGAGAACTTCGGCGAGAGCCTCTACGAGCGAATTTGTGGCGTCTAAACGACAGCCTGCTTGGCAAAAGTGAGAAGACAGCAGCAGAGTCACGTCAGTACACCAATGACAACGTAAGACGAACGCATTAGTTCGCTGCGACTTACCATAGGAGATGCGATTGCAGCCATCTAGGCAACAACACAGCTGGAGTAGCCGATGGGAGAACCGTTGTCACGACCCTGCGGGGCAGTGGGCGACTGCTGAGGCTCCGAGGCGGAGGTCTGGGTGGTCTGAGCGAAGATCGAAAGCATCTTGATAGAAGTAAGGTAGTTGATTTGATGTTCAAAAGAACGGGCGAGAAGTGATCGTATAAGTTAGAGTGTGAAAGTGAGAGTGGATGAGGTTTGGCTGTCGGATTGATATCCAATTGCTCCCTTATATCCTTGACGGTACCGTCTCAGTGATGTCGAGCATTGCGTTGCAGAAGATGGACTTCGCTTGTCTCAAGGGCTCATGAGCGCAACGCACCAGGTGAGTAAGAGTGCTGACATCCCGAGATGCTTCTTCGACAATCGTACACTGAGCAGCCAGCAGTTACACCTTTCCCTGCGCAGACATAGTAATCGAAGTTGGTCTTCTCATCCAGGAAGGTGACCGCCCTTTGTAACATAGTCTTCCCTTTGTGTGCGTACAATTCACATTACGATTGACTTCCTTTTGTGTACCCTCTTTGTGTAGTTTGACTGTCATTTGTGCGACTCGGCAACCCTTCGTATCCCTCAATCTCCCTTTGAGGATGTCGTCTGCCCTTTGTGCGAGAAGTCTTCCCTTTGTGTACGTCGTCTCAAATCTGTGAATCCCTTTGTGCCAGTTGACTGCTTTGCCTGTTTTCTTATCCTTTGTATGAACAGTTCCCAGGCCAACCTATGCACGTGGATTTTTCTGAAAGGGCATCCACATGCTCGTCGAGTTTCAGTCACTTCACTTCACAAATTCTTTGTCCAGAGCTGATGCGGAGACAAAGGGCGACCTCCACTAACTAAGTTAACCCAATTTTATCTTTCGTAAAAGTAATCGAGGATAAAAGGTGGTTCACGGTCCCTTTCATGATGCTCGTGGGACGACTGAAGTACAAATCGTGGATAACTGAAGGCAAGATTCCCAATGTGAATCACAAATGTGAATGTTTAAAGTCTTCGTCTTGCATGATTTTCTGCAGGTACCCTTTCAGAGTGGTCTGCAAATCTGTCCTTTCGTTACCGACGCCTCGAGAGTAATCGAATTGACTTTGAAGACTGTACTGTGCTGCGCCATCATTCTAGCCGGTGAGCAAGATGCATCCTGACACGTTAATCAAACCTGATTAGCGACATTACTCAGTTGGCAAGCTCGTTGAGCCCCAAACGCTCCACCAGAAAAACAATCAGATGAGAGAAACTTTGTTTATATTTCATCTACCTCGTGTTCATCAGAGTATCGTGCACCAAGGTCAGTCGTCGTCCCAGTTCAGTGTCGCACGAGTGATTTTGCCTAGAAGCGATGAAATTGCGGCTAGACCTGTGAAGTCTGAGAGCTCAAGGCGGCTCCCAGACTGCCGTTGAGGTTGCCGGACGAGCGCAAAGGCGTGTGAAAAAAGGCGCATACAGGATCACGAAGGGAAATCGCCAAGTCGCTCAGCCGTAACTCATCTAGCAACCACAAATATGATGAAGCAAAGAAGTGAAGAGCATAAAAATCACTGAGGCATATAATCATGATGTGGGCGAGTCGAGCTCCGTTTTCTTAGACGCTCTCCCCCTCTCGAACGAGTTGCAATCCCTTCCAGACTCAGGGTGACCAGAATAATAACGACGAAGCGGAGGTTTTGTGAATCAGAATCACGAATAACAACGCGATTGTCTTCGCCATGCCTGACATTATGAGAGCGTTTATCCAAATGCAACATCGGTGCTCCCAAAGATGCTGATTGATAGTTCTGTATGTAGCTGCAGAGTGCTGGTGCTGAAACACAAAACATGACCAGATCAGAGCTCAGACGACGAAGAAACATAGTTAGGTAAATGCACTATCATCCAAAGCAGGAGAATGTAAACGAATGACTTCAGTACTGTTACAGATGCCACGAAATAACGAAACTAGGCCGCTTCAGATCCCCGCATGTCGATGTCAGACTTCTCCGATTTCGTCGAGGTGTTGGCATCGAATGTGTCGTGAGACCGGAAAGTCACAACCTCGATATCTGCGACAACATGTCTATAAAATTGGTCGGAAAATTGCAGTAAGTTGTAAGTCTTAGCGTCGTGAAGGCCAACTTGTGAGTCTTTGTGCTTCTACTTACTGCAGTGCAGATGCCTTCGGTTCTTTACGAAGCCTGCAAAAGAGCAGGGCCCTGTGAAATGCTTCCTTGTAGCCTTGGCGGACTTCAAGACCAAGGCCAAACATTGCGAAGAAAATGTAGGCCGATAAAGGGCAGACGAGCCTAGCGAGGATGAGATTTCTCTGAAACGTGTTCTCCATGAGGACGAGGCTTGCTGGATACTGAGGGATCTGATTGAACCCGGTATGAACACTGGACCAGGAGCCATATGGGATTGAGATAGAGCTCTTGATTTGTGCCGCGATGGTCCCAACATAAATCGGGAAAAAAAGGAGCATGTCGATGGCTGTAAGCAGAAGAAGCCGAACATAATGTGATCGATTGATGGTCGAAGCGCTGCTTGCCAGTACTGCTTGGAATTGACGGCGACGAACCCAAAACCAACGAAACGCGAGAGCTGTTGTCGAGAGTATAAAAAAGGATCAGCTACTATCTAGTCTTCGAAGGGC
Organism: Mycosarcoma maydis; assembly: GCF_000328475.2. Taxonomy (NCBI): domain Eukaryota; kingdom Fungi; phylum Basidiomycota; class Ustilaginomycetes; order Ustilaginales; genus Mycosarcoma; species Mycosarcoma maydis. The sequence goes on from NC_026482.1 coordinate 1,026,160, forward strand.
CAGGAGGAAATCTTTACTTACCACTGTAGACAGCGGAACAGAGACTCACGACGATTACTGGCGCCGCCACAAGTAGAACCCAGAGCCACGAAAAAACCATCATCGGCCAGCATCCGGCTTCCTCAAGGATACCATATCTGTTGGACTGGTTGACGATCATCAGGCTTGTGTATATGATGGGAATGCCAAGGCAGATGAGAAGATCAATGATAACGGCTCTCCTATGGTCCCCCGGACCAGCTCGGACCTGTCTTGTTGAAGCTATACTCTCTAACTTGCGGGCGATCGCAAGATTCGAGGCTGGAATTGCGATGAAGAGTAAATGCCGCAACCTCACGCCTGCGAAACGACCGAAAGTAGATTATTGGTTAATGAAAGTCTCAAAATCTTTATCGTTGCTGTGAAGCTGACTACTTACTCAATTCGCAATAGGCTGGAGCTAGATCCGCAGTTGTCTTCCACCAGACCATCGAGTTTACGAAGTTGTCCAGATTGCCCAACATGAGCCAGATTGAAAGCATGATAAGGCCAACATTTTTGGATTTGATATGCCAGGCAAATGGCATGAGAACCAAGAAGAAGGCCACTAGCGCAAAGAAAGGCGTGATATGGTCGAGCATCTTGGCACGTACAAGATTGTTTTGGTTCCGCTGAGAATAGAGAGGAGTTAGAGGGGCGTGAATTCAACGTCGGTCAGGAAAGTCTCTGTTTTCATATTTATGGGAACAAGCAGAAAACTCCGCTTCGTGAGTCAGAGGTCCCTCACGGTCGCACCATGGTTTCCTTTGTTCTTCTCGTGGGAAGGTCGATGAAAGGGTCAGTATGAAAGGCAAGGCGACGAGGATGGGTCTTTTTTCTATCCGAGATGTAAGTGCCCTTTGTTCTTAATTTCCAACTGTGAACCGCAAAGTCGTGGATCGAAACATTCATTCACGATTTGTATGCTTTTGTTTGGCACTGACGCTCTTTGAGGTCTTTCAAAATTTGTTGCACTCGATTCACAGGGCAGTGAAACGAAAAGCACCATGATATTCTGAGTATGCGGAGCCGACAATAGTGACCACAGAACCGCAATGGACTAAGCTCACATTTGGAAGGCAGACACCAATCCGGTTGTTCAACCTTTTCAACCCTGTGCGTGTTCATGTTCAGCGATCTTTGAGCTTGACAAGCCTTTTTCGAGGCCAAGCTACCTGAACTGTGGAAAGTGTCATTTGTTAGAGCATGCACATCATATTAGTGACTTGTATGATTTTCGAAGTTGTTCATTTTGCATCTGCTATTGTGTATCTTTGCTCTTGGGTCAACCCTACAGGGAGAAATGTCTTGATGTTAGCGTGGCTGTCGTGTGAGCCCGAGAGGGTCATCCTTCGAGAGCTGTCGTCATGAGTGACAAGTGATGTTGTGCTCCAAACCGTGGGCATCGACCACAAGGGATGGAAGCGCCAACAAGATTTACAGAAGATTGCCAAAAGACGAGAACGGAAGATCAACCGAGAAAGGAAACGTGATCAGCCATCTGCCAGCATCTCCCTCGTCCCATCACACTACCGTGTCGCTCATTTACCTTTGGCAGAATCAACGCAAGAAGAGCTAGGAATGAAAATCTATTTACATACCACCCCATGATGCTTTTGGTTGTCAGCTCTGATCCATCTCGTGTCATCCTCAGACATGTTCAACGTGTCAATATCACTTACAAAAGCGACATCCAAGGGCCACCCGTCGACACTTCCTTTGTTCTGTTCGACTTAAATGGCTTGTCGTGTGCGATGTGGGCGCAGGCAAATACCAAACCGGCATAGGCAATGTAAGGCGCACGAGTGAGCATTGCTGCACCGGACATCATCGAGACACTGCCCAAGAAAGAGGCATAGACATCGAGATCGTCGGGATTCCACGACTTTGGCAGCACCAAGGGTCGCATCTGCTCTGGCCGGCGTGGGTCTGATGCGTCTACTCGTCGGTACGACATCGTGTGTAAATGGTGTAGAGTGGGTTGATGGATCGGATGTGGTCTGAGAGCGCGATGCGTCCAAATGTGAATTCGGTACGCGATTCCAGCTCGGAACTCGGAATTCAAGTTGTGCAACAGCCACGTGGGTATATGAAGCTGGACCGAAGAAGGACATCTCAGTCGCATATGCTCAGTCTGCATACGGTAAAGGCTGGTGCTTTTTCGCATCGAGCTTGATATTGAGGATGATTTTAAGGTCTGCTCACAGTTCGAAACCCAGCAGAAGATTGTCAATCAATCTAGTCACCTTTCCGTCCTTTCCCTGACTGATCAAAGCCGCTCCACTGAGGATGGCGCCTTCGCTCATGTCGACCGCATCAATGCCCTTTTCCTTGGACACTTGCTCAAGATTCTCGAGCGTCTTGGGGTGATTTAGCGAGATGTAGTCCAGCTTGAGATTGACGCCTTTTCCGTCGCTCATACACTCTTTCGCCTGTTGCAGGACAACTGCTCTCGCGTTGTCCAGCGTCTTTCTGATGCGTTGCTCCTTGGTTTCATCTGTCCAGTGCGACTGCTCCCACACGTCTTGACCTTTTCTGAGTGCACGATAGAGTACAGGAGCGACCTGTCGAGAATCCGGAGTCAGGTAGGCGTTACGACTGCTGAGAGCAAGATTGTCCTTCGGATCGCGGCCTGTGGGGATAACGCGAACATGTTCGGGAGATGGTGGATGTGAAAAGACAAGGTCGGACACGAGACGTCGCAGCACGACCGACTGCTGAATGTCCTTTTGTCCGAAGTAGGTGTTGTCCGGCTGGACGATGTGAAAAAGTTTGGTGACGACGGTGGCTACGCCGCGGAAGAACGTCGGCCTGCTTCCACCTTCCATCTGGTGACTGAGACCCTTGACCTCGACAAAGGCACCGATCTGGTCTGCTACCACCTGCGTAAAGCCATTCGGATACATATCCTTTACGCTAGGGGCAAATACTACGTTGACTCTGCGATCTGAGCCGGAAGAGTGGGAGTAGAGCGCGGCAAGTTTGGAAATGTCGGACTTGAGAGTGCGTGGGTAGGATGCGAGGTCTTCGGTGGGCGCAAACTGGGCAGGGTTCACAAAGATCGAAACAACCGTGTAGTCGTTTTCCTGGAGAGAGGCTTTTACAAGCTTGAGATGCCCGTCGTGAAGAGCGCCCATAGTTGCGACAAAGCCGACCGACTTGCCGTCGCGGGTGGCCTGTGCTCGCCATGCTCGGTAATCGCGTACGTTGGTGAACGTGGGAATGGGAGAGTCGGCTACTGGCGAGGCAGTTGTGGATGAGAGCATGGTCGAGGTGGAAGTAATCTCTTCGGGCAATACCTTGTGATTGTGTCGTGCAGAAGATGAAAAAGGTCGATCTTGCGCTGGATAAGAGAAGGTCGATCGCATGGGTTTCAAGACACGGTGAGGTTGCATCACCAGTCGAGATGCGGCAGAAGCAACGCAGATTCCGCTACTGGCCCGAGAGCCGAGTGCTTGGGAAAGCACACGTCGAAGAGCTTCCAGAGCGCCCCGTTGCGACATGGCCGGAGAGCTGGATGTAGAGTCCAGACAGAACGTGGAGGGAGGACAAGAAGAAAATGCTTCAAAGCGGTGTGGTCTTTGCTCCTAATCCCTTCTTGAGCTCTAAGAGAATATTTTGATCGGGCTAGGATCTTGATGGTGAATCGTGAATGGAAAGTCAAGAGCTGAACACGGACTCGGAACACGGAAAACGAATATAAAATATTTGTTGTTCGATTGCAAGTGATAACATGTTCCAGCTATTAAATCACGAATGCGTGATTCATGATTCGTGATTTGCTCCACACTCGCCGTTGCTGACAAAAAAGCCCTCCCAAAAGCATGCATGTCCTTCCCTTTGTTCTGCGTGAGAACTTGATGTGAAGAGTAACCTTTCACAACACCATTTGCACTTCACAAAGGGACATCTTTGCCCTGATCCGAGTTATTCAATCCTCTTGAAACAACATATCACAAATCTCTGCACAGCTTAGGCTCCGTCGGACTGGCGCATTCCTGTTGCGGAAACTTCTTTGTGTACGCCAGGACCTACCTATACGACCATTCGTGATTTTCCTGGCATTGTCTTGGTCTTCCCTCAATTGAAGGTTACTTTCATTGCTTTCCTTCCTACCCCTTTGTATCTCTTTCCTCGACATCCCACAACAAGGCAATGCCAGGATCTCCCTGGCCAAGAGCCATCATTGGCGGCTTTGCCACTATCGCTCTCGGCTACGCAATAATGAAAGGTAAGCTGGCCATTTGAGCACCAAAGTTTGACACGTTTAAGTCCCTTTGTTAACCTCTTCGATCTTCTCTTCCCTTGTACTGCCTCTTTCCCGCATATTCCTCCCTTTTGCGGTCCCTTTCATTTCGGTCGACAATAGCCACCACTCCGACGGATCAACAGTTCTATGATGTACGTGTGCGCACAGCTGCTTCCCTTTCATTCGTGTTGCCGCACATTGTGGTATTATGCTCCCGAAGCATATCTCCTTTGTTCTGTACATAAGGTTACAGCGCTAACCAAAGTCTTCCCCAATCTTCTTTCTTCCTGCGCCATCTTGTTTTACACGCGTACTCGCCGTCCACCGTGTCGCCTTTGCTCGGACCTGCTTGGTGCCCTTTGATGCTTTTGATCGACAACCCTGGCGCACCTAACAATAACAATTCTTGCAACTTGGCTGCGCTTCATTGTTTCTTCTACGTGGCAACTCCTTCGCTTCGCCTTTCGACCTCGTGATTGCTCATGATTTCCCACCAACCGCGGTATGCATGCCGTTTGCGTTGTCGTCGATCCTCGTTATGGTTCCACAACCGCATGGACGATCACGTCGTTGATGCTCGGTGGTTGCGCACTATTGTACCTCCTAATTGACCCATGCATGGCGCGTGCGGTTGTCCCCATTTGGCGTGAATCACACGCTTGCGCCTCCCTTTGTTCCTGCCTCTCGGTCACGACCTTGTCTTCCGGTCATTTCTCCCCAATCACCGATATGCCATCACTAGGCACTCTCGCCAGACCTCAAGCGACAGGTTGATGCACAGAGACTTGCTGCACAGCGCAAGGCAGCATATGCTGAACAGCTCAAGGTGCGTTTCACACTTTCTGCGTCGCTCGCTTTGGTTCCCTTCTCCTGGAGTCTATTTTCTAACCCTTATTTTTTCATATTTCTGCATGCAATGCTGAAAGAGAGCAAAAGATCAAGACGATACAGCGCCTGTATGGGCCGAAGCTGTCAAAATCAGGGATTCGACTCCTCCGCCTCGTGTCTAGTAGTGAACTACCTAAGGGTAGCATTGTGAAGAGTAGGATCTTCTCGCACGAGCCGGGCTAGTATGTGTGATTAGGATGTGGCTGAATTACTCACACCGTATGCCCACGAAGTGCGTTACCAGTGCCTGCCTCCTTGCTACGACGTCAAACATGGCCTTCTGTCGTGAAGGAATTTGAAGAGTCGTCCTTCCAGGCTCAGCTACACCATCAAAAAGCTCAATGCCTGCAAGTTCCATAACAACATCGCAAACCTTGAATGGGACTTGTCATTGAACGAAGTCGAGCTCGCATAGACAGTTGCCGACCGTCTTGTCGCAAAACCGAGGTCCCACTACCAGCTTCATCGACGACACTCAGAATCTGTCTTGTAGCTCACGCCCCAGCGGTCCGACAAAAGCAAGCTTCATGTGGGTTCTACTGTTGGCTTTTCGTCTTGTCGATACCAGCCGCTGTACCATCCATACTGCTCATGACGGAAGACGGTTGCTAGGATCCCTCGTTTACTGCAATCAGAATGCACACGACAGAAGACCGTTGATGGTTGAATTCATTTAATGCAAGACAGATTCAAAAGAAAAAGGTAACAAGGAAAGAAGGCTATGGCGAGCTTGGATGCAGTGCGATGCAGGCTTTCAGGGAACAGAAACAAGGGTAAAGTATAACCTTCAAGCCTTGTTCTGAGCCTGTACCTGTCTTCTCTTGAGGACGGCGGCGTTGAGCTTGTCGAGCATCTGCACGGTGGTCTCCCATCCGACACATCCGTCGGTGATCGAGACACCGTATTTGAGCTGATCGATCTGTCCATTCTTGGGCTCGCCCTGCTTGCCCTCGTTCAGATGCGACTCGATCATGACACCAGTGATGGCATCTTCGCCCTGTTCGAGCTGCTCTACGATGGCATCGACGACCTTGGGCTGGTTGCGGAAGTCCTTGTTCGAGTTACCGTGCGAGCAGTCAATCATGATCGAAGGGTGGCGGTTAGGGAGCGCCGACTTGAGCTGTGCTTTCGAGGTCTGGACCGAGGTAGCGTCGTAGTTGGTTCCCTTGGAGCCACCACGGTGGACGATGTGGAGATCAGCGTTGCCTACGGTTCGGACGATAGCTGCAAGACCCTGCTCGGTAACGCCCATGAAAGCGTGAGGCTGAGACGAAGCGCGGATGGCGTCGACAGCAACACCGAGACCGCCATCGGTGCCATTCTTGAAGCCGATTGGCATGGAAAGACCCGAGACCAACTCACGGTGCAATTGCGACTCGGTGGTACGAGCACCGATGGCACCCCACGAGTAGAGGTCCGAAGTGTACTGAGGCGAGATGGTATCAAGCACCTCGCAAGCGACGGGGACTCCTTGTGCCGTAAGATCGACGAGCAAGTTACGGGCAATTTTGAGACCACGGTTGATCTGGAAGCTGCCATTGATGTCGGGATCGTTGATGAGACCTTTCCAGCCAACTGTGGTGCGAGGCTTTTCAAAGTAGGCACGCATGACAACCACAAGACCCTCGGACCATCGCTCGTCGATACCAGCCTTGAGCAGCTTTGCGTATTCCTTGGCCTGATCGACATCGTGAATGGAGCATGGACCGACGACGACGAGAAGGCGGTCGTCCTGTCCGTTGATGATGGCACTCGACTGGCCTCGAGCACGTGCGATGGTGGCCTGCGACTCCTTGGGAACGGGAATCTCGTGGAGCAAAAGCGAAGGCGAGATCAGTGGTTCAAAGCCAGCGACGCGGACGTCGTTGATGTAGGCGTACTCGTCCTTGGAGCCATTTTGAGGAAGCGCTTGAGCGAGGGGCTCGGCGGATCGGCCATTGGCCGTGTTGGCAGCAATGCTAGCCGACATGATGGATGATTGAACGAGGCGTTAGTGTGTGGTGTTGTGAAGCAAAGTTGGAATTACACCCTTTGGCAGATACGATGGCAATAGTAGCAATGATGGGGATGGTGATGAAAAAGATGTAGAGATGATGTCGAGTGGAACGTGGTTGGTTGGCGGGCTCTATATTCACGATTTGATTGATGTGAATTTGCGGAACTGCCTGACTCGAATCTGTGAATTGTGAATCCGGCTCAGAAATTTTTGAAAGTGCTGCACGTCGACCTTTTCGTGCAGATCCAACGGCGTTTCTTCTAAAACAAATTCCGCCTTTGCATGATCCCGAGCTAAGTTAAGTTAACTAAGTTAAGAGAAATTGTCCAACTTCACTTGGTCATATTCGTGGTTGGTCAACGACGGATCGACGATGAGCATACCGTAATTTTCCCGTCGTCGCCGTTGTCGATAGCCGTGAGAAATCCTCCAATGCTGCCTTTCATCTGTACAACGAAAGTTTACGCCCTTGCTCCACTACAGTGTCACATTGTACGGGTGCAAGTGCACCGATAATCGAACCTCAATGTCCCTCTTTTCTACGAGTTCAACCCTCGCGTAATGCGAAGCGAGGAACGCCCGTGAACCACGAATCATATAGCCCTCGCCTAACTCGCTCTTCCGACTTTCAGAACCTCACCGAAGCAGCATGTATTAATTTTAGTGGCGTTACTTTAAATGGGGTCTAACATGCTGTTCTCTGAGCCTGAGCCGTGATCCATGGGGCGGTGAGCCTACGGCTGAGCCACGCGAAGGTCACGAGTGCCAAAACCGGGAATCGGGCACGCCTCACCTGCTTCGTGGAAAATTCAACACTTCCAAGCCATCTTGCACGTTGCCTCTTACTCGTTTGTTAACAACATCACCAAGAACCAGGGTAGATTGCACAATGCTGCCGACATCCATACTGAGATCCCGCTCTGCGTGGAAGGGTGAGTCAGCACATAGATAGCTATACGTATCGACCAAGCGAGCACGTGACTGACATTTCGTCTCAACTCGGATCACGCAGGCCCCTTCTTTGTCGCATTTCCCAACCTCGCCGATGCGCTCAAGAACAACACTGCTATTCGAACAAACGCACGGAGTTGCACCATCCTGCCCAACTTTGTCGGGTGAGTCATCAGCTATTAGTTGCGTCCGATGCCATGCCACTGTTGAGAAAAGCGCATACTCATCTGTTCTTCTTCCTCCTACTCTTCTTTAAACAGGCTCAAATTTCTCGTGCACAACGGAAAGCACCACATTCCGCTCACGGTGACAGAAGAGATGGTTGGACACAAGCTCGGAGAGTTTGCGCCGACCCGAAAGCCTTTCAGATACAGGCTCACAAAGAACAAGTGATTCATCCACCTTGTTCACTCACCGCCCGCATACTCGGTTTACACCGTGTCCAACATCTGTACTTGTATCTCGACTCTTTTATTGGCAACACAACCTTTGCATGATATGATTGACAATCAAAACCGCCTTAAGTCTCACGCAGTCACCGAGCGCATTGCTGAAGGCTTATGACGCTCCCGGCGGTGGCGCAAATCCGTTCTCAGGCGCAACGAGCAAGGGCATTTGCTGCGCATCTGCCGTTTCCATGTACACCTGGTTGCCCCACCACTGCAGTTCCAGCGCCCCGTTCTTAGGCATCTGAAGCAGGAAATAAATCACGACTGACGATAGTACCGTGCCGAAATCCAACGCGCCCGCTAGCACAAAGTTGTACCTCGACCACCAATGCACCCGATGCTTGCGCATCCAGTACTGGAAAAAGTAACCTACCACAATAGCCGACGTAAAGTTGATGCCGGAGGCAGGTGGAGATAGGCTCATGCCGACAAAAATAACCGGGGCGGAGAGAGCTGTCAAGGGCGCCCATTTGATTTTCCTTGACGTGTACCATGTGATCAGCGGTACGATTGCGCCAACGATGAGACCATAAAAGAGCGAATAGTAGGGCGACCTAGGACCGAAACTTCGCTCTACGCCGATGGCGCCCCATAAGATCGAAGCCGTGTAGAAGATGTTGACAGTGGGACAGGTAAAGCGTTGCGGTTGATTTGGATCGCAAAGACCCTGAATGTGATCGCGCAGATAATCCTTGGCTAAGATCTGCATCACACTGTTGACCAAGATCGACAGCACTTGCACAAAGAAGATCTTGCGCGGAGCAATCTTCATGTAGTGCGCCAGCTTCTGATCTTGAGCAAAGAGCAGACTGAATGTTGTGGTTTGCTGACTGATTGTCTTGAGCATCATCACCGGGAGCGGTTTTCCCGGCAGCAACCATGATGCCAACAGTTCCGAGACGAGATTGACGCCAGCAGGGAGACCGCTCATGGCAAATATGAAGCCAAATGGCAAAAGGTAAACCGCAGGGATGAGGATTGCCAAGCAAAGCGCCCAAATGGGTAGCTGAGTGCTATAAGCCGTCGTGAGAAAGACCAACATGCCGATCCCTGACACAAGAGCAACAGCATACCACCAGGACGGCACAGCAGCGTATCTACGCATCAATCTCGCATGTACATCGTCCGGCAACGTCCTTTTCGTCCGCAGCCGATTCCAAATGAACCGGCCGTGGTACAGCGCAGTATGCACCGCGGCAGCCGTGATGAGCGCAAATCCTCCAAAGTAAGCCACCACGAGTCCTGCCGAGATGTACACCTGTGAATAATTTGCATACGCATCTTTGCGCAACGTCATGTGGTCCGGAGAGACGATGCTAACATTGTACGGCTGTGCGAAGCGATCAAAGCTGCTGGCCGATATGATGGGGAGGTAGGCTGTATGCAACGAATTAGTAAAATAAATGATGGGCACAGCGATCCAAATGCCGACCACAAAGCCGCCGAATAGATTCGCCTGCGCCCACCACGGCATGACGAGCGGGGAGCCGAGGAAATTAATCTGCGTCCAATCGAAGGTCAAAAAGCTTGCGCCAAGTCCACTTGCGATCCCGAAAACGGTGTTGATGGGCACGCTGTTCGGCCAGATCCAGCAAACCCAGTTGAAGATCGAGAGTGCGGTGAAGAGGTAACCTGGGACAAAAAAGACGACAAAAGAGATCAAGGAAGCCAGACTGAAGAAGCGGAACCTTGACATTTGTTTAGAGCCATGGGTAGCCGCCGAGTCTTCTTCGGCGTGCAAAGTGTTGAGTACCGTTGAGACGGCCAGGTTCTGCGGCCAAATCATCGAAGCAGGCTCGACGAGGACAGCGCGAACAAAACCGGAAAGCGCCAAGCCGACTAGCTGGGGCGCACAAACCGAGAGAAACCCGTACAAAAAAGACCTTCTATCGTTCCAAAATCGAGCCAGATCCTGTGTCAGCAGGATGGACAGCGAATAAGACGGATTAAGTCCCGTTGTGGCAGCGATAAGCACCACAGTGTGCTCTTTGATATTCCACGGACCTGGGTTGAACGACCAGGTGTACGACTTGGTCGAGCGTGCAGTGTTTCTGTTGCTTGACCAGTTCGGTAGACGAAAGGTGAAAGATCGAATCGGCAGAATGTTGGCCATCACGGAGCCAAGCGGATGCGAGAGAATCTGAATGATGATCGCGACGATCTGAATCGGAGGATTGCGTTGCGATAGGAAAGTGTTGACGGCAGAAGTAAACGCCGAGAGGATAACTCCCAGCACCACAGATCGAAACGTGATAGAAGGCATCGATGGATCATCGACGTTGGACACGGACGCTCGCACTTCTGCATACGGCGAGTCGTCTTCCTCCTCGAGCTCTAACTCTACCGCTCTGGAGAAGGAAGGGCGAGGCAAGGCTCGCAACAGGTCAACGCTGTCGGAAGATGGCGTAAAGGTACTATGACCGTTTAACGAGGTAGCGTCGTGATAAGATAAACTGGGTGAGACTGCGCGTTGGCTATCCTTGGCTGAGAAATCGCTTCGACCAGACCATGCTTCATTTTCGCATCTCGTTGATGGATGCCATTTGATCGAGGTGCTGCGCTGTAGGGTCTGCTGTGGCTTCTGATTTTCGTTCAGATCTTGCTTTCGAGATGCTTCTGGCGATAGGACTGCTGCTGCAGGAGGGTTAGGTGCTTGCACTTGCACCAGACTTCCTCGAGCACTATAGACGGCCCCACTGGTTTGGTCAAAATAGTAGACACTCTCGCGAGCCGGTTCGTTCCTGCCTGGAGGAGCCAACCGACTATCTTCAGCTGAAGCTGCCGGCAACTGAGCTGATAGTTCCGATGGCGTCGGAACCACCTGCACAATGTGAGTTGCTAGGCCAGGAGGGGCGAAAGCAAAGACGTCATCATCATCGTCTTCGCCCTGATGAGGCTGCACACCCTTGCAAGACTCATCAGCACTGGAATAACCGCTTGACGTGTCCTCTTCATTGTCGTATGCAGAATCTGCGCGTGGTCCGCCCGAGGTTGTTGGCCGAAAGCTCTGGTCAAGCTGACCTGTTGAGGTGGCCGGACGAGTGTTTGCAGTTTTTGGTCTCGACATGGTTGCAGGATCAATACAGGCCTTTAGAGCCCTAGCAAGGATCTATGAAGGTGAGAGAGAGCAAGTTTCATCCACCATTGTGCACTGCTGCCACGATCGACGCCACTTTGCTAATGAAAAGGGGTGTGGGTCCAAACGGGTGCCGCGAAAACTCCATAAGGGTCGATTGGCGGGACGCGGGTGGACCGGCTCAGAACCTTTCTGTTGACAGCCTCTGTTTTTCCGTTATGAGGTCCTCGAATGTACTGTTACTGCAGGAGAGGCAGCATTTGATCTTGCCGAGCATTTGCTACAGTAAGTTAGTACACCAAGCCGCCGCTACGCCGTCAGAGTCGAGGACGACATGTGAAGCCAGAGAATCACGCTACTAACTCTTGGTGCATTCTCATATTGCCACAATGAGGCCTCATCGCTTCGTACGACGGCACGATGACCGATTGGAGCGAGATGATGAAGCCAGTATGCGCTTTATCTGGCACCATCGTGTCAAACACTGTAAAGTATTCGTGATTCTGCATGTACTGTACGATTCGTGCCGTGATTCGCATGTCGACACCGTAATTCACGTTTCGTGATTCAGGATTCTTGGTGACAAGCTGAAGGCAAATTCACGATTTTCACGCTCGGGTTTTGCTCGAGATCCGAAGACAATCAAAATGTAACACTCGCTGAAAGAAACCTTGAAGACCCGTGACCGTGCACGCTCCAGCCGTCACAGCCACGCAAAACAACTCCACTCTACCTCGGTCGTCGTTGTCGTTCACATCTTCCATCCAAACAAACAATCTCGCGTCACTTTCTCGGTCACCACAACAACGCTCGATTCTGAAACAAATCAAAAGCCCTAAACAACGGCACCACAGTTCTCAAATCTCGTCTTCCGCCAAGTGACGAACAGGAACCATCAACTTATCCGCTCGACACTGCTGTCGCCCAAGTCCAACGAACAGCCGCGTACCACCCATCATGGACAACTTTCGCAAGATCGACATTGACCAATACGACGAAGATGCGATCACAAATGAGGAGCTGGTGGAGCCGTACCCGAAATCAGCGGAAGATGCGCTAGTAGAAGCCAAGGCGAAGTCCACTGAAGTTAGGACGTTGATTGGAAGGTGAGTAGCGAGCAAGGCAACAGTGTTCTGCGGAAGTAGCGATGCTGCTCTAACACAGGGAGCTAGAAACTGACAATTGCTGCCTGTTCTCATGCGTCACAATGTACGACGGCGGATGTTCGGACCTGCTAGGGGCGACACAGCGGGCGCATTGTCACTTGTTCTCTCGGACTACCCTTACGGGCCGGAAGTCGAAGATGCAAAGGTAAGCGCAAGCTTCTCCACGTTCTCTCTTGCGAATGCTGGCATAGGCATACGAACGTGATGTCCAAATGTCTGCATCAAACCGTAGAACGCAGGCGAGACGCTAATCGCCCTCAAAATCCATGCTTTGCCTTTGCTGTTGATGCACAACGCTTCTGACACCACAGCACGTAACACTGCAATCGCTGCTCGAGATTGTCAACAGCACCAAATCAAGCGACATCTCTAATGCAGTCAAGTCGATCTCGATCGACCAGCGCGACGCACTTATGAAGTATCTCTACAAGGGACTCGAATTGGGTGGTGAGAGAGAAGGTATCAATTGCGCTGTTCTCCTTGGCTGGCACGAACGGGTAAGTGCCATCACCGCCACTGCTCATCTTGCGAGAGGCGAAGGGATGTGATGCTGACTAGTGTTTGAGCTTGATTCTCTCGCACGTACGTACAGTTGACCGAGGTCGCAGGAACCGGTTGTATCGTCCGCGTCTTGTCGGATCGTCGTAGAGTCTAGTTTCGATCAAATTCGATGCATTCCGTGAAGCATCAAGGCAACGCAACAATGACCTTCTACGTAGAGTCGACCGTGTCATCTGCTTCGCTCGTCAGCACGACCAGCGCTCGTGACGCTATGGACAAGTGATGCATCAAGTGAGAGCTCGGCCGCTATGAGCATTCGCTCCCGATCTTACTTCCATCACCACCAAGACACAGATTCACACATCACAGTCTTCAACCTCTGAGGCAAAAACAACCGATGGCATTCACATTCCAGATTCATCAGCAACACTTAGCACAAATGAGGAAAAGCAGAGCGCAACAGCTCCAGGTCGTGTACCTTGCGCACTTGCACGGGAGGACCCGACTCGCGCTGCCGATCAGCCAAGTGTTCAGGTCGACGTACTACAACGTGAATCGCCTCGATCTGCGAGACAAGCCCAGCAATTGTAGTCGACGAGATCGTAATGTTCTTTGATCGGGCCTGTTGCGCTTGAAGCACATCGATAAGATTTCGTGCCACGGGCCACAGTTCAGCATGCCGACTCAACGTGCTCCTGATCCTGGCCAACGCGGACTGCGCAGCTTCAAGTTGAGCGACCGTACTTCGAGCAGGGACGTCGCCGCCGGGTGCGGCTTGCATCGACTCCTCCAGCATTTCGATCTCAGAGATCAAAACGCAGCCAGAGAGGAAACACGCTATGGCTGACAAGGGCGTATCTGCCAACATTGTCGGATCGAGTGCCTCTCCAAGCCTGAAGATCTCGACGATCTCGGAAGCAGCCGAGCGCATGGCATCATAGTTGGCATTGGTCGCGACCGCGCTCGGAAGCAGGAAGCGGTGAAGCAGAGCCATGTTGTGCGTGAGATGAAGCTGCAAGAACGAAAGAGCCTCGCCTCTTTCGTGAGCGCGTCTGAGATTTGTAGATCCAAGCTGAAGCACCGCAGGTAGCGATTCGTAGTGTCCAATGAGATCCGCGCCGATGGCAGAAATTTCCCTCTCCCGAGCTCGCGCACGATCCGATGCATCGACAAGCGCAGTAGATGCACTGAATTGAGTCGACACGGCAACTTCGGCCAGACGTCCGAGGTAATGAAGTTGGCGAACCAGCGCTGCAAAGATGCAGGGCTCGCCGTTGCGCATGGCGGCTGGGAAAGCAGTGTCGAAATCTTCGTCCTTGATAGCAAGAGGTTGGCCGGTAGCGATCGAAGTGACGCGGTCCAAGCAGTAGATCATCCAAAAAACATCGCTAGCAACAAAATCGGTACCTGCGTTGACACTTGTTGCTGAGGCAGGTGACGGCGATCGCTGTGCTGGTTGTGCTCGATGAAGGTTCAGCTGCATACAGAGACGGATGGCAGAAGCTACAATGACGGTGGACGAAACTATCTGACCCATGAGGATGTCCCTAATCGCCATGACCCCAAGCGCCAAAATAGCTTCGAGATCTGGATTCTGCAAAGCCGCGCCAATGAGCGCGCGCGCACGCTCGAGGTAGACTTTGCTGCTCAACGCTTCGTCGATAGAAGGACGCTGACCAACACGTTCGTGCAAACTAGCACCGATGGCACAAAGTGCATTAGCCAGAAGCGGCGAGACCGTCCCATCACGAATGCGAGATGCAACTACTTTTGTATCAAGGCCAGGCATCTGGTCACCGATCGCTTTGACGTAAGCCTGGAAAAACATCTCAAGAATCTGCTGCGGAGGCTTGACGTCTTGCTTGCGCACGAAGGGGATGCTGTCCGGAGGTGGTGGCGAGGCTGCATGAGGCTGCAAAGTCTTGGGGGCATGCGCACCTGCGCTGCGGCTCTTCTCAGCTTCGAGTGCTTGCTCGTCAAGAGCACGTTTAACGCCGTCGATAAGCGGTATGGAAAGCCGATCTACTGGGATAGGATAGCTCAGTGTGTTATAGGAAGCAGACGTTGCAGCTTCGAGCAGCTCGCGCTCTTGTCGCGGAGACAAGCCCATGGAGATGCTTAGGTGACGAAGATCAGGTCCTGTGTCTGATGAATTACGCAGGCGGAAGAGATGCAGGCGACTAGCATCACCGGCGGGCGTGCGCGCAACATCTTGCTGAGCCTCGACGCTAGTGATCTCAAGAACACCGACGAGGCCGGCGGCGACATCCATGAAAGGACGCCGCGCTGCAGGCGACAAGCCTCCAATGGCATCCCAGTCGGAGGCGAAAGCGTGATCGAGACGCTCGCCGGCCGGGACATCATCGGCCAGATCCTCCAGGCTCGACTCTCGACGCATGTGTGCCTCAGCAGCAATGCGCTGAGCATCAATAGCGGGGCGGGCCAAAATGGAGATTTCCGCCGCCCTGTTTCTGCACCGGATGACGGCTGAGTTAGTTCGGGAGGACCGAGACTCTGGCACTGCTCGTGGAGGTCGTGTGGTCTGCTGTTCCCAGGCCGGGCGATGGTCTTGCGAATAATACTGTGCGCGGTCGTCACGCATCCAGGATGCACCCTGATCATGACGAGCATCGGGTACGCCAGCGGAGCTGTAAGGATTTGTGTGGCTATCGGAGTGGCCGTAAGATGCTGATCGGCTGTCTGAGAATTGGGAAGAATGCAAGTATCGTTCGGTAGGGCTGCGGATCGTGTGCATGGCTGATCCTGTATGGTGGACATCTCGATCACCGTCAGAATGAGTTCGATGGCGATAGTCGCGACTCATGCTTGGACTGAACGCTGACGGATCCGCAGGAACAACGGATACAGGAGCGTAAGGTGCGACAGATATCGAATGCGAGGCCAGCAGCATGCTCGACGCACCTCTCTCTGGGGCGAGATGAGCATAAGACTGACCGGCAGGCTCATCTCTAGTATGTTGGACGACAGATTCAGGAGAGCGCTGAGACGACGGGCCAGGCGGGCTTTTCTTGCGTGTTTTGGCAGCCTCGCCGGTCTTTGCACGACGAAAGTCGACCTCTGGCCACTTGCAGGCGATTTCTGTGATCAGAAAACAGCGAGTGGGACAGGATTGGGTAAGCGCGTGAACATCAAAGTGACGAACAAAAGGGGAGGAACGGCGAAACTTACTCATAGTAGCACATGTCTTGCAAGTCGGTCGGACGCCGTCACAGCGAGACTTGCGATTGCGGCAGGCAAGGCAGGCCAAAGAGACGCGTGGCCGCTTGACGGGAGTGCTAGCGGACACAGCGTCGGTTTGGGAGGCAGGACGGACGTGCGGTGGTGGTGCATCGTAGTGAATATAGTGTGGTACGTGTGACGACGCATGAGCACGCAGAGCATCTTGGTGGTATGGATCGGTGCGATGCATGTGAGGCGGTAGATATGATGACGGGGCAGCAAGGGGGCTCGGGGGAAGAGCGCGATTGTCGCCGGGAGATCGTCTGGAATGTGAGTGATCGGCTGAGACCATGCCAACGGGTATGGACGTCAAAGGGGGGCTGTGGCGTCGAGCGGATTCGAAAGGTGTCGACCGGTCCGGCAGGGAATGGTAAGGACGATGCATTGCAAAGGATGGTGCAACAGCATCTTTGATGGGAGCAAGGCGATTACCAGGGGTGCCAAGTGGATCTGGTCTGGCTAGAGACAGTTTAGGCAACGACTGATTCGAGGGCAGAATGGGAGGCAACCGATCCAGGTTACGCCTTGGAGGTTGTTCGTCATCTCGGGACGCGGATGCCCTAGCAGCCGAGCTTCTCGGGTCGGCATAGTGGGGCGGCCTGTCCATAGTGACGGGTGCAAAGAGCTTTGTGCTGCTCGGAGCAGGATCGAGAGCGAGTGGCGGAATGATGGGCAAAGATGAAATATCTCAAAGAGATGGCGAAGCTGAAATCGTCCAAGAGTTGGTATCCAAGAAGGAGCGCGCTGACAGAAGCTTGCACGAATGGTATGCACAGTGCTAACTTTGCGCGTAACCGGTCGGATAGACCGAGGGATGGCAAAGAGAGGCTGAACGACTGGATACGGATCGACAAACGTATGCTGTTCGGTCGTATCTCACCACCGGCGAGGTGATACAGATACAGCAAGACCGGCAACGACTAATCAGCGTTAGGCTGCACTACAGTTGAATGTGTTTGATCAAGGATGTTCGGATTTGTTAAGGCTTCATTTGAATTGGGCGCCTGCTCGACTACGATGGTGGGATGGTCGAGGCGAAACCTGCACGGAATGCTCGGACAAATGAGACGGGCGAGCGGTAAGTGTAAGCAAAAAGCGAAGCGCGTAAGGAGCTGCTGATGAAACGAGATCGATGTCGACGAAGCAAGATTTATGCTGAAGAGGTGGCAAAGCTTTATGCAATGGCGGCGCTTTTTGGAGACGGGGCGGGGATGAGATAGCAGAAGAGGGACAGCTGGAAGTGGGTGATGGATACGCCGATGGAGATGCAATTGTGCTTGTAGCGAATATGTCTTAATTGCGTTCGGATGCGGACCGAAGAGCCAACGGGGCGCTGCGTACTTGTGGCTGGTGAATGTGGCCGACCAGATCCGCTCCGGGCTGCAACAAGGATTGAAGATTTAATCGGTTCTCCAAGCGAACAGCGGATGAAGGTGGAAGCTGGTCGTGATCACAAGGGACTTCCGTCAGTACGAGGCCCCAAAGGATGCACTAGATGGTAATGGTGGTGGTTGGAGGGAATGCAACGAAACTCAGAAGCTGTCCCAGGGAAAGGCAAGCCAGCACCCAGCACTGACCAAGAGCCGATGGTTCCGGATCGGCGAGCTTCCCGAAGAGGTGCTTCTGTCGCTCAGGTTCACGCTCGTGGCTTGCATCCGTGTTTGTTAAGCTGGCAGCCCGACCAGAGGAAGTGTGCGACCAAACAAGGTGCGAGCGCCATAGCACATTCATGAGGTGCAGCCTCGATGGTGACAAAGCCGTTCAATCCAGCACCTTGTACAAAGCACGGAGACCGCAGTACAGCGTTAGCGATCGTCTGCAGCGCGATGTAAGCCGCTCGGCACAGCAACCTCATATTAGCACGGTAAACAAGCGCGGGGCTCGGGTCGAAGGCTACATCGGCCAAAAGACGCGAGACCTGTCTGTAACAGAAACCGCGTGGTCGAGCTGCCAAGCGAATCAGAGCTCAAGATACATGCAAGCCTGCGCCAAAAAATAAGCGTACTTGAACAGCCTATTGATTGGCAGCCGCTGGACAGCCGAGAATCGGAGCTGTGTGCCGCCAAAGAAACGGAAATCAGGCAGACCGGTACCCAGAATACAGCCCGGTATGGCAGCCGTAGCACCCGGGTTCGGCAATAAGCGAAACAGAATGAATGCGAGATTCGCATTCGACCCTCTTTTGCTCGTGGTTGCTTCAAATCGTCACTACGGATGTCACTCTCTTTGCGCCTCGTCACAACCGCAACGAGCGTCGACTGAATCATCTCGGCGCATCCTTCGAAGACGCGCAGACTGGCAACGCAGAGAAAAATATAGAACGTATGCAGCCCCGTTGACGGGCTGAACTTGTGCATCTGAGCTTTTGACCTGGCGGGGCTTGAGCACAGATGTCGAGCTGGAGAGTGCATGGTATCGGGCTAGCGAATGAAACAGCAGGCGGCTGCTCGAGTTCAAATCCAACAACCATGCTAGGCGCTGCAGTCAAGACAGTCTTTAGTGTCGTTTTTGGCTCTCGTGACAAAGACCGATGCAGTGGTCTTTCATCGGCATTGCAGCCGCGCTTCAACTCAAAAGGGGCCCGTGACGAAACAAGCGATGCAACGAGCGTTTCATCTCAATTTCAACGGAAATGCTGTGCGCGGCTTGCAGAGAGAGGTCTTGGTCCGTGTCACCCCACAATGGCCGCCACCGCCACAATGCGAAGCAAGGGTGAAATCGACCGAACCGAAGCACTAGCAAAGCAACAATGTGAACAGCGTGGGTTCTTGCTTGTTTGCCCGGCGAAGCAGGCCGCACTCCTCAACCGGAGTTGGTCGGCAAGCTTGAAT
The DNA here is from genome assembly GCF_000328475.2 of Mycosarcoma maydis. NCBI lineage: Eukaryota > Fungi > Basidiomycota > Ustilaginomycetes > Ustilaginales > Mycosarcoma > Mycosarcoma maydis. The sequence goes on from NC_026482.1 coordinate 1,045,525, forward strand.
GGCGCGTCACAACCTTATTAGAAGAGATCTCGAGCCTTAGCTACCAAGGTTTAGGGGTCGGAAGTCATTCCGTGACATCCGACTGTTCGCATGACCTTTTCGCCTTTGGCGCGTGGCTTCGTTTGGCTGATCCGAACTTCGAATACGAATTTTGGTTGTCACGAAATCTTCCGCCGCCTTTCACGGAGCTAGGTTGCTCGCGTTGAAATCATTCAAGATTGACCGTGCTCTGCCGCTCTCATTGGTGACTGCTGTGTACATTCCGATCAGCTCTTGCAGGTGCTTCTTGGTGCTCTCACCTGGTATTACTGTTCTGGCTTGCACCACCAGCCAAGCCAAGCTCCCTTTTGTGAGCTCCATCCTCAATCGACGGCTTTTGATCCATAAGTGAGACCGCAAGGCCACGAGCTCCACAGCCCTGCTTCACTGACAACGGTACCAATCGAAGACCACATTCCAATTTGAACGAAGCTGCTCTGCCATGCGCACACGCGACTCTCCTCTGCATTGACGCATGATGATGTACTGCATCCCGCTTGCGACAAGACAATACAAATTAGCGGCGATGCAGAAGTTACGAGTAGGGGACCCTCGGCTATCGGAAAGAGTTCGTCAAAGGGCTAGCACCGTATCTACAGGGGCGAGTGGTCTAGGGGAGAATAACGCGACGATTCACCTGGGCTGGGTCACCGGTCTAGAAAGCTCGGGTGAAAATGCCATGGCGGTCTCAGATCACGTGCAGTCCATGCTTTGCATTGTCTTATACTAGGCGGCTGGTTTTACTAGCTTGTCTGGAGCGAACGTCCTAGGGCAACAGCTTCGCACCGGCGGAGTGATTGAATGGCATTTCAGTCAGATCAGCGAGCTTGAAAAACTTCTGTTCGCCTTCAATAGGTCGGAGCTTGTTGTAAGCTTCGTTCGTGATTGTTCTCGGCTTTCTAGAACCGTTTGGATAGTCGAGAGTGTGTCAAAGGGGTGAGTCATCTCGGCGGTTTCCCCTTCACCTTCGTACATGCTCAATTTGCCCCGCCGACACTTTCGATTTCCCTTTTCCCTTTTCGCCAATCGAGAATCTGCTTCTTCTAAGATTTGGACCATCGGCATGACAGACGCAAGCGAGCTTGACATGTATCATGATTTGCCAAATGTTGACTTTGCGACCCTACATGGATTCGATGGAAGACGCCTACTCGAAATTACGCGTTCACGGTTGTCTCAATCAGCTGATCTGCCGAGACAAGACGTCAGAGGGGTATCGATCGCTACGCATTTCAGACAATCGGATTCGAGATTTTCGTCGTCACTTGCGGGCTCGCGGCCAGCCAGAAGTGTCGGTTGTAGTGAGTTTATAAGGCTTGATGATCATGCACATGCAATGCCAGCTTGACGAACAGCCTGCGCTATTGTGACCAGCCAGATTCCGCGGAACGTTGCGCGCCAGCTCCAGAGTGCAAATATGAACAAAATCGGTCTCTTGTGGATGTTATCAAGAAGGAACTAAAGTGAGCAAGCACATCATTCCACATGCAATCAGATAGGTCGGGAACCAACTCGCGACCAGGCGAGTACCGCATGAACCTGTCACAATCAGCACACTAGCGTGTTTCAGCCGCCGTGTTACACTGTACTTGGCAATGATCCTGTTTGTAGAGGTCGCATGGTCCTGCAGCATCAGTCTCGCTAGATTCAACAGCGTTTCAGCAGATGCAATGTCTTCTCATGCCTCGGAGGTTGTCCCGAAAGAGCGGTTGACTCGTGACGCAGCCTTTGAAGCTTTGTCGGCCAGGCATCTTGACGCTGGTTGACTCAGAGGCATGCAAAGTTCGGAATTTACAACACACTCGTAATTGTCAAAAAAAAACAAAAACAAAAAAAAAAACAAAAAAATCTGCCCGCATTCACGCCTGGGAGCAACCAGAGCACTGATATCATCCCACGATCGACGTGTACTTTGATTGTTTTTCTGCGACTTGCTCTGTTACTGGTGTCCGCCAGTTTTACTCACTGTTCACCAATTGGATGTGTTTGGCAGAGTCACAGTCTACTGTGCAGTTTGATGCAGAATACTCGACCGAGACCCAACTTGGTCCATCGGGCTATACGCCGACAGGTCAACGCGAAAGCATTAGGATCCAAAGAAGCCCTTTGCCTCTCATGCCTGTTTCTGCGATTTGGATGGCAGGTAAGAAGTCCACGCATGTGTCGTTAGAGCGAAGCTGGGAATCAGAGAGGCACCATCACGCAGCACATGCAGGAAACTCATCGCATATCTTGCGACGGAGCCATGTCGGACCAACCCTTTGCCAATCTCAGATAGGTTAGGTGCTTGGTGAGACCGAAGGCGGTTTTTTCGCTCTGTGGGGATATGTCTTATGCGACACTGGATCCTCGGTGATTCAGTGAAAGATCAACTCTCGGCTCGTGCATGCGATGTAAATGTCTGATAAGGACATCTCTGAATGCTTCTCTGCAGGTGAGGGAAGTGCACTTTAGCACACGCCAGGCAACATCTAGTGAAGCCTGTCTATGAGCGGAACATAAGTTAACCCATCACATGGACTCGTGAATACGATCTTCGCGAAATTTCGACCGATCGAGAAAGAGAATTCACGATTTGAGTGAGTGACACCGCTCACCTGTCGCAGCCACGAGAGCTGTGTGTCGTGTGTCGTTTGTCACAGGGTCACGCCCGTTATTGTTAGAGTTTCGGAGACAGAGCTCTCTGATGCGCGACGGCGTGCAAACTTGGCACGGGCTCTCAACGAAAACATGGCCTTTCTCTTTTCACCAGGGCAAAGATCCGAGGCGGCTGCTCTGTGTTGATCCTCACACGACAACCACGGAATTTGGATCCGGCCCGGCAAGCGTGCCATTCCTTCAGTCACGGGCGTGGCGCAAAAGAGCCGAAACTTGAATCAGGCTCGCTCACACAATCACGCGGAGTAGAATCACAAATGCACATAATACTGTAAGCGATGACGAGGGCTGCGTTATGTCGTAGAACTCGTTTGTCTCGGATTTCAGAGCACGCGCTTGCTCGGCGTGTTGCCTTCCGGGGGCGGCAGTGCTATTCTTGATTGGATTCCTGGATGCATGTTATGCAGCATCACACCAGTCACGAGTTCCCTTTGGATTTCCTATCTCTGCACTGCCTGCCACGAGGCAAGGACGCACAAGAAAAACAAAATCACGCCAAGTTAACGCAAGATCCTTCTTTGGTACCATAAAATCAAGGTTGAACGTTGTTCTCGCACTCCTCGCTTCGTATTGCTCGTCAACTATTCACTCTCTTCACTAAATACAGTATTTGATTTTGAAATTCGTGAATGCTAGTGATGTGAACAAAATGGTACAATCGTTAATCGCGAATATGCAGCTCGCTTCGGGCTTTAGCTTACGTCGAACCGCGCAATCGACCTGATCTACTCATGACCTCTGACTGGCGAATAGATAGCTGATAGCAACGTGGCCTCCTCTTCAGCGTCGTTTGCCGCCTAAATCCTCCGGCATCATCCTTCTGCTTCTTTTGGGTTACTTTATGTTCATTTCCCGCCCGCGTTGCCGAACGCACTACCCACAACCCGATTCATTCTTGATCCATGGCAGCCAATCGTGTCCCGTTCCACCGTTCTCAATCGGATGACACACCGAAAATGTCATTCTCTTAACTCCGAAGTTTCACCCTTGACCCAGCCCCTCTGTTTGAAAGCCATATCGACAAAAACGTGTGCCACCCATTCGTGATTATGTTTGGAAAGTGAAATCGCCGCTGCTCTGACAAGCCGAGTCTGGTAGCATAGAAACAAAGATTGATTCACTTGCATCGATGCTAAAGCTGTGCGCCACACCTCAACGATTGGCCCACTTGAGGTCGCGCGCTCGGAAACCAACCATCTCCTCGAGCGCCTCTTGCACGTCGGATTGCGCCAAAAAGTAGGCCGCTTCGGTGCCTCGGTTCTTCTCCAGATCCACCGTGGTGCACGTGACAGGCGCAAACAAATCCAAGGTGTTGACGTACGCCAACAGCTTTTCGTCCTGGCTGAGCGCAAGCACAAAGTCAAACGTGTGAGTCTGATGATAGTGATGTGGAAGATGGACTGAGACGGATCCGTGGTGAGACCGCATCGAAGAGTGGGGCGTAGGGTGGTGCTGCACGACGGGCGACGATGCACGCGTGCTGTGCGCTGTAGGCATCGGCCAGTAGTTCGAAGGCTGCTTGTACGCGCTCTCCAGCGGTGAGTGGTGAGGCTGATCTGCCAGACGCTGTGCAATGTCGTTAGGCCTCTGCGCCGAAAGCGATGGCGTCGACGCCGACGACTGCTGACTACCGCTGTGGGCTCCTGGCGCAGACATCGATCCAACGATGCTCATTTGCATGATAATGTGCTGCACTGCCGCCACTCTGCTCGCGTGACGAGGTAGAATCAGGCAGTTGGTGCGACACGGCACCACGCGCAGCGAGTGAGAGAATCGCTCGTGAATCAGATTGGCCACCTCAGCTGACTGCCTTCGTGCCCATTGCGCTTCGTGCGAGTTGCGGTCGCCAAGCTTGTCGTTCCAGAACCGCCAACACACGGAAGCACCCCGCTCCTCAATGTACGAGTTGGGCGTGCGTTCGGAAAAGTACGACAGGATCTCGCGCACAGGTCGAAGGTCGAACGGCGCAACCAGGCTATTCCAGTGGCTCTCTCCAGCATGCTTGACAAAGCAGCCGTCCTCTGCAACAAAGCCGATGCTGTCGATGCGCGAAGCAACGCGGTCCAAGTCGTCAGTGCCCATACCGCTGAGAATGTAGACGACATTCTTGCTGTCTGCGGCCAAATCGTTGAGCAGCGCGAACAGCCAATCGGGAGGACAGAAGCCACCCTGCTCGTGTGCGGCAAGTGGGTCGTAGGTAACCAAGGTTTCTTCGAGGTCAATGAGCAACAGACGCGAGTGGGCAGCGCGCCATTCCGATACTAGCTGGGCAACCTCAAGCCGCGGCACAAACATGTTTTCGAGTCTTTCCTGCTCCAAGTGCGCCCGTTCCAGGTGGCCCAGTAGCGAAGTGATCCACTGCTGCGCCGTCTGGGTGACCACGACGCGGTGCAGATCCGTCCATCGTTGCACCATCTCAGACTCGTCCATGGTGAGCGCCTTATGGATGGCGTGTGCCACCTGCTTGGTGTTCCAAGGGTTGATGCCTATGCAAGCACGAAGGCCAGAGTAGGTGCCCGTGAATTCAGACAGCACTAGAGGGCGGTGGCTGACTTCTTGGCAGACGACAAACTCGTGTGAAGTGAGGTTCATGCCTTCCCGCAGACTGGTGGCGAGGAAACAATCAGCCACGGTGAGCAGCGCCAAATACTGACCGAACGTGATATCTTGGACGTGCAGGAACACCACGGGCTGGTAGGTGAGTGTGCTATACTTGTTGTTGATGCGCGAAACCACGTCGGTCGCCTCGCCAATCTCCTCATTCTCCTCGGTCGTAGCCAAAGCAACTTGGATAAGCACGACCTGGCCTGCCCATTTGGGATTCTCATCCAAGAAAGCTTCGAAGGCGAGCAGCTTTTGACGTACACCCTTGATCCAGTCCAGCTTGTCCCTGCCGACAATAATACGCTTGCCTGCGTATTTTTGTCGCAGCTGAGCGACCCACTCGCGCACCTCGGGGTCCTGGCGTTTGGCGTTGAGGCTACGAACATCAATACCGATGGGAAAAGGTGCCACTGTGACAAAGCTACCTTCGAGCTGCACTCCCTTAGGTGTCGCCTCGAGCTGCAAGATGCGACTGACCGTCTGGCGAAAGTGACGGCAAAAGTTGTGCGTCTGGAAGCCAATGAGGTCTGCGCCAAGCATGCCCTTCAGCAGCGTCTCGCGCATGCTTAAGCAACGGAAGATCTCCGAGGACGGAAAGGCGATGTGCACAAAGAGACCGATGGTGGCATGCGGCAGACGCTCGCGCACCATCTGTGGCACGAGCAGCAAATGGTAATCGTTGATCCAAACAATGTCACCTTCCTGGTAGACGTCCTCGATAGCGTCAGCGAAACGGCGGTTGACCTCCCAGTAAGCACGAAAAGCCTCATGTTCGTTATCGAGACCTTTAGAGGTGGGTGAAGTGTAGTGGAAGGTGGGCCACAGGATCTGCTTGCAAAAGCGGTTGTAACTCAGGTCAAAGTCATCATCTTGGAGCCACACGGGCATAGACGATCGCTCCTTCATGTACCTCTGCTCGAGATGACGCTTTTCTGCAGGACCAAGCCAGCCTTCAGTGGACAAAGCAGGCGTGCCGACATAGAGCTTTCCTGCACGCAGGCGTTCTCGTTCGATACTCTTGACCGCATTGATGAGACCGCCGTTAGCCGAAGGATTACTGACGAATTCGAAAGGAGGTAAGGCAAGACCGGTGTCATCATCGGCGACCGTGTCTAGCGAAGCGGTGGAAGTGCGGCGTCCGAGATGCGAGCGGCTAGTGGACGAGGCTCGGCGGCCATTGTTTCGGCGCGTGGTGGATCGCATGCTTCTGTTGCGGCTAAAGACAGAAGACGGTGCAGCGGGCGGGCCCTGATTGCTGCTACCACCGGCTTGGTGGTGGAGATGAGATCGTCCCTTGATGGTAGCCGTCGGAGACGAGGCGACAGATCGTTCCCGTCCTCGCGGTATGCGAGCATGGCCAAGCAGCTCTCGCGAGGACGGTCTCTCGACGGTTGAAGTAGATGCTTTGCGCGTCTGGGCAGGCGAAACTGGCACGCCTCTTCCGTGGTCATTGATCGAACCGCTCGCTACGGCACTAGCCATCTTGACGCTTTTCAAACTTGTAGGTGCACCAGGTGTTTTGGAGCCAGAGCCGGGTCCAGGAGCGTTGTTGACAGACTTGGACGCGTTAAGACTTTTAAGGGTAGGCAACTGACCAGGTCCAGCCGAAAGTGCTCCTGAGGGATTGGCTTTGGTCATACTGAGCGACATGGGGAAGGCGCGGGCGAGTCCGGGTGGTCGGTTGACATTGCCAGGTGTCTGAGAACCTACCATGGGAGTGACAGCGCCAGATCCAAACGGGTGGTGCCTCTCGCTCTCGAAAGTGGAGATAGGAGGCGGTACAGGTCCAGCTTGCCTGGCAGCGAGATCGGAAATGATGCTGAGCGGAGTAGTGATGCCGAGCTTGCCGCCAGCTCTGGCGCCAGGTGTGCGTGTACCTGTTCCTTCTGGCGCCAAGGCAGTCGTGGCGAGCGCGGTCCCACTGCTGGTGTTAGTGTTGAAGCTGGTGCGACGGCTCTTGGGTGTCGCAGCAGAAGCAGCAGCAGCAGCAGTAGTAGTAGTAGCAGTAGCAGTAGCAGTAGCAGTTGGCGCCGTCTGCCCTGACAAAGATGAGGTTCCAAAGGAGCTCGAGCCTTGGGGATCTGAGGTGATAGCAGACCGACCATGGTCGGATGCAGGTGCGACGGGGATATCCGACGCATCAGCAGTAGCACCAGTAGCACCGACGATGCTCGTATGTTCCGACATGGATCCTCTGCGGGAACCAATGTGCGGACTTGACGCTCCCGAAACAGGTGCGTCGCGCACATCGAGCCTAGGAACCGCAGCTTCGGACATGAGCTCGCTCATGTTGATCTTGGTGTCCGCGAAAGAAGGCTGGCGGCTTTTAGGTGACCTTGCCGGTAAAGGCATGGAACGTGCTTGGCGGTCTTGCGACAACAAGGACATGGAAGCCGCCAGCCTCGAATTGAGTTCGTGCAGCGGGAGGGGTGTTTCTCTGGGCAGCGACTCAGGTGAAGGTGGAGCAGTCGATTCTTCTGGTGACTCCGCGAAAGCTGATTCGTATTCGGGCTCGATAAAGTGAAGTGTGTCGGGAAGGAAGAGCGAGGCGATCACCACGCGGTGACCACCGAGATTGCCTCGACGCGGCATTGTTGTTGTTGCGAACTTGATGCACGTCTACAGATCAGAACTTCCACTGTGATACTTGTGCAAGGAGAGAAAGACGATGGAGGATGGTGAAGAATACCAGCGCCCAGGTCGATCAAGTTTTTAAATGGTCGCAGTAGGCTCCATCCAGTTCGAGGATTGCAATCGCAGATCGGGCCAATATATCTAGTCCGAGCTGAGAGGAGGAGAGCCAAATCGTCGAAGCGTTAGTTAAGGGCGAATCGAAATTAACACTTTAGCTGCAGCAGACACGAAAGGCTGACAGAGTTGATGAGTGGTGGTCTGAGACGATGTCGAAGGATCGAAGCGTGCCTCTGTTGTCAAGCTTCAAGGCGCAGGTGTGGCTTTATGTACGTATGTGTCAGGAGGACAGCGCTGGAAGAAGCATACGAGCGGAAGAAACGACTAGAAAAAATTCAGCCGTTGCACGCGTCACTCATCATTCAGATTCACGATTGCCAGTCACACAACACAACTTGACGGTTGGTGAGTGGAAGCGTGCAGCATGACACATCCCTTTTCTACAGCTCTCTGTAGCCCGCCCATGAGACAATTCGGCACCAAGTTCTTGCGCACCAGACAAAGCATGTTCGTGCCAAGGTGGCTGGTGGTCCATCATGAATGGATTGCGGAGGCAGTAACGATCAACTGCCCCCCAAAAAAGGAAGCAGAAGCAAGGATCTGCTATCGAAAAGCCCGGCAAATGTGAATCACGAATCGCACACACAAATCGACGGTGGGGGGCTCCAATAATCAATCAGACACGCGGGACGAGTGTATCAAATTGAATAATTTATGGATCACGGATGTGGAGGGCGAACAAGCACGAACAAGCACAAAGGGCTTCAGCTGCTCTGCCAAGGCGGTGAAGAGTTCCGAGGTTTGCCGACACTATCAACAACGACGAACGTTCCTCGCTCTTCTTCGAGCGAGCCTCAGACTTTCAGATTTCTTGTCCCAAGTACAGACGTCACGGAGAGAGTCTGCTTGCCTGTTTGCTTCTCACGTCACACGTCCCTACAAAGACAACCACATGTGAGTGTTGACAGAAAGATTGATTTGGTTTGTACTTGGGACCAGTATGAATTCACGATTGAGAAACACACCTTCGTGAGTGGTCTGAGCACGTAGTTGAAGAATACAATCCAAGTCCGACTGGTTGTCTAGACACCCTTTTGGTAGAACGTTGGTGGTTAAGCTTCAAGTCACGTCGAGTGAAAACAGAAGTTTCTGGAACGGAAAGCGATGCTCTAACATTTTCCGATGTCTTCAACCACAGTTACACGATAACTTACTCACCACTTTGTAGACCTCGAGGCTGAGTTGGATGCCGAGCACAGCACGGTCCATCTCCTACTCGTGACTAGCCGCCGGACCCTGTTTCTCTTCTCGCAACTATTTTCCTCACCGGCACTCACGACTCGTAACTTTGCTCAGTCTGATCCACAATAACTCGTCCGCGCCGGCTCTGTCCTCGAAGATGGCGACGGCCAAGATTGCCACATTGGCTATTCGAACGCTCGCCAAACCCATCGCTACACAGCTCAAGAGTCAGGCAGCTCAACATGAATCGTTCAAAAGGGTGAGTTCGAACCCACACATCCTGACTGGAATCGCGAGACTTGACTGACGCACACGTTGGCCTCTGTTGTGCACAACTAGATTTGCATCGCACTAGCACAACGAATGCACCGTACCGAGATGGCATTGCGGACCAACCTGCTTCCGAATGGCGTACAGCAAAAAGTGCGTCCTCTTAACGATGCTAAAGCGATAGCTAACGGGGCCAATGCAATCTCGGAAGGGTTTCTGTTCTTTGTCGCTGCAGCACTGATTCTTGGAGAAACGTATAGAGGATCGAGGAAGAAGGCGGAGCAACGAGATCGGACCGAGGACTCGCTCAACCAGCTCAAGGAGCAAGTGGAGAACATGGCGTCGGTGCTAGGCATCGATCTGGAGGAGCTCCAACAGTTGTCGGAACAGGAACAGGACGGAAGCAATCATTCTGGATCAGGATCATCAAATGCTGGCTTAGTCTCGAACCGTCGAGCGGATGGCAACGGCGACGTAACAGAAGAAGCGGATCCCTCGTTGGTGGAAGCACGCTTGAAAGTATATAGAGACAAACAAGATGAGGATCTCAAGAACAGACAGTTACAGGCGGCAGTATCAGTGTTGCTCAACCTCGCCCTCAAGAATCGCTGGGTGGTGGGACCAGAGGCTTTGGAATTGGAGAGCATTTTGGGCAATCGACAGACAACTTTAGCGACAGCCTCGACATCTCCAACGCACGTTGCGCAAAACCAGCAGCCCCCAAGCACATCCAACGCGATTCCTGAGCGTGGCTCGGCTGCATCGACATCCTCGTCTGGCGACGATGAATCAGCTCTTCGACCTTCTATCATCCAACAGGTTGCTTTGGAACGCGCGAAAGCATTGACAAGAGAAGTCCGGTCCCCAGGAGAAACCGATTCGCAACCTCTAGACGTATCCTTAGCCAACTTGCTAGCGCAACATGGGCAGACAGCTTCAACATGACCTTTACCACCCATCAACTTTCGAGAAAATTCCACCATTCATTGCTGCAAACCATCTGGCGTCGATTGAAATTATTTCACCGCACACTTTACCGGGACAACACTTGAATCACAATATGAGAGAGCGACGTCAACTTAAGATTAGAACAGGAGGATCCAAATAGATACATGTGAACGGGGAACAACGCAAGCTTCGTCAGCATCGCTGTCCGAGGAGTCGAAGCAGCAAGACTAGACGAAACCACACGGAGACACGCCAACAAAGTGGAGTAAAGAGCAAGAGCAATAACCAAGTCCAAGCGTGTTGGTCTACAGCGAGTCGTGAAACGCGACCAGTGCCGAGTGTAGCTCGATCTGAAGAGCGGGAACCGAAGAGAAGCGTCGGGTATCTCGTCCCATCTGAGATCGGGGGAACACGTTGGCAAGGAAAAACGCGCAGGTATATGGTGTCACCTATGAATACAGAGCAAAAAAGAAAAGAAAAACATGACCAACTGCATGTTCCATAGCGCATTTCCGCTAGCTCTCTCAAGCAGCGCGGGGTCGGACAGCGATGGTCTCATACTGGGCAAACCCAAACGCTGTAGCAGTCGCCCAGATCTGCAAGTCCACGCCAAGGTGCGCAAGCACGTAGTCATAAGAGAAGAGCGAGCGCAGACCTCGGATGAGGGCAGATTCGCGTACCTCGCCGGCAGCGACGCCGAGTACGGCAGGCGCCGGCAGACCAAGCGCAGTCAGCGTGCTGTTGGGCAGCACGCGCGCCAAAAAGAAAAGCACTGAGAGACGTGCCAGCAGGAATGAGTAGGCCGAGGGCTGGGCGCGACGGTCAAAGGTGACGAGATGGGCAACCGCGAGGGGCACCAATACGCTGTAGACAGTCCACAGCGTCAAGGGACGGTAAAAGTCCAAGCTGATCAAGCCGCGAGGGTCGGGCAACGTGATGGCCCAGTGAGGCAGGTAAGCGTTGATGCCAGACTTGGGGTTAACGACGGGGATTTTAGGTCCACGACTTCCAATCTCAATGTAGGTTGTGGGAAGCGTAGCGAGCAAGAGCAAGAGACCCTCGAACGCGACAAGAAGCCGAACGAGATTCTTGGTGTCGCTGAGCCAGGTGCGAGCACGTACAAAGAGCTTGTGACCTTGCTGCTTCGCCTTGCGGTAGCGCTTAGTAGCCTCACCCTGGACGGCGTGAAGGCTTGCGCTTACTTCGCTCTGGGCGTCCTGGACTTCACTGCCGAGCTCGTGGGCGGTGGAGCGAGCGTTAGCCGAGATGGTGTCGACAAGCTTGTCGAGTGACTTGCGAGCCTTGAGTCCGCGCTGTTTGGCGGAGGCGGCGAGATCCGAAGCGCTTGCAGGGATGGCGCTCAACGGCGTCGAGGGAATGCCGAGGTTAGACGGGCGCTGCGAGTGCTTGCGAGGCGAGCGGACCGACGCTTCAGGCGAATCCGAGCCGTCCGATTCGCTATCAGACGCATCAAATGCAAGATGAAGATGTCAGTCACGAGCGGATTCGTTGGGCTAGCATACAAGATTTACTGTTCCGCGTACTTACGCGTTACCGTTGACGCTGCTCGAGCGACCCGAACGTCTTCGGCTGGAGTCGAGGCTGTCGATGAGTCCCTTGAAATTCTCGTTGGAAGAGTACTGATTCTTGTGGCTGATAAGATGTTCACGAATCAGGTCCTCGAGCTCCTCCTTCTTTTGTGATTGGTCGAGGCCGATGCCAAGCGCCTGGGCAATCTCGGTGAGCTCGCCCTTTCTCTTGGCTTTGAGCGAGCCTTTGAACGGAGTGGACGACATACTTGGGATGCAGTGCGGTGTTAGCCTTACGGACTTTGAAGTTGAGGTTGCAAGTGCCACTACAAGTTGATACGAAGAGGGTAGAAGCTGGATGAGGAGAGGAGGCAAGATCACAACCGATGCTGAGCGGATGGATCGGGCGGATAGACATATGCAACCAGATGCAGTGATTCACTTTGTGCGGATGGATCCTCCAATTTGGTATGCTCTGCTCGCGCGCGCTGTTGCCGCCCTGGCAGCCTCCACTCCAAACTAAGCACAAGTCGCGACGTGTCTGTCACGTCGTACATCGCTGTGCGACTCTCCTTTCGTCATTTTGATCAATAAAGTATCTATTCATGATTTGAAAGCGTGACAACCGTGAATCGTGAATCTCGTGAATGACTCGTGACTTTGTGCCTTGGTTGACATTCACGATTTTCCGCATCTGGAAGGAGCAGGGCCAAAGATCGACCTAACAACCAGTAGCATGTTCCTGTACTCACGTCTCGCGTCTGTGTTTACCTGTCAAATACTTATGTAAGCATGTCGCGAGATGGAAGGTCAGCAGGGTTCAGAATGCCTGGAAGGATTCACGATTGACACAACCCTAGCCATTGCTGATCACATCTTACACGAGACACCTTCATCAGAACATCGACTTGCAGGCACGACGCAACAACTAAGCTTGTGCATTTGTATCGCTCCGAGGAAGAGTCCATATTTTCCCGCTATCTCCATCTCGAACGTCAGCTCATCATGTCTCAAACCCTGACGCTCTACCCAGTCACGGCTTTCACTTTCACAACAAAGGACGCACAACCGGAAGAAGATCCGTCGGTTGCAGCCCGCTTGCAACGCTTGCAAAACAACTATGAAGACCTCGGTATGAGGCGGACGGTCGAAGCGGTGCTGGTGGTGCACGAACATGGGCATCCGCACGTCCTCATGCTTCAGATTGCCAATGCTTTCTTCAAACTGTGAGTTGTGGCATTTTGGTTGCCGAGCGTATAACTTGCATTTCAGGCTGGCTGACCTTTCTTTGACATCTCTGTACTAATCAAATAGACCGGGAGACTATCTGAAACCAGGAGAAGATGAAGTGGAAGGAATCAAGGCACGATTAGACGAGCGACTGGGGCCGGTCGAGAGCGATCCCAACTCATTCGGCCCCAATGGCGAAGGGCGTAATAAAGACGACGGAGATTGGGAAATTCAAGACTGCCTCGCTCAATGGTGGAGGCCCAACTTTGAGACATTCATGGTAAGATGGGCATCTTACGAAAGAGAAGCAAACGAGAACGAAGAAGAATACTGAAGCCGTTTTTCGATGCCAATCGATTTGATGAAAGACAGTATCCGTATGCACCACCACATGTCACCAAGCCGAAAGAGTGCAAGAAGCTCTTCCTCGTCACCATTCCACCTACCAGTACGTATCCACCCCTTCTGCCTTGACTTCGCAATTTCCGCTGTCCGAGATCACACATTCCCACTCCACTCGTCCAATCTGTCTCCTTGCTGACTTGCACGTTCTCGCCAATCCGTCGGCCTTTTCGTTGCGACATGCAGAGGTTCTCGCAGTACCCAAAAACATGAAGTTGCTCGCAGTACCATTGTTCGAACTCTACGACAACTCGCAACGCTACGGCCCCCAACTCGCCGCCATCCCCCACCTCCTTTCGAGATACAACTTCATTTACTCGGATTGAAGAGCACTCGCAGCGCTTGTCCTTCTTCATGTCCCCTATGTACAACGTGTAATCCTAGTTCAAGCCCGTTCTGCCCATGTCCTCTGAGCTGTGTATCTTTTCGCTGATTCAAGGTGTGCGCGGGAAGTCGCTCGAGGGAACCGCAACCTACTGTGCGCCGTGCTACGTCTCCCTCAAACGAAACAGCACCCTCCACCCCTTCTTACGCCATTGAGTCATGATTAGACATTCTGCCCTTTCATGACGCAGATCTGCACCATTGCGTCGACCGTCTACCCAAGACCATCACTCAAACTTACACGGACCAAAGGATTGTCAGATGCGTCACATGGACGACACGGTTGCAAATTGCAATTGAAGACAAATATCGATACTAGTACAATTTTGATTTGAATGATTTTCTGTAATGTAGCATGTGGATGATGAGGGGTGAAAAGGACCAGAGTCGACGAGGCAAAGGCAGGCTTCGAGCATACGCTTGCCACGACAGCTCTTAATGTGCGACCTAAGGTGTTATCCGTTGGAGATTCAAAGGGAGAGAATGTCCGCTACGACGCAATTTGCGACCTATGTGGTTCGCTAAGCCGCGGCAATGCGGAGAAGATTGGGCGAGAAACTCGCTCGCCACATGCTGCCAGACGTCAAGCCAGTAGCAATGTAGGAGCAAGGGATGAATGCTGCGGATACTGCTGTTGCTGATGTTGGTGATTTAAGAGATGGATAGGTGAATGCTGCTGAGATATGGTGGGTAATTCGAATGTGTCCAAGCATCAATGATCAAGGCTTCCGGAACTCAGCCAATACAGGTAGAATGAGATTGAACGCCTGGTAGATCTCTTCTCGTACCTTGGCACCCGTGAGCACAATCTTGCCCGAGACAAAGATAAGCAACACAACCTTGGGCTTGACCATGCGGTAGATAAGACCAGGAAACAGCTCGGGCTCGTACGAAGAGTACACACCGTGGCTGTAAGCGAGTCCTTCAAGACGAATAGGGAAGCGCACGTCGCATGAACCGACAATGTTCTGAATCTTGAACTCGCTGAACTTAGCCTCGAAACCGAGCTTCTGGATGATACGCGCGTACTTTCGGCTGGCAAGACGACTGTCGTCCTCCGACTTGGCACCGGTGACCACCATCTTGCCCGAGGCGAAGATGAGTGCGGTGGTCTTGGGCTCGCGAATACGCATGATGACTGCGGCAAAACGCTTAGGGTTATACTCGGCGTTACGGGCGTGCAGGGCGATGGTCTTCAAGTCGAGACGCACCTCCAGGTTGACGGTAGCAACAATGTTCCTAAGTACGTTGAGGAAGCAACGAGGAGGATGGCTTCAGATGTCAACATGAGCGATTCTACATGGCAGACTGCCCAGCAGCATGGCTCGCAACAGTATAAAGCGGCGGACGGCTACTGATAATACTCACTGCAAGGTTGGCACAATGCCATGAACACTCGAGAGGCCTTGCTGGTCCATGCCGACATCCTTGCCGAGAACGGCCTTCTTGTCATCTTCGCCGGCGCCGTTGGCTTTGGGCTGGGCTCCAGCATTGACGCCACCTTTGATGCTGGTAGCATTGTTAGCAGAAGTGCCCGAGCCGGGCAGCGCGACACCTCCGAAAGCCATCTTGTTCGAGGAAAACGGATGTGATGATGTCAGGAACAATGTGGTAAGGATGAGGCCGTATGCAAGGAAGACGTCGAAGATGCGTGACAAGGCAGGAGCCGAGTTGTGATGCGGGCGGAAAGAGAAACACGACAGATACAATGGGTGGAAAAGGCGACGGGTCGCACAAAGAAGAGTAGGATCGGCGTATGACGTTCTTGCTCGAACGATCAATCTTTTTGGTATTAAAATTGCGATGCAGAAAACAAGTCGTGTGTGCCGGAGAGGTCCCTTCACTGTAAGCGACAATCAACAGTCAAGGTGATCGCCAGTGCGGAGACGGCTCCAAATACTACACAACAGTGTCACCGTCGACAAGACAGACTAATCGATGCTGCTAGTCCCAAGAGATCAGGAGGGATGGCGAAGCTGACGTCAAAAGAGCGAAACAGTCGGTCTAGATCAAAGGCGTGTCAATGAAGACCTCTTTGATCGAGAGACGATGCAGAAAAAGGCTAGTAGTGAGCCCTTTGTGATCGTGCTGAATGGCTTTATGGATGACGAGCAGGGTACACCTTCGAAGGGCGATGAATGCCTCGAAGATGTAAAGACAAGCTGTACAGCGGGTTGAGGGCGGAAACAGGCTTGCTAGGCGGGCAATAGCAGCACGACTCGCTTAGACTGAGTGTCGAAGCGGATGAATGTGGTGAGAAGGGAAGGCGAGAATTTCGAATCTGATTTCGGGGGGATGCGCGCAGACTCCCCTTCGGTATATATAGAGATGCGGACTCGTTGCTTTCTACACAGTTCAACTGCGCACAATATTTTTCACCAGGCACCAGACCAGAGCTTGGATATGGGACGAAAATTCAACTTTGACTCCTGAATTTGGCTGAGTCGCCTATATAGATTTCACATAAGTTACAGAGGCTTCGCGATTGGTAATTTTGTATTTACAATTCGTTCGTGATTGTATCGACGTGGCCGACGCGCAGCAGTTTGGGCTCTTGAGACGCGTTTGGATGTAGACATTCAATCGACGCGGTTTCACGCCAGCTTGTGACCTTAGCCAATCCCGACACTGGCACGCAAGTCGAGTCAGGCTTCTGGTCTCTCTTATCTTCACGCTTCCACGCGCTAAATGCTACACGTCACAGTCGTGAGTGCCATCAACAGCAAGATGTTAGACCCAGAGGAGCCCCGGATCTGGGACGCTACATCTGGCGCATAAACCGTCGTTGGCTAGGGTTCCATAAGTAAATAGACAGCCGTTCGACCCAAGTTTGTCGCTTGGATACGGCAGTATGACGGCAGCATGAGTTATTCAAAACGTGACACGGGATGACACTCAAGATGGCATTCGTCATTGGAGCTATTCCATACACGATTTTATACTTGTTTAGAAGCCAAAATGTTCAGTGATCAGAGAAACATTATCAAGACTGGACAGCTTGCCGCATAGAATGTCGCGCTGAAGCGTTGCTGTTGCATTCGCAGCGTCCTTAACCATTCCGGAAGGGCCGCATACGACCACAGCTGCAGAGGCGGGACCCTCGATCGGGCCTGTGCTCGAGTTGCTCGGACATGCCTTTTCGGTGTCTGGGTCTTTCTCCGTCGGAACGGATATCCCTTGAATGAATTCCGACAAGACAGAGGCAGCATCGGGATGCACGCCCCACTGCACTTCCCAACTTGCTGGTAGGTCAAGGTTTTGAGATGCCGGGTCTGCCCCGCTGACATAGATCGTTACTTTAAGAGCGTCTTGAGGTGCAAGGCAAGCAACGGTGACGAGATGCTGGCGGGCCCAGTTGAGCGATTGCACATCGCGCATGGACCATACCAGGTGGATACGCCGCGTCGTAGCAGCTTTCTTCTGCCAAAGCCATACCACTTCAAGCAACGATGCAAGGACAAAGGTAATGCCGCTCCCACCAGCCAACAGCAAGGCATGATGGTAGGTGGCGACGCTGGCGTCTTGTCCATACGGGCCGTCAAGCACTGCTGAGAGTTCGAGTCCTTTTGCTGCTTGTTCGCCTTGAATCCGAACTGCTCGGTCGTAGAGGCGCTTTGTGAGGCCTTTGCGGGCTTTCACCATCAGTACGATGGTCGACATCAACTGCTGATCGTCGGCCGAGGGCATTGAGATGATGGTGAAGGGATGCGCTGACAGAGGTGAAAGACCAGGGAAGCGCACAAACACATGTTGCCCAGGCCTCCATCGCATAGGTGATTCTACCGTTATCTTTGCAAAGTCACTTGGCATGGCTTCGACACGGCACTTTGCGAGCGACAGGAAGCTGTTCTGCTGGAGCTGAG
The DNA here is from genome assembly GCF_000328475.2 of Mycosarcoma maydis. Taxonomy (NCBI): domain Eukaryota; kingdom Fungi; phylum Basidiomycota; class Ustilaginomycetes; order Ustilaginales; genus Mycosarcoma; species Mycosarcoma maydis. The sequence continues at coordinate 1,063,385 of NC_026482.1, forward strand.
TGGCGAATCGCAAGAACACAGACAGCATGTACAAGGCTGTGGTAGCCCAGAGATATCTCCAAGATGTCAGCATCGCCTGGCAATGCACAAACATGTAGCCCAGGAAGAGGACCGCCACGGGTACATGGATGAGCAGAAAAAGCTCGTAGCATCGTTCGCGAATGCCAGTTGTGCTGGCAAATGAAAGCACAAACAGACATACATACGCGATAACACCAGTTGTGTTGATGCTGTCTGAGAAGAACTCTTCTCGTAGCCCAGTAACGCCATGGTCGGCCAAGGGTTGATGGATGAATGGAATGGCGTGGACCGTGGCGAGGAAAAGCATAAATCGAGCGAGCCATTGGTGGAAAATTTGGAGCCTCTCATGACTTACTCCGGTAAGCAGAGAAATAAAGTTGACTTTTGAAGCTAATGTATAGATGAAAGGCATCAGCCCAAGCGCCATCATGCCAGCGCGCAGAGCTAGGGGCGGGCTACCGAAACTGCGGTCGACACGGTAATACGGTTGCACTACAAAGGCCCAGATAGTGAAGCCAAGCATGAAGGCGCTCAATCCCAAAGTAGCTCCGAGAACGGGCAGACGGAAGTTGATGGACGCCAAGCGAAAAGACGGCAGATGTCGATAGGCAAGCATGCGGAGTGCTGCGACGGGTCGAGTGAGTCTACCAGAGCTCGAGGCTGGCGCTGCCTTGGTCGAGCGCTGCCATCGCGAATGAAGTGAAGCCAGTGCAAAAAGGAAAATGATGATTGAGATCGTCGCCGTTATGCCTTGACTGTATTTAGGTTGACCAATCCAAGGATCACCAGTGCGGGTATTAGGCAGCAAGCCGATGCCGGCCGTAGTGGGCGAGCCGTGCCTCTTCTCCATGTTGTAAATCTGGCTCGATACGGCTTGAAGTTTGCTTCAAACGCGGCGCAGACTTATTGATGTAGATGATCGTGATGGCGATGATGGTTCTGCTGAAGATCCAAGGGCTAAGATTCTAACAAAGACCTTGCCACATCAAGCTTTCGTGATTGTGGCTTTGAGTGGGTCGTCTTCGGAGCCTTTTGAAGGAAGGTGCAATCTCTGACGCCGGCTCGGAGCGTTTCATTCACCGTAGTAGTCACAAGTACAAGCGGGCCGCCCGCTTGGCCCTTGTTGAATTGGGGCGGAAAATCTTCCAAAACTCAAGAATCTTGCATTTCATCCGCTTACAACACATCAGTATCGACTTTGCAAACCTGTATGGGCTTTGACTCGAGCGAGATACTGTGGATGTGGTACATCGAAACCGAAGCACCGACAATCATTCCGACGCAAAGACCGCCGGCTCGTGGCCTCCGACGTTGTAGGGCGACAGATGATGTAGGAAGCGATAGCGAATAATTCTTTCGTACGAGTTTCAAATCAGATGAGCTTACCCATTTGATCCACTCACGACTCTTGACGGTCAAAGTTCACAACACCTGGGACCAAGCTTCGAAAACAAGATCGATTTCCAATTTAGTTTGAACGCCGTTGGGACGCTGCGGTGGCGATGACATTACTTCAGGTAACAGAGCCATATAACGGCACTTGTGGGCACTGATTTGCTATTAAGCCCTCTCTCTCTCTCTCTCTTCCTCGGGCCTCGCGTTCTCGTTTCAAAGCTCAACTTTTGTATTGTCTGCATTCACAATCGTGAATGACTTCCTACGCCGCATTCATGAACCCAGGTTGGCAATCTGGTTATTATTAGTGGTGGTGCCAGCGGGATTGGCCTGGCCGATTCGGCTCTTACCTCTCGCAAGGCAGGGAGGTGGCTGTCGGAGACCGAAGTGAATCGAGCTTCGAAAAGTTCTCTGATGCCAGACTGACCGTGCTCATGGCTAACGCAGGTGTAGGCGGCCCGACGAAAGCTCCTACTTCTGAAGGCATGGACCGCATCCTCAGTTTTGTCACCGACATGACATGACGGACAAGTTGGGTTGAGTATCTTCATATAGGACTCAGATCCTGTTCGTGTGGGGTCGTGCGGCGCAAGAGCCAGTTGATAAATGCGTGCACGCACTTTAGGTAGGAGCACAAGCAGGATTCACGAATGAACTGGATTTGTATTGAGTTGACACATTGTCACTTGGCTCATCCTCTGTATCCATCATACAGTAAATAAAAACCCCTTTGGTATCATCTGCTTTCGACAATCCCTGTCAGTTTTTGTCACTCAAGTTCGACAGTGCAGTAGTATATTCTATGACTGCCAACCACATACCGCTGCGCCTTTAGCTGTGGATCGACGTTTTTGAACCTGTCAGAACCCAAATTGACACCGCAGCACCCACGCTGCGGCACTGAACCTCCATCAGACCCACGCCCCGCTCCTTTAGGCGCACGTATAGCGACAATCGTTCCTCTTTCCAAGCGCTTGGCCATCTGTGGATAACAAGCACTAACTCCTACGGAGTCGTCAATGTATGAGTCGACTCTGCACCAGCTTTGCCGTCCCATTCACACTTCATCTGACCTTGATCTTTTCAATGCTTTGCCTAACAATCATTGGCAGCTACCAGGCCTACTTGCCCGACCTCAATAAGCACGGTCAAGATGCGCACGTGATCACCACAGAACCCCAAGCAGGGCATCTCCACACCGCCAGGCACAGGTCCTACGTACATTATCTGGAAGGCAGCCTTCAAGGCTCACACCGAGTCTCTCGTACATGAGATGCTTTAGCATAAGTTGTGCCAAGCCGACATCAAGCTGCTCGTTCCGGGATGGGTGCACACTGGATTAACGGGTGCTTAAGACGGCAACCCCAGAGGGGATGGCGCGTGGACATCGCAACAGACGGTTGCGTCCATGCTGGAACGCATCAAGGCCGGCTCGTTCTACACCCTCTGCTCTGACAATGAGTTCCAGCGTGATATCGACCTGACACGAATGGAATGGAACGTCAACGACGTGATCCAGGATCGACCGGCTCTGTCGCGATGGCACGAAAGACTCCACGTTCGAAATCAACAGTTTTGTCAAGATCAAGACGTCGTAGCTCTGCCTTGCTATTCACTGGTGAGCGTACGAAACAAGAAAATGTTGCTCGTATCCACGCCTGTACTCGTGCAAATCAAACTATTCCTTTCAAGGTTCTTCTTCATCAACACTCATGACTCTTTGTGGCTGTGGCAAGAAAGCTTTGGGACAGAGTGTCAAACATGAAACCATAATTATCACGAATGGGTTCAAAATTCGGCGCTCAGAGGTGGAGGATGCGACTCGAAAAAGTTGGCCCAAACGCGTGTGGCTCGATTTAGAAGCGCTAAGTGGCCCGCGTTGCTCGCTGGCTTGCCATGCTGCCGTCGTCATAGTGCGCCCTCACTGCCTGACGGTTCGATTCCACGCCTGCTGAGCAGTTGTCACGATCACATTTTTGACGTAACTTAGCAACTTCGTTCAATCGCATATTCGTGACTTATCCTTCTCTACCTTCACATCAGCGTACCCATCTGCCTCGAACTTCTTTACCATTCATCCATCCACAAGATGACGCTCTACTACAGCATCGTGTTTGCACTTTTGTGCTTCGAGATGGCCATGTTCATGGTTCTCATCGTGGGTAGCTTTGCTTCGTAGGCTTGATGATGTTTGCCGGCCATTTTCCTAATCGAACGACTTTCCCCTTCCCTTCAACAGATTCCTTTGCCATTCACCTGGAGGCGCAAGCTGTTCCACTTTCTCGCCACCAATCCAGTCGTTGCCAAGATTCAGTACGGCCTAAAGATCACCTTCATGTGAGTCGTCGTTTTCCCCATAAAACCAGTGCTTGTGGGGCTCTTGTTGATGACTTTTTCTGTTGCATTCGCCCTATTCCGACGTCGGGTATAGTTTTGTCGCGGTACTCTTTGTCGATGCCGTTCAGAGAATGGTCAAGGTCATGTCGGAAGGCGAGACGGCTCGTGACAACCGAGGCGTTCAGGACGTCCGCACCGAGACCAACTATGCTGCCCGAAAATTCTACAGCCAGCGTAACATGTACTTAACCGGCTTCACTCTGTTCCTGAGTCTCATCCTCTCGCGAAGCTACTCGCTCATCCTTGATCTGATCAACACTCAGGAGGAGCTCGTGGCGCTCAAGAAAGGAGCCAAGACCAGCAGCAGTGGAGCCGACATCGAGAAGAAGTACCTCACCGAGATCGACACGCTCAAAAAGCAGGCCAAGCAGCAGCAGGAAGAGTACAACCGTCTCAGCGACGAACTTGCCAAAGCTACTGGCAACACCTCGACCAAGAAGGACTGATTCTAGCTACCCGGTAGTCTAAAAATGCGCTTTCCGTAACCAGTGCTCACGTCGACCTCGGAGGGGATATGGTCGTGGGGTATTGCACATATGCTTCGCACGTGACCTAGACTTTGTCTTCTTTGAGTGCCTTGGCCAGCTATCACTGGAGGCAACTTGTGCGGTACCTAAACCCCCTGGGCGTTTCTCGCCGCCTTTCGTACACAACGCTTGTAACCCGTTTCGCGCAATCGATGGCGGTTACGCTCTTGGACGTGCTGCTTGACGCTGTAATGTGGTTTTTGTTTGCCAACTCTTACTGACTATGGAAACGACGATTTCGTTATCGCTGTGAACATTGTATTGCTGAAAGCTCGTTGCGTGATTGTGATAGGAAGCCCGGAATGTGAGGCATGATGTTGTGCGAGCTTTGGGCTGCGAAAATTCCTCCACACCCACGACCCGCTGTATTGTTTTGGAAGAAGTCTGGATGACAAACTCAGCCAAATTCTACTCTTCAGCACCACCACCAAAAGATAGATAGATTTCGCACGCCGAAATCGTCTGCTGGATCCGATCAAACCAGCGGTGTCCACTGGTACCTCTCAGTACTGGCAGGATCAGAGGAAGATGGGCTTATGCGAAGCAAACGACAGCCATCAATTCGTTCGATCCTTGGACAAGCTTCCTACCTCTGATCTGGTGCGCTTCACCCTGCAAAAGCCTGACGTGACTCGAATTTTCGCCTCTTCACTCCATCTGCTTGCCGTCGAGGCCGCATCAAGCTCGCTTCCCAACGTTGGCGAGCCTGACCTCGCCTCTAGTCATGTGGATATCCTTGCACGACTCATCGAGCGAGGAGATCCTTCCCTAGCTAGAAAATTTGTCCCCACTCAAGGCTCTCTCGTTGATCTAGCAATTGCAACGCCCGCAGGAACCAGGCCGGTGGTTGCGACCATCTTGGAGCGTCTCCTCGATGCATCAAGCGTAAAGGAGATTGTTGGAGGCCTTTCAGCTCAGCTCGTCAGCTTTGTCTCTGTCGAGAACCCGCAAGATAGTGCTGCAACTTCGTCAAGCATTCGCACGCTCGCTCGTATATCTAGCGCGTTTCTCGCTGTTTGTCCCTCACGTTTGCTCAAGGGCAACATTGGCTCGATTCAAGCGTGGGTCCGCACAAGCACTCACATCTACGACAAGACTTTGCCCCAAATAGCTAAGAGTTTCGCAGGAGATGCCACAGCAACTCTGAACGAGCCAGATCTTGCCAGCTTAGGTGCCGACAGTTTGCAGCTTCACTGGCTCACTTGCCGAGTCGACCTACTCCAACTGATCTCGACTTTGCTGGGGTATCTCGGAGGCTCTGCAAAGCTCATTGACGCTCTGCGAGAGAGCCTTGCTGAAAGCGAAAAGCTGCTCAGCAAAGGAGGTTTCTCGACCCTGCTCAACTCGACCGTACTACTCGATCTCGCAGTCTCAACCGATTCATGGCCGTACATACGGGCAGAGTTGGCATCCAGCGTGTTGAGCAAGAAGGGCCAGAGCAATGATACGATAGCGTCCATCGACGCACTCGCTACTTCTGTGCCCAAGTTCACGGGTGCAGCGTGGGATGCTTTGCGACGTTTTATCGCTTCGCAAACACCAAATTCATCTGAGACACATTCACAGGCGGGGTCAAGACGTGTTGGCCCTGCCTCTGAGGATGACGTGGCCTTCGTCGATTCAATTTTGCCCCATTACGGCATGGAGCGCCTTCGGACCATCCTTTCTCGGCCTTCTTTCGCCGGTCAAAGTGCAGAGATGGTCATTCAAAGGCTACTGGAGGGCGACGAGGGAGACATGCAATCGTCGGGGACCGCGCGTTCTCCGCAATTCACGCAATCGATGCTGCCAGCCGCAGTCTCGCACGAATCTACTACAATTGCTGCTCCTTCCATTGAGGCATCAGCGCTGCCGTCGTCATCAGCTGCGCAACCATCGCTTGTCAAATCAAGGGCCAACGTCTTTGGCGATTTTGCCTTTGACCCTGCATCCATCGTTCAGCCGAAACTGGCTCGGACTGGGCGAGTCGACGAGCTCGCACCCGAACTCAAAGCTGCCATCCTTGCGCGGGCTGAAGCAGCTGACGACGATGAAGCCGAAGAGGAATGGAACCCTTTTGCCGAAGGACATCGTACCGTGGGAGTGGAAGACGAGTTGGATCTGGATTACGATGGACGGGAAAGAGGACCGGCCCTTCGTCTCGCAACCGACGAGGATGATAACAGCGACGAGGATGACGAAGGAGCTGGGCATGACCATCAGGATCAGGCGCGAATGCGTGAGCGCGTTCTCTTGCGGCACTACGTTCAACACGGCTCTGCATCTTTCTCGACCGATGCAACAACGAGGCGCAGTGAGGCGAGGCAACAACTGAAAGAGCAAACGGGCTTGAGCGACGACCTGATCGAATCGTGGGCAGTGATGCTGGAGCGCAATCCGCGAAAGGACCGCTTGCTGGCTGCTGCATCACAATCCGAGCTGGACGAGCAGCTCGCGACGCGTGATTCACGCAACTATAGCGACGAGGACAACGAGGACGCTGCACACGCCCGACGGTTCGGACCGGACCGTGGACGTGGTGGACGCATCTTGAGGGGCGGCAGCCGAGGCGGTGGTCACACCCGGACGGGTGGAGACCATGCTGGTGGATCGAATCCCAGCAGCGGCAGTGGCCCTCAGACCAAGAAGCCGACCCGAGGACGAGGCACAGGCAACTCGGGCACTGATAGATCAGCTAAACAGAAGGAGAAAGCGGGCAACAAGGCGCGTCAAAGAGGCCATGACAAAAAGATGGCTCGCGTCAATCCTAATGCGTGAGGTATCTAGTCGCAATCATACACGTTGTCTAAGCCAATTTGGGACAAAGCTTCCGCAGGAGCGTGAATCGACACGCGCGCGAATATTGGATCGAGTGGCGTTGATTCTCAGAGTTGCAAGAGTGAGTGAATTGAGTGTGATGTATGCGGGACATCTAAGTGAAATGAGCAGGATGGGAGGTGTGTCTACTGTAGGGTATAATATCGATGCTTTGGAGCGCAGAGCGACGCATCTGATGATCAGGACGCTCCGGCACCTACTTTGGGAAAGACCAACCAATTGGACAGGTTTCTCGCTGTACCAGGATCCCTCGCGTTGCCCCAGAACATCACGGTTGCAATCAGCAGAATTGAGGCACTGACGAGGGCAAAGTTGTCCGTCCTGAGAGATCCAGCGTTCGCCAATTGACCGCCCTTTCCACTTGTTCCTGAAGCTGCGGTGACAGGAGTGAGCCTTGGAACGTTGCTCTTCATCTCCGTGAAAACGACCGGAAGCAGCACGATACATGCCGTGTAGAAAACCATGATGGATCGCCAGATCAACGCTGGGTATTCCAATAGTGAAGGCTTCCTCGTCTTTCCCTCCTTAGGGTAGAATTTGGGATGAGCGAACAGCGCATAGATGCTGTATACAGCAACAGCGAAAAAGTGTCCAACGAGGAGCATCGGTCTCGGTGCCAGTCCAGAAAGCAGCGATACAGGACCATTGACACACTCGCCTCCCATTTCAAAGTACTTGAAACAACCTTCTCGCAGCACTTCGAGGTTGGCATCGTCGGCGCCAAACAGGCTGTACAATGCTTGTGCGAGAATGTTGATGACGGAAGAGAGACCCTTCCTGTTCCAGTGCCAGGAGCGCAATGCTGGGCTGAGGGTAGACCAATTGGCGAGTTCGAGTGGAGCGCGTGATGGTTTGTCGCCAGAGAGTGGTGCCCATTCTGATCCACCGAGCACTTCTGTGAGATGAACGGCATCCCAGAGACCGACGGTCATTCCACCGCCTGTGAGAGGATGTCGCATATTCATCGCATCTCCGACCACGATGACTCCCTTTGCGTGTTCGGACTGACCCTGCATGCTGGGCGGCAGGAAGGAATTGGGCATACTGCGCAATCGCTGACCTTTGGCCATTTCGACTTGAACGCATTCGCGCAGCTGCTCTGGAAGCTGAGAAATTACATTCTCGTTGACGTGCTTTTGCAGATCTCCTTTTGCTGCCGAAGGTAGCTTTTCGCCGGCTACATCGATCAGAATACGTGTGGTGTGGGTGCCAATCTGATACAGCAACACCGGACCGTTCTTGGACAAGACGACATGGCCGTGGTGCGGCGCAGGTAAGGGAGCATCGTGCAGCTCAAGACCGACAAAGTTGGATCGAACCAAGGGTTGGATTGAGCTTCCGTGTGTACGTCGAAATTTGGAGAAGCAGCCATCAGCAACAATGGTGAGAGGAGCACGCAGCTCAAAAGCCGCTGGTTTGCCCTCTGGCGCTTTCTTCCACGTAGCGCTGACACCAACGACTCTGCCTTCGGCGTCTTTGAGCAGATCTCGTACTGTGGCTTCGTACGGGGTGACATTTTGCTGATGAAGAGCCTTGCTGCGTAGAGACTGAACGAACTTGCCATGGTGGAAACTGCGACCCTCAACCCTGCCACTATTACTGACAACGCCACTGCCGGCTTGGTCGGGTCTTTCCTGCGGATAAGGGATAGGTACGGAGCGAGAACCGTAGAATACGTGGTAGCCTTCGACAGGAACAGCGTCGATATCTTCAAGCGTATCGACAATGCCCATTTTGGAGAGTGCACGTACACCACCGGGCTGAAGAAGCTCGCCGACAATACGGTCCGGCTCGTCAAAGTCTCTCTCGAGAAGAGCTACCCGGCGGCCGGACTTGCCGAGCGAATAGGCAAGAGCGGAGCCAACGATGCCGGCTCCGACAAGGATGATGTCGGGCTTGGCGGATGAAGTTTTGGAGAGCATGATGGGAGGAATGTGGAAGACCAGCTACCAGTTGAATGGTGATGTGTATGGACCAGCTAGGTTGTGCTACAGCTTTACAAGGCCCACTGGTCGCTAGGTGGGGCGGTGATGACTGATCTCGAGTGAGAATGTGAAGCAGATGGCTAGACTGTGTCGTGCTTGGTGGAGATGAGTTGTTCGATGGACTGTAAGATGGTAATGGATCAAGAAGTCTTGAGTCGTGACAACGGACTGTTGCTCGCCAGAAGAATCCACGTTCCGTGATTAGGATCTGCCAGTCGCGAATCTGTGAATGTTTGTGCCAAAATTGATACTTAACCACGCGATTCACGACTGTGCCTGCGAGTCGGTTTCAGCCGAAGCTCGCTGTCTGGTCTTACTTAACGTGTGTGTGTGTGTGCACATGTAGTCACGGGTACAGTGTACAATACATGCCTACGCGATACCGTGCTGTGTTGTGCAACTCAACTACCAATCACGAATTTGAAACGCCGTAAAGCTCGGAGGAATCACAGAATAACGACATTCGTGATTGTCATGATCTGTAAAAGTGCAAAATGGCGCGGAACCAGCCGTGAGTGTGGCCTGATTTCCAACGCCACCAACGCGAGCACTCACGAGCGGACCAACACTTTCTTTCCCCAACGACCTATTTTTGGGAAGGTTTCAAATCACGAAAATCGTGAAACGTAAATCGTAAATCTTTGAAACCGCTCGTCGGATAATTCGTGATTAGCTAAGACTTTGATGCAAATGAAACGGTCTAACATCTCGTGTTCACTTCCAAGTGCCAGATATTCGTGATTGTTAGTCAGCCTCCACTCGTGCTTGGCCAGACACAGCTGCAGCACAGATCACTGCATCAGCAGGACACTTTCTCCATAGTCATACCATAGTTATGCTCGAGCGGAACAAGTGTCCCATTCGTGATTGTCTTAAAGGACTGAACAAGTAGGATGGCGCAGATCGTACGGCAAGATAGTGTGAGTGGACCATCTGCAGCGATCGTGAAGCAGGACCAGGGAAACTGACAGATGCTTCTACAAACAGCCGTTGAACACCGAGCCGTGCTCGGAAGAGCTGGCCAGCTCTTACATTACGCCAAACGAGCTCGTCTTCAATCGAAACCATGACTCGGCCGTTTCGGCAACTGAACATCATTCGACCGAAGTAGGTTGGAGCATTGACATCTCTGTCGAAGACGATCAAGCTCTGAGCTCCATCCACGTGACCCAGCCTTCGCTGCCCCTCGAGTCGTTGAAGGCCAACTACGAGAAGGTCGAGGTAGTCGCAACGCTCGAGTGTGCCGGTAATCGGCGTGCGGAGCTGGCTGCATCTCATCAGCCAGCAGAAGGCATACAATGGGGCGATGCAGTCATCGCAAACGTCATCTGGGGTGGAGCTTCTCTGCGTTCCGTCCTGCTCGCTGCTGGCATCCCAGATCCTTTCTGTCACCATTCGGACTTGACATCACTGAAACCGTCCGCCGAAGCATCGCTCGCCGACGCAGCTTCATGGGCCCATTCACTCCACCTTCATATCTACAGCGCACAAGAAAGCAGTGAATCAGACGATCCTACTCGAAAAGAAGTTTTCGCCGCCTCGATCCCGCTCGTCACCGCTTTGCACCCGAATCAGAACTGTCTCTTATCGTACGAGTACAATCGGACTCCACTGACACAGCGTCATGGTGCACCTTTGCGAGCCGTGATCCCAGGTCATGTAGGCGCGAGGTGGGTCAAGTGGCTCAATGGGCTCAAAATCAGCGCACGGGAAAACGATTCGCCTCCCATGCGACAAGATTACAAGTTGCTTGTTCCACATGCACAGTCAGAAGAGAAAGATTTTGCAGATAAAGCTGCGAACGGTTCAGAGTTTCGTAAACAGCAGTTGCACCAAAAGAAGCCACTGCAACAACTCGCAGCCAGCTGCTCTGTCACACTACCCCGAAACGACGCTCAAGCGGTCCAGGTCACAAAGGAGCGCACGATAGAAGTGAAAGGTTATGCCGTAGGCCAAGACGGGTGTCCAGCTACAAAAGTCTATGTCGCCCTGATCCCGGAAGCGGAAGCTTCAACGGAAGAGGTTCTCGTTTCGCTCTCTGCCGATCTCGTATGGAAGCAAGCAGAGTTCCACACGCAAGATCCCTCGAATTGGAGCTGGGCTTGGACACTGTGGCATGTCCAACTGCCTGCTCCCAGGCACGCCGATCAGAAATGGATCTTGATCGCCAGATGCGGTAAGTATTTCCCGTGCCGGACGAATCCGATGAACAATGATCACTGACTCCATCTCGTTGCTTCTTTGTGGGCTACACAATGGGTCGCATTCCGTTGGACACTGCAAGCTACAGCCGCTGGTGTTGAGCAGGAGAAGATATCTGACTGGAATCTGCGTGGGTTCTGCAATCGCTCTTGGTCTGTTGTCCGCAACCTCAGGATCCAGTCTTGACACGCTCAGTAATACAAAGAAAAACACCAATAGCTTGTTTGTAACAGCTTGCTTGTGTGGTGAATCACGACTATGCGTTCCTGCAATGACAGACGAAAGAGTGATAATACAGAGGCCGTGATATACTCGTTGGCGTGATACAAATGCTGGCTGCTCAGACGCTGGTGCCATTCGTTCCAGCATCGGCCAGATCGGAATTGGTACTCTCGCTTCTCATCCGCTTCTCCAGCGCTACCGGCCCGACACCTCTGCTTCCAGGTGTTTTCACCTTCTTTCCCGGCAGCATGGCATCGTACGGATCCCTTGGCGTCCAATCCCACGTGTGCACCATGGTAATGTTTCCGTTCCGAATACGACTGGCATAGCTGTCCGCGATCAACCCCGAAGACAGCACAGCCGAATCTTTCCCACCTCCGCTGTTCTCCGACGCCAGCGCAGCTTGCAATTGCAGCTGCAATTCTTGCTGTCGTCTCTGCAACTCTTCCTTGTCTTCTTCCGGTAAAATCTCGGCTTCCTTTTCACGCATCTGCAATACCAACTTTTCAAGCGCTGGTCGTAATGTGGAATTACCACTGCCCGAGCCTCCACCCCCACTGCTGCGAGTCGAAGAGATGTTGGACGATAGATCGCTGCTGGATCCCGATCCGCCCAGAAGATCGCGTGATGCGGGAAGACCGTGGAAGAAACGCTCAGCATGCTTGTCGTCCAAGATCGGAATGGGATCGTCGAAGCGTGATACGCGTTGAAGGAGGTCGGCGCTTGCAACAACACGAGCGCCGATGGTGAGGTGAGATGGATGGCGATGACCTAACGTTGGTACTAACGAGCCGGAAGGAGGAATGAGAGCCGCCGGCCTTCCCTGTGGCCGTACCGGTGTGAGAACGGGCGCAGAGAGTGCATTGGCCACCTCAACATTGTCCTCGTACAGCGTCGGCGGTGGCAACGTGGAAACGAGCCAGCTCGGTCCGGGATTAAAAGGGATCACCGACGGTCGAGCTGCAACGGCTGCATACAAGCTGTCGTTTGGTGTATACCGCGAAGCATCGGCCAGAGCATGCGCCAGCCTCCTCCGTTTCGTAGCTGCATCCTGGTGTGCTGGCCCAGATGGTGTCAAGTAGATGCCGGCTGCACTGCTCGACGTAGGGTCTTCCACCAATACTTGATACTCTGCAGCGAACGCACGCAGGGACGACGTTGCAGGTGCAATAGATGCAATCGATACGTCATTGTGAATGAATGTCGCATTTTGCTCCAAATTCTGCAACTCGTCCTTCGTATAAGTTGCCGCCAATGTAGATGCATCGTACGTGACGCTTTCTCTCCAGCTATCGCGCAGCACCCTCCGCGCCTGAAGAGCCTCAAACGCCTTTTCTGCTTCTGCAGCTCTCTCTTCCGCTGTCTTTTGTAAAACCGGCGCTGCTTGGCTCTCATCGCCGTTGGCCTCTTCGCTTTTGGCTGCCTCGGCGGCAGCAGCTGCCGCTGCCGCCGCTGCTTCGTCGGCTTTCTTCTGGGCAAGCTCTTTGCGCTTTTTCTCTTCCAACACGTACTCGGGATCGACCTCCACAGGTTGCGCCTTGACAACAACATCCTCCTGCATGTCGGATCCGATTAGATCAAACTGCTCGCTATCCGGTAATACCATTGTTGTCGTTGCTTCTGTTGCGCCTAAGCTCAATGGAGCTCCTGGAAACATCGGAAGGTATGCGGGCACGTAGTCGATGACGGCTTGACCGAAGCGCCTCCTCGATATATAGTTGTCTGTCTCGACCTTTCTCCGCTTCTGTGGGTAAATTGAGAGATGAGGCGACGATGGAGTGTTGCTGCTATGATATATCTCTGACACATCGCTCTCATCGCCATCTTCAATGTCGGAGAACAAGGCTGATTCGCGATCTCCTGATGAACTGGATCCCTGTGTGGATGCCTCGCCGTTAGCCATTAGCGAAGGAGTGTCGGCATCCTGCTGCTCGGGTCCAGGCCAAACGAGCCGCTTGACCATATGTTCGCGGATAATGCTCTCTGCTGCTGCTTGTTCAAAGTCCTCTGATGATATGGCTTGGAAGTGGATCTCTTCCATGTCGGACAGCGACGGGAGAATGCGGCCGGCATTCAGGACGCGGATGAGATCCTTTCCGCGCATGGGGTCCTGCAAAGCTTGCGGTAATGTACTAGTCGTCTCTTCCGCATGTAGTCCGTTGATACCATTCGTCTGAAGTGCAGCACTCTGCTCGGAATCGTGCAACTTGCCTTCTTGCTCGGCCCAGTCTAGAAGCTCTTCCAAGGGGTCACCGCCTAAAATGTGCTCGAGGGATGCACGAAGATCGTGCGGTGAGATGACGTTGCGACCGGCGTGGTTTGCATGTTGAACGCAGGCGGATCCGATAAGCTGTATATACCTTTGTGTGATTTCCGATAGAAGTGCTGCTGCGCTCGATGAGGATCGTGAGAATCCAGCTGACGACAAGAGGGCTAGGATGGCGACAGACATGTGCGAGGCCGCATAAGCCGCCGCTGTCGGCTTCGATCGTGTGGTCATATCACCAAGCGCGCTCCCAAAACGAAAAGACGCAGTCTGATTGCCTTTCGGGGTTGGTTTCGTGCGAAGCAGAGGTGATAGAGCCACCCTGCGCGAAATGTACCGCTTACTGCATTTGGTGATGCGATTGGGATTTTGTCTCGACCCTGCAAGTCCTTTGTTGCTGAGCTTGTGACTGGCAAGTCTTGCTCTGCAAGTGTGGCAATGGCTATTCGATGGTTGCAGTAGCTTGTGTAAAAAGCTTGAAATGATCGAAAGGGCGATGACAGAGGGAGGTGTGGTGATGGGCAAAAGCGTAAACGAGGAAGGACGAGATCGAGATGGCTCGAAGTGATATCACGTGACGCGTCTCCATTTCAGCACGGAAAACGGAAATTAAAAGTCACAATGGAATCTTGACAAACTCCACCATATCGTGTATGCTGCAAGCTGCGCTTTCGCGTTCGTTACTTCTTGTTCCGAACTCATCCATTCAGCTTTCTTAACAAAAACCGCTCTCCCCTAGCAAGCGTAAGCAAACGTTCATCCTCTTTCTCGTTAAGTCTAGCTTCAAGCGGCGAGCTCACACAAAGAAACGAAACGGGCACAATGGCATCGCACCAGGAAGAAGTCTCGCTCTCCGAGCCTGGCACAAGCGAACTTCATCACGCTCAATCCACAGATGCCGCTGGTGTCGAGCCTACATCAACAGACACTACCGCCGACGTTACTGCCATGACGGATGAAGATGCCGAAATCGAGGCGATGAAGCAAAGAGTTGCAGAGATGGAGGCCGAGGCAGCCAAGCTTCGTGAACTCCAACAGGCGGCAGGTGAGGCGGGCGGCGCAGGCCTGCATCCTACCGAAGAGGAGCGCGAAGAGGTTGACTCAAGAAGTATCTATGTCGGCAACGTCGACTACGGTGCGACACCAGAAGAGGTGCAACAACACTTTCAGAGCTGCGGCACCATCAACCGTGTCACAATCCTTTGCGACAAATTTACCGGGCATCCCAAGGGCTTCGCGTACGTCGAGTTCGCCGAGCCATCGCTGGTGGCCAACGCCATGGTGCTCAACGAGTCGCTGTTCCGCGGTCGCTTGATCAAGGTTACAGCCAAGCGTACAAACATGCCAGGTCTTTCAGCACGTGGCCGCGGTCGTGGCCGTGGTCGTGGTCGTCCCTTCCGAGGACGAGGTCGGGGTCGAGGACGCGGCTACTACTAAGCAACACTGGATTCATACTTGAGTTTCTGACGCAAGCAATACTATGCTCTGATTCAGCTACCCTTCTGTACCAGCAATCTCTGTCTCTGACACAGATGCACACCCAAAAGTAAAAATAGGCATGGACCTCGTACCACGTTGCCTCACTTTATATACTATTCCCTGCTCGGGCGGATCTTTGGCTCATTATTTCTGTACTTTAGACGCAACAACGCTTCCGCCGTCTCTTGAAAACAAGGTGTTCGTTCCGGGGGACGATGCGCTTGCACTTCCGTCCACCTTGTTGCGTACGAAAAGTTTTTTGAGTGACATTGGGATGATGAACGAGATAGTTAAACAGACGAGCAGCGTAATGAACAAAACATGATTTTTTTCCCTGAAAAGCGACATGAGACCTGATCGGTCGGAATGCGACTATGTACAATGTAGCTGAGGAAGGTTCAAGTACTACGAGCTGGGAGGCGCGCCGCCAGAGCTCTGTGGACCGGAAGTAGGCTGTCCGCCTCCGCCGACCGAAGCCTCCTGGCCCGCACCGCCGCCACCGATGATGAGTCTTGGCTTTTCAACAACTAGCTTCTCCCCTTCGTAAATTCGGTTCATTAGTGCCGATCTCTGGAGCACCTTGAGGTCCTCCAATGCCGTCTGGTAAAACTTGGAGAGCTTTTCTTGGTCAGTCAATGAGGTTGCCGAGATGGACTCGTCAGAACCAGCAGGCTGTTTGAGCCTCTCGGGGGACAGAAGCGTGGAAGGCGACACTTTGACGGTGGTCGAACCCTGCTTAGAAAAAGGGGATGATTGGGCTGCTTGCGAGGTGGGCAACAGCGTCGCACGGAACATGTCGCGTGAACGCCTCAGAAAGTAAGTGCGGAAGTTATAGGAAGACTGTGGGTCGATTGAGGTTGGAAGCACAGTCAGCATCAAGATCATCATGTGTTTCACTCGAACAGTTGGGATACACTTACGAAAGACTGCGATGTCCTCAAGTATTTGCGGTACAGATTCAATATCTGCGACTTTGACGGGGCAGCGACCGACATTTTGGAGACGTGTGCGCGGTTGCAGCTATTCCAGTGCTGACTTGATACAGTGCTGACTTGATGAGTATGACTTAAGCAAAGCGAGATGATCCGATCGAAGTTGAGAGTTGAGGTTGAATTAGCTGACCAATTCGATGCGATGCTGCGGATGGTGTGGAGATGGCGGATCTGATGTTCACCTCGAGAAGATGGCTGCGTATTCGTGATTGAAGCAAGACCGCGGCTTTCGAATAAGCTTTCGGGCCTTTGTGGCTGACTGCCACCCAAGAGGTCCAGATAGTCATCGTGACTAAGCCAGGACCTGGGCCGAAAATTTCTAAGCTACTTTGGGTTGACAGCTCCACCTTTCATCCTTTTTTTTTGTCTTAATTCGATGTGAGCTCCAACATTCACGACTCGTGACTCGGTAACTTCAGATCACCAGCTGCGATCTTGCCTGAAACTGAAAGGCATCAATTGTTCTTCGCACAACAGCCGTTCCGTCCAAACCCTGGCTATGAAAGTGTCTCGTCACGATGCCAAGACAGAGGAATACTACCGGATGGTTATACAACAATGAAGCCGAATCGCCCCAGCTTAGTGCGAAAGTGCCTGCCTCACGAACTGTGATGGGCGCAGGGAAGAAGGCAACCACACAGAAGAACCAGCTCTACTCGAAGCCAATCCCTATCGCGCTGGACAATTCCGATGATGCTGATAACGACAAGATTTCCTCGGAAACCACACTCTGGTCAGCGCTCTGCACGCTATTGACACTGGGCTTCTACGCACGAACGGGCCAGTCCAGGAACACTGTTGGAAGTAGCACGAAGAGCAAGGAGAAGGTCTCTGTGCATTACGATAGACAGCTACAGACGATATGGGTGGAAGATCTGGATGAAGGCATTCGACTACTTTGGCAGCGCGGCTTCTTTGGCAAGGGTAACCTTTCACGATCCGAGCCCACATGGCGCCAGCGCAAGGTTAACGAGATCGATGCGCTGCGCAAGGGCCGCATGACTGCAGAACAGCTAACACAACAAAGGAGAGAAGAACGAAAGGCGCTCAAGATTGAACGAGCTCGAGCAGCCGTGCGTGCGGGACAGCAGCTTCCTGATGGGATCTTGGCGTTAGGAGGCGAGATCACCGACGCAGATCGAGCTCCAGGAGCATCGCACGACCGATTGATGGCCGACATTGAACGACAGGTGGAAGAGCAGCTCGATGGAGAAGATGCTGCCGAAGAAGACAAGAAGAACGCTCAAGAACTTTGGACAGGGCAAGAAGAGGTGCCGGATATTGTTCCCGGCGTGGCGCGAATCAAGGGTCTCAAGTACTTTGCCGAAGAGGTCAAAGCAAATCAAGCACGGAAAGCAATGCAATCGACTAACGGAGATGACTCAGGGACTGCGGCAGCGCAAGACAACGTTGAAGACGATAATGGAACAGGAGACATTGACGTGGTCGATTTTGAGCGAATGCAACTGTCGCTGGTCGAAGCCTTTTTCCTCTCCTCGATGTTTGGCTGTCTCGATATACACACTGGCGAAGGTAGCGTCGATGCACAGCCGCTCGAGCTAGACGACTTTTACAAGGAATGTCTGCTGTCGCGCTTACCACAAACGCTGTTAGATCTGCGCGAACGCGGACTGGCCGATCGATACCTTACCAAGCTGTACGCGCGACCAGACAATCCGTTCCTGATCGACTATGTCGCCTATCATCACTTTCGCTCGCTCGGTTGGACGGTGAAAACCGGCGTGAAATTCTGCGTCGATATGCTGCTGTATAAGCGAGGGCCTGTGTTCTCGCATGCCGAGTTTGCCGTAGTTGTCATCCCATCATACGAAGACGCCCAAGATCAAGAGTCGAGTCCATTTGCGTTGCATCCCAATGCAGGTCGCAAGGACTGGACGTGGTTTAGCACGATCAACCGCGTACAGAGCCAAGTGCTGAAGACGCTCATCCTTGCGCACGTGTTTGTGCCTTCGTCGAAGAGATGTCGGCCCGAGACGCTGGCGACGCCAGAGGCGTTCTTTACTTCGTTGCGTGAGGGCAAGAGTTATGCGGTCAAGGAGGTGGCGATCCGGCGATGGGTGCCTGCACGAATGAAACCGTAGAACGATGGTGCGGATGCAATCTTCCACTAGTCTACTGAGTTACTGTAACGTCACAACGCTGTCGGTTGGCTGGCACACTCGAGTTCAAGTCACGAGTTCAAGGCTACTTTCATGCACATACAAGACGAATTTCCTTGCCTGTGAGACTGCTTACTCACGACTTGACACGCGCGCGTTCGTGATTAAATTGAAAATGTGAAAGGGCACGTAGAACGAAAAGCCGCAACTTTTACGCGACGCGTCGCGATCGATGTCGTCAACGCGTGAGTCTGTTGTTCTCACATGACGTTGTATCATATCAATGGAGCTGGAGCTCGGTTAGCAAGCCTGCCATCGGGGGTCTTACGCAACAGCTTTGTCGAGAATATCGTCCGCGAATTCCGAGGTCTATGGAATGAGCACAAGAGAGCCTTTCGCCAACACACTAGAAAGTGTCCATATGCTGTACGCTATGCTTTGGAAAAGCGTAGAAGAAAAAAAAAAAAAGGAAAGCTGGCCAAGACCCTGAATTTTGACAACAGCAAAACCCCAGCGGTAAGGAGTCTAGCAGGAAAAGGGGGTCGATATCAAACTTTGAAGGTCAAATACTGCACAGTACTGTACTCGCAAGTAACGAATCGTCAGTCGAGAGTATGTGAATTACGAACGTAAGCAAGAATGTGATCTACAACGATTGCAGGAGAGATCACTGAGACAGCATTCACGATTCGATCAACGCAAGCCGAGGACGAGCCACAGCATGGGTGCCGAGGCTGCTTGTATGGTTGTACTCACGACTTTCGCATGAACAAGCTGCTTTGTCACTTGGACCACCTTCCCATGCCTTAATCTGGTTTTGCTCAAGCTTGTATTCCGCACAGCATTGAGTTCAGTCACAGTCGGTCAACCTTTCCTTGGATGGAAGACGACTTGGTTCGGTCGATTGGACTCAGTCCCGTTCTCCGCCGTCGGAGCCAGCTTGCTTTACTGTGTCGGTCTTGGTCGGCAAAGCTTTGGATACTATTCTCGATTGCCAACTGGCGTTAAGCTGGCGCCTCTATCTCAGCTGGTAAAATCCAATCGTGCGAGCCAAAAGAAACGAACTTGGTCAAACATTCACGATCATTCGTGATTCGTGATTCGTGATTCACGATTCACGATTGCATATCCACGATTTCACAAATCCGTGTGATTCACGATATATTCATGATTCTACTCGTGACTCACGACTGTGACTCTGGCTTGTGGCTCGACCACGCCCGTTTTGTGACAGCTTGGCTCTCGTCCGCCTTTGTGAGTCCCACAAATTTGTTTTACTCACAACTCGTCTTGCTGCCGCCCGCCTGTTTAGTGGCTCATGAACGCAAGAGTCTCGTGTCTGGCCGCCTATTCCAATCCATCTTGAATCACGAATGCTCTAAGACACATACCGTTTTGTTGCTCCCTGCTGTGGGTACCGATCCCCTTCATCGCCTTTGCCAACATCACCTTGCAACATTCAACTGCCTAACTCTCTCACAAATCATCTCTGCATTCTGTCCACCAAGCAAGGAATCGCTGCCGCTGATACCGCGCGTCACGAGACTCTCTTTATTTTCTTTCTGCCACCCTTCTCCTTGTCACAGTACGCCCACTTCCACCAGCTTTCATACCGGAGGAATTTCTCAAATCAACCATTGGCTGACCGTTGTAGTCCGCCTCGATTCACCCTTACCGAGGGTGATATCGCCGACTTTCGTCTCTTGAATCTGCTACTGATTCATGTCCGGCTTCGTGCTGTTGCTAGTATTTGTCCGACCATCTACAAGCGGACACTAGCTGCTCCAGCTGTCTTGACAGCGGTCCGTTTCCGCACAACGCTTTTCGCCCAACCCATCCCCCCAGGTCCTTCAACTTCCATTACCGAGCTAGCTGTTCATCATTCTTTTCCTCCTCCATCGAAAACCAAGCCCTACCGTAGGCTTAGATTGGTTTCACTTTTAGGACCACATCTTTCTTATCGATCCCCTCCTTCAAGCGCTCTTCTTACACCATGGTCCGTTCCGTCACCTTCGAGATTAGGTGGCATGACACCCAGCCCATTTACAGCTGCTCCTTTCAGCCTCTCCCTGCCAACCATCTCAGGCGTGTTCTCGACCACAACATGGGTCAAGCTGCCGGCCTCGCACCTGGCAAAGGCCTGTCAGAGATCGAGTCTTCGTCTCTTTCAACCAGTACCACAGCCGCTGGTCCCATAGCCTCATCATCAAAGCTCGCTCAACCGCCTGTCATGGCGGGCGGTCAAAGTTGGAGGCTAGCTACTGCCGGCGGTGACAACAATGCGCGCATCTGGATGGTACACCCCAACATCCCATCTCCTGCTGCAATGGCGAGCGCTGCCGCCGTTTCGGGTTCTGCTGTCGTCGCACCACATCCACCTCGCGTCGAATACCTCGCTACACTTCAGAGACACTCAGGCGTGGTCAACGTCGTTCGATTCTGCCCCAAGGGCGAGTTGCTCGCAACTGCAGGCGATGACGGCAACGTTCTCTTCTGGGTCCCCAGTGACCGCAGCAAACCTGGCTTCGGTGATGCCTCTTCCCTCGAAGGCGAAAGTCAGTTTGAGAAAGAGTTTTGGCGAGTCAAACTGATGTGTCGTGCCACCCAGCAAGAACTCTACGACATGGCATGGAGTCCCAACGGCGAAACGCTGGCTGTAGGTGGCACCGACTTTGTCGCGCGCATCATCAATGTCCAAGATGGCCACGTCATTCGCGAAATTTCGGAGCACAATCACTACGTACAAGGCATTGCCTGGGATCCTCTCAACGAGTTCATCGCAACGCAGAGCAGCGACCGCACCGTCCATGTCCACAACCTGCAAACACGTCGACATGACCGTGATCGTGACGTCAACGAAAAAGCTGCTACCAGCTCCGCAGACGCTGGAATCACTTCCTCGCAGCTCGTGAGCAAAAACGCCAAGCTTGACCTCCATCGTAGAAATGGCAGCTCGGGTGGCTTTGTGTGGGATCAGTACTACTCCAAGCCTGCCTTGCCCAGACGCACCAGCAGCCATGCTAGCCAAGCTAGCGACGGAGAAGGCGCCAGGGAAAGCTTTGTGGCCAGTCTTCGAGGTAGGTCCAAACGCGGTAGCACGCCCATCGACTTGGCCCACACCAGCGCCGCTGTTGCCCGCTCCGTTACTCCGTCCGCCGCGGCAGTGTCTTCCAGTTCATCGGTCTCGGCTGCGACGGCTGCCGCGCGTGCGAGCACTCCCACGCCTGTCGCTTCGGTGCCGCCCAGTCCTTTCTCCACCAACAGCGCCGCTGTCACCGCCCATGCCATGAATCCACCGCAGACCACACCCAGCCGCCGATCCAGCTTCAGCGGAAGCAATTTTGACGTCGGCTCACCACCTACGAGCACCACCTCGCTTGCACCGGCTTCCACTTTGGCCGCTTCGCACGGCGTCAAGCCGGGAGCCACCTCCACCGAGCATAGTTTGTCGGTGACCAGTGGCGCAGCTGCCGGCGATGCGGGTCGCAGAGGTGGTAGTGTAAGTCGCTCGGCTTCACGGACACGCAGCATACGCTCTCCCTCACCTATCCCACCTTTGCCCGCCATTCGAGCGCCACCTTCGCCCAAGCAACGCATGCAAGCAGCAGCGGCATCAGGTCTTGGAGGTCCGCTCGCGAAAGCATCGATGCGTTTGTACGGTGACGAAAACTTTAGCGGCTTTTTCCGTCGCCTTTCCTTCAGTCCCGATGGTGGTCTGCTAGTGACACCCAGCGGTCTTTTCGATCCGCCTCCGCCACCAGCATCTCCGACAGTCAACCTCTCGTCGCCCAGAAAAAGCCCGGCGGCACTCAATTCTACAAGTGCTACTGCTACTGCTGCGGCTGCGGCTGCGGCTGCGGCTGCTGCCAGCTCAAGCCCTCAGCTGGGCCCAGCCAACAAGAGTGCCGTCTATCTTTACGCAAGAGGCAATTTCGCTCGGTCCAATTCGCCCATTGCAGTTCTACCCGGTCACAAGACGGCGACGCTCGTGGTGCGATTCTCGCCGATTCTGTACGAGTTGCGCAGAACGCCGCGCGCTTCGTTGGGAGCAGACGACGATGAAGGTATTGCACCTCATCCAACGATCCCGCTCGAAGCCGGCAAGCAAAAGACCGTGTCTCTCCGAATGGAACCGTCGCGCAGTGCGTTTTCGCCTTCTCTCGGTGCGACGCAGACCAAGGATTTCTCGGTGCCGTCCGCATCTCCATCGCAATCAGACAAGCCCTCAGCCAACATGACTCGTCAAGACGCCCGCTCGCCTCCGCGCGGGATCAGCGTCATTGGGCTCCCCTATCGTATGGTCTATGCGGTAGCCACCCAAGATAGCGTCTGGATTTATGACACACAGCAGACAGGTCCGATCTGCTGTTTCAGCAATATGCACTATGCAAGCTTCACCGATCTCACCTGGTCACCTGACGGACAGACGCTCATGATGTCGTCCACCGACGGCTACTGTTCTGTGGTGGTGTTTGACTATGCAGAATTGGGTGTGCCGTATGCATTCTCTGCTCAGCCGGCGCTGAAGGCTCCTGCTCCCGGTGTGCCAGCTCCTGCGCATATTGCGGAAGGCAAGTCGACAGGCTCGGCGCCGAATACGCCCAAGATGGCCAGCCCAGCCGTGCTTGCCCCTGCAGCAGCTGGTAGTGGTGTGGGATCTGCAGCTGAAGCATACGCATCTGCTATCGCGTCGACGCCAGCAGGGTTGGGTCTGGCTATGCCGGCTCACTCGTCAGCGTCCGCATCCGCGCCAAGTACGACAGCCGAAGCGAGCACAAACGATGCCAACGAAGCACCAAAGAAGAAGCGCAGAATTGCGCCCACGTTGGAACGTCCTCTTGGCTCTTGATACCCTCCTCCTCTCTTTTCCTCCTGCTCACGCTTCGTGGCCAATTGGCACGCATGCAGCATTGCGTCGTGAGTCAACACCCTATTATAAATCACAAATCCTATTTGTATGATCGTCAATCTTTCCTGGGTCATCTCTAGTCTCAAGTGGTGCTCCGCATATGTATGTGAGAGTCTGTGTGAGGCCGAGGTGTGACGCGCGGAAGATGTTCTGTGGCTGGTAGTAAACGGAGGACCTCACGCTATGCGAGAAGATATAACTTATACAGTTGGTTGATACGTGATTGTTCGACTCAGGGCTGCTTGGGACGAGGAAGTCGTGAATGGTCGAAGGATTCGATTGGCTTGAATAACGTCTTTGTGATGGCGAGTGCTATTAATGGATTCTGTGATTTAGTCTACTTAAGCATACTGGCCCTCTACACTTGTCGGTGTACGGATGCGAAGAGCAATCAAGGGACTTCTTCCGACTGGAATCAAATCAAGTGATTTATAACTTGCGAAGACGGGGTTGAAACTGTAGTGGCTCTTTTGATCATGCTTCAATTCTCGCCCATTCACAACCAAACATGACACAACATATTGGGTGCTTTCAATATCTGTATTCGGACCAACCGATGGGCACACATTCCAGCTGCAACCGCAGTGTGCAAGTCGTCGGTCCTCATCCGGGCGAGGTATCGGCTGTGTTAGTTGAAGTTTCAGCGCTCGCAGCAGCAGCAGCAGCAGCTGCTGCTGCTGCTGCTTCGGCCAAGGCTTTGGCTTTGACCACGCTGGCTTGCGGACCACTCAATGTGTCGCTTCCACTTGGCACGCTGACAGTCCTCGCACCTCCAGCACCGAGACCCGACAGCCCAGCGCCGCCAACTCCTCCAATGGCTCGCGCTGCGATCATCGAAGGTAAGCCATATTCCGGCCCCAGGGTGTGTGGTGACGGAGCCGCAACGCCTGCACGGCTATACGCGTGAACTGCCGTGTGCTCCGCATGCAAAGATGACTGCATATTTCGAAGCGCTCGGTTGCTGCTCAGACCGCTTGGCATGACAGTACCATGCCTGTTTGGCCGGTACGCTTGGCTGAACGGTAGCTCCGATCGATACCTCGGGTTGCCGTTGCGAAGGAAGGTGTCATTGGCGCCCCTCGGCGGTGGCGACTTTGGCCGAAGCTGATCCACTTCTTCGACATAGGGAACCAAGTTGCAGCGGTCGCGCAAGTCGCATCCAGGCTGGTCAACTCCAAAGTTGGCATCGTATTCGACCTTGTCGTATGGTTTTGGTATCTGAATGTGCTCGAGGTGTGCTTGCAAAAGCTCATCCATGCCACTCTCGGCAAGCACAGGCAAGCCAGCGGCCGGCAAAGCGACCTTGCCCTCCTGCGGCCATCCAGATGCATCTGGACCTACCTCCAAGCCGATGGTGAGCCACCCACGACGCAAGTTTCGATTGCGGCCAAACAGCTCGAGACGACGAGTGCCGAGGCAAAAGTTTTCGATCGTCTGATAAAGCTCTGGTGGTTTGCTTATCAGGTCTGGCAGCCTGTTTTGGCGTGTCTGTCTGCCTGCATCTCCCTTGAACGCAATCTCGTCTTCAGGCCCTTGCCAGAGAATTACGTCGGTATCGATGTTGCAGTGCACGAAGCCAGCGTCGGTCGATCTGCGAACCGTGCCTCGAATGCCCACGAGGCAGTGTTGACTTGAGCGTGTAAAGGCCGAGCTCGTCGAAGGCTGCTGGTTGCTGACACCTGCCTGCTCCGTCGGCTGATTAGTGCGAATGCAGACGATGTCCTCACATCGCCGGTAACCCCACTTGGCCAACACTTCTCTGCCTCGCTCGAGTCCGTCTCCAGCGCCCGAGCCCACCCACAGAAACACGAAGCTTTCTTTTGCGGCAAGCTGCGGTACAGGCAAAGCAGCAATGTCTTTCCATGTCCAGGTGCTCACAGCGTTGTGGGTGATCGCAGAGGAGGACGCTGTCGGCGTGGCTTCCCACTCGTAAGCCTCGAGAGGAGGGTCGATCAAGACGACATCATACTTGACAGGAATCAGAGAACCTAAGTGGAACTGGTTGGCAGGGCGGGAAGCATTGCGAAAGGGCTCAAGCGAAGGCCTCAAGTCTGCCTGCAGGTAGGTAGGGGGATGAGCGACCCGGGTAACGAGCGAGTCCTTTAGCTGGACAAGCCGTCGGAGTTTTGGGTACTCTTGAAAGCGAGAGCTCAACCAAGGGTTGCGAACCGCATTGGCTGGTAGATGGCCAGCACCTGTATCGACAAAGTGCTGTGAATAGTCATTGCGCAGCGTGTGTTCTTGCGAGTTGTAGTTCGGGCCCAGAGTGCAAGGCTCAGAAGGTGCTTTTGATTTGCCTTTGACGTCCTGAGCCAAGAGGAGAGGAACAGCGTCGTCTTTTGGGCTGCCAATGCCAAACCGCTTCTTGAGCTGATCATGTCGCTGGCACGCCGGCGGTGACGGCTGCTTCTGCTGCTGCTGCTGGTCGGGCAGATGAACGAGTGTGTTCCAGCGAGGATGGTTGCGAACGCTTGTGCGGTGCAGGTCGACCGACATTCTTCAAGTAGAGGCGCTGCTCGAACAGCATATTACGGAAAGCATATGTTACCGTTCAAGTTGATCCAAAAGCTGCTGCGTCCGTCCAGCTCGATTAACAAGCAGCCGACGTGAATACAAACTTGGAGGTTCGAGCTGAGCAAGCTCATGACATACGACAGCTGTTGCCTGTCAATCACGAATGTGTTATTTCTTGGTGCAGAGCTGAGTGTGAAGCGTTAGCTTTCCAATCATGAATCGTGAATCGTGAATCGTGAATCGTGCATCTCTGGAATCCGACGCAGTCTCAAAGTGAGGAGGCGGCTGGCTCGCGTGTGACAATCAGCTCTCCTTTTTTTCTTTTTTTCCTTTTAAATTTAATTAATTCAGTTGTCGTTGCGTGAGATCCAGGGCGTGTCGAGTCGAGGGCGCTTGTGTGTTGCTTTTGCGATTCTGAGCTTTGCTTGGCCTGGCTGGTTGCACTTGCATCTGTGACGACCGTTAACGCAGCGGCGCCGGCCAAGCTGTTTGTCTAACACTCAGACACAATCACAAATCACGAATCACAATTTTATCACTGTGATTCACGAATCGTGAATAGTTAACTTAACTTGCTCATGACTTCTCTTGCACACACGCACACGCACAAAGAGGCGCTTTCGCCCAATTACTGCGCGCCCACTCCTCCGCCCTCTCTCGAAACGCACACGCACCAACACACAACACGCAATCCACACGCAGCGCCAACGCAACAGACATACTCGTGACTCTGGTCTGGTGCCTATGAGCGCGTGCCCCTTTGTCTCTCCATTGTCGTCTTGCGTTGCCTGCACTCTCATTCTCGCAAGGCCGAACTGCACGTCCTTTCATCTTCTTGTTGACCTCAAACTCTCTTTCAGATTCGCTGCCTATCATCTCGCCAACCCATCGACGCCCGCCGAAGCATAGCATAGCTGCATTCCCGACACCCGGCTCGACTTTCCAGGCGCTCGCTCACCTCTCCATCTGCACGCCTTGCCAAGACTACTTGCAGTGTCAAAATCGCATCTCCACGCTCGTTGCATCCACGCAGCTTTCCATCGCCATTTGTTGCCTCGAGGTGAGTTGACTCGTCCAAATCAAGGCTCAGACGCAGCGTGTTTTGCAAAGACGCGTTGTCGACTATTCCTCCGTTCTTTTTGTAGATTGGCTCGACATTGCTAATCGCTTTTGACCCTTGACCATCTCGTCTTTTGCCATCTCCTTGGCCCTGTTCTAAACAGCTATTCCCCCTGCCTCTTCTGATCGCTTAATCTACGACACGTTCTTACCTGGTCCTCCCATTTTCGATCTCTGCCGTACTCGCCACCTCTGGACTACAAACGAGCGCCATCAGACAGCGTCTGCAACAATGTCTGGCTTTCGTGGCACGTCAAATGGCCCGCAAGGCGCGCCACAAGGAGGCTCCTTTGGCTCCTTGACACCATCACGACCAGCGCCGCCGGTTCCGTCGAGCAAGCACAACGATCCCTTCCTGCCACCACTCTCCCAGTACAATGCAGCTTCTGCGGGTATGGGCGCTGGCGGTGGCTCTTACACCGGTCCACTCCGCCCTGCTGGTCCGGGTGCCACCGCCTCTTCTGGAGCCCCAGCCAACCATCTCGCCGGCAACAATTCCGGCTGGCAGCAGGCCGGTCCCAATGCCACCACCAGCGGCGCTGCTGTTGTGAGGAAAGGCTGGGTCAGCGTCAAGGAAGACGGCATTCGCTCTTGGATCTGGAGCAAACGTTGGCTCGCGCTCCGCGAGCAGACGCTCACCTTTCACAAGAACGAGACCACCTACCAAGCCGTTGCCCTCGTTTTCCTCAAAGATATTTCCAATGTCTCGCGTACCGATCTCAAGCCGTACTGCATCGAGGTCGAGACCAAGGAAAAGACTTTTTACTTGCAGCTCAAGAGCGACGAAGAACTCTATGGCTGGATGGACGACATCTACTCTCGCTCGCCGCTCATGGGCGTCTCTTCACCCACCAACTTTGTCCACCAGGTTCATGTCGGCTTTGATCCCATCAGTGGAGCCTTCACCGGTCTGCCCGAGCAATGGTCCAAGCTGCTCACAACGTCGGCCATCACGCGCGAGGACTATGAAAAGAACCCTCAGGCTGTGCTCGATGTGCTTGAATTCTACACCGACATTCAGAAGCGCGAGCGTGACGACTTTGGCCTTGGCACGCCTACCATGAATGTCCAGGCTGGACGCAAGCCCAACGAGATCCCGAGCGCTTCTTCGGCGCCCCGTTTCAAAGCTGGGACGGGCTTTGCCGGAAGTGCTGGAGCCGACTCGGCATCGAATTTGAGCAAAGATGCGCCTCAATATCCCGCTGCGTCCAAACCTCCTTCGGACGCTTTCCGAAGCTCGTCCGCTGCCGCTGCATCGTCGTCCAGCGCGTCTTCGTTGAGACCCGCGCAGCCTGCCATGACAAGGCGACCCTCGGATGACGGTCGACAAGGCGCATCCAGCCCGGCTTTGTCTCAGGCGTCCTCATCCCGGCTCGGTGGCTCCAACGATTCCAAGTACGTTCGCGCCACACCTAGTTCCAGTGCGTCGCCTGCCAACGCATACCAAGATCTGGTGCCTTCGCGCAAGGCGCCCACCGCTCCCGGCTCTGTCAAGCCTCCGACCCCATCGTCATCACTGGCCTCTACCCGACCCGCACCGCCGCCTCCCAACTCGTCGACGCCTTCTAGCCGAACGGCCAACGACGCCGGTGTGCAGGGTCTCAACGTCAAGACCAAGGAGCTCAAACTTGGAAGCGACTCTTCCTCTGCTTCGGCATCGACCACTGGTGCTGCCAAAGCTGCCACTGTGGCCAAGCAACCTTCGCCAGTCGCGGCAGCACCAAATGCGGCTGCAGCTGCACCGGTCAAACCGTTGCAGATGGCCAAAAAGGAGACAAACGCAAAGACTGCGCAACAAAAAGAAGCGGAGCGCCGTATCAGCACCATGTCTGAGGCGCAGATCATGGACAAGCTGCGCTCAGTGGTGAGCCAGGACGATCCCAATATGCTGTACAGCAAGATCAAAAAGGTGGGCCAGGGTGCCTCGGGATCTGTATTCGTGGCCAAGACGCTCGCCACGGGTCAACGTGTAGCGATCAAGACGATGGACCTTTCTCAGCAGCCACGTAAGGAACTCATCGTCAACGAGATTCTTGTCATGAAAGAGTCGCAACACCCCAACATTGTCAACTTCCTCAACTCGTTCCTGGTGCGCAACAACGAGCTGTGGGTCATCATGGAGTACATGGAGGGAGGTGCACTTACCGATGTGATTGATAACAACACGCTCGAGGAGGATCAAATTGCTGCCATCTGCCTCGAGACGTGCAAAGGTCTGGAGCACCTGCACAGCCAGAGCATCATCCACCGTGATATCAAGTCCGACAATGTGCTGCTCAACGCCAGCGGCCAGGTGAAGATCACTGATTTCGGTTTCTGCGCTAAGCTGACGGATCAGAAGTCGAAACGTGCTACGATGGTGGGCACTCCATATTGGATGGCTCCCGAGGTGGTCAAGCAGAAAGAGTACGGAGCCAAGGTCGACATTTGGAGTTTAGGCATCATGGCCATTGAGATGATTGAGAACGAGCCGCCTTACTTGGATGAAGAGCCGCTCAAGGCGCTGTACCTGATCGCCACCAACGGCACGCCGACGCTTAAGAAGCCCGAGACGTTGTCCAAGAACCTCAAGAGCTTCTTGGCCGTTTGTTTGTGTGCTGACGTCAAGAGCCGTGCTTCCGCTGACGAGCTGCTTCACCATCCCTTCCTGCAATCGGCTTGTCCGCTGTCGAGCCTCGCGCCGTTGCTCCGCTTCCGCAACAAGCCCGATCGTTGAAGCAGGTGCACTCCCTTCCCTTTTCATGTATGTCACGACTTTACTTGACGAGATTGCAACGTGTAACCTTCGATTGTTCAACATTTGCGAGCCAGCGATGCTGCCACATCTCTTTTGAGCTTGTTCCTTTCTTTTAATTCTGGATTAGATTAAACATGAGGCTGTGCTTCAATTCCAAAAGACATCCGTGATTCGTGATTGGATCAGCAGATGACCATTCACAGTTGTACAGTAGCGTTTGATGTGTCTGGATGGCATCCACAATGCTGCGCAGCTGTTCTCGGGATGCGAAATGAACGACGAGCACTCTGCCTTCTCGTTATTGCTCTGTCCTGGCCCTTACCCGCTTTATTACCTTCATACTCGATTCACGCCATGCTTCTCGAACCCAATCTTCTGCTCCAGCAGGAGGTTCAAAATAGCTTATGGCCAAAAAAATGCTGATGTCCTTGACGAGAGTCGAACTCGTGATCTTAGGATTTCTAAGCAATTGCTTGCTTGTAGGTTGATTCCTGTCATTACAGGATCGTTGGTATGAGACCTACGCCCTAACCAACTAGGCCACAAAGACGATCATGCTGATTGATGGCCAGCTTCGGCCGCGATTGCATACATATTCTATCATAAAGCAGAGGCATCAAACAAGCGCGGATCGAGTCTGGGCTAGATCGGACGCGTCTTTCTACAATCGATGAATCGTGACTGGACCAACGCGCGCGTAAATTGTAATCACGATTCTGTGCTCATGCTCAGGCCCGGAGTTTAAGCAATTCGTGATCCGGAAGTTGGTCTGAGCTGAGGAAGTGTGACAGTCGTGAGGGGTTATCAGAGCCGAGTCCGATCGACACTCGAATCTATACATTCTTGCATTCTGATTCCCATCATCTTCGCTTCTCTCATCTTCGGAAAGGACAACCCAACATGGCGATGCCTCGCGTGTTCCTCGCGCGACACGGCGAGACCGAATGGTCCATCTCGGGCCAGCACACTGGTCGATCCGATATCCCACTCACCCCACACGGTGAAGAGGTGATGCGACAACTTGCGCCCAGCATCGTCGGCGTCGGCAACGGCAAGTTGATTGACCCGACTAGACTCAATCACATCTTTGTCAGTCCACGCAAGCGATCGCAGCGTACGCTTGAGATCATGCTACAGCACATCCCCGCCTCGCAGCGTTTGGGCATCCCTGACGTCGAGATCGTCCAGGACTGCCGCGAGTGGGACTACGGTGCGTACGAAGGGCTCAAGACGGACGAGATTCGAGCCAAACATCCCGGATGGGATATCTGGACCGAAGGAACACCCGATCATCCTGACAGACCCGACGAGCTGCCAGGTGAGTCGGCACAGCACATGAGCGATCGTGTTGACTCGGTCATCGCTAAAATCCGCAGTCTGCAATCTGGGCATGTCGACAAGCGCAATCAGGGTCACGATGTGGGCAGTAAGACGTGCGATGTTCTACTTGTATGCCACGGTCACTTCAACCGGGTGTTCGTTGCTCGATGGCTCGGTTTACCGCTGACCAACGGACGTTTGTTCGAAATGGATGCAGGCGGAATGGTGGTCCTCGGCTATGCGCATCACAGCTTTGCTGAACCTACCGTCGCCGGTATCTTCTCGTCCAAAACTGGCCCCAAGGGTGACAAGGAAGGTGCTCCCGGCTCGTGTGGGTCAGCGAAACACGAAGAATCGCAGTACCTCGAGCTGGTTCAACGAGTTATCTCAACGGGCGAATCAAGACCGGATCGAACGGGCACAGGTACGCTCGCACTTTTCGCTCCGCAACCGAGTTTGCGATTCGACTTGACGAACGGCACCTTGCCTCTGCTCACCACCAAGCGAGTGTTCTTCCGCGGAGTGCTGGAGGAGTTACTCTGGTTCGTGGGTGGTAAAACCGATGCCAAGCTTCTCACCGAGAAGAGCGTGCACATTTGGGACGGCAACGGATCTCGGGCCTTCCTCGACTCTCGTGGACTCTCGCATCGTCGGGAAGGCGATCTAGGACCCGTCTATGGTTTCCAATGGCGACACTTTGGTGCTACGTACAAAGACTGTGATACCGACTACGCCGGTCAGGGTGTCGATCAACTGGCTTCCGTGATCGACAAGATTCGCAACAATCCTACCGATCGTCGTATCTTGCTCAGCGCATGGAACCCGGCAGATCTCGAACTGATGGCGCTTCCGCCATGCCACATGTTTGCTCAATTCTTTGTCTCGAACCTGGACGCCTATTCGAAGGGTCAAGGTAAAAAGCACCTCTCGTGCCAGATGTACCAGCGTTCCTGCGACCTTGGGTTGGGTGTACCTTTCAACATTGCTAGCTATGCGTTGCTAACCTACATGATCGCCAAAGTGACCGATTGCGAACCCAAGGAACTCATACTGGCAATGGGTGATGCTCACGTTTACAAGGACCATGTGCAACCGCTCAAGGCGCAGTTGGAGAGAGACCCGCTTCCCTTCCCTAAGCTCAAGATCGAAAGGGACGTCAAGGATATTGACGACTTTACGTTCGATGATTTCGTCGTGCAAGGTTACAAATGTCACGGAAAGATCGATATGAAGATGAGCGTTTAGACCATGTCATACGATTCAATCATCTTGCACGCGATTTTAGATGGTTCGGTATCGGCTCACTGTTGTCTCTTTTGTCTGACGCATCGACGTCGAAAGCAGAACAACCCATTTCACGCCTAGCTGCGTTGGAGGCCGAAAGCTCCGGTCTGTGGAGATTGTCGTTCGTGGAGAATGGATGGGATGCAACAAGTACAAGGGCCCCAGAGACCCCATTTTTTATAATTGACCATGATGATTTTGTAGATGACAATGGTGCAAGACGAGACTAGGCTGGAAGCTACTGAGTCTCTATCGACAAGATTGCAATCTGATGCTGCAACTGTAGCGCCGAAAGGAGCCCAGGGAGGGGATGCTTTGGCCCTTCCGTCGGAACGATACAGTGCAGTAGAGGAGGTTTGGTTTTCGGGAATTTTACAAAACAGTGAAGACACGGACAATGTTGTCCGAGTAACCGGCGAAGAGGGTCTGACCGTCGGCGGACCAGGCGAGCGAGAGGCACTCGGGGTCAGCCGAGTTCTTGCCAACACCGGTGAACTCGGGCTTGAGCTCATCGACGATGCTCTTGGACTCGAGATCGAAGATCTTGATGCACGAGGCGGTGGCAGCGCAGAGCCAGTAACGGTTGGGCGAGAAGACGAGAGCGTTGACAGTGTCACCAGCCTCGAGCGAGTAGAGGTGCTTGCCGTCGGTAAGCTCCCAAAGCATGGTGATACCGTCCTTGCCACCGGAGGCGCAGAGCGATCCATCGGGCGAGACAGTGACCGTGTTGATGTAGCCAGTGTGGCCGTAGTGGTTGGTCTTCAACTTGCACTTGCTGAGCTCCCAAACCTGTGGATTGAACAAAAGTGGAAGCGTGTGAAGGTTAGCAATGGATGCTTGATCTGAAAAGAGGCACCATGCAGATCATAGACAAGCGAAAGCCTCGTTCATCCCACCACCTTTTCGTACTTGTCCTTCCATCATGCCATGTCCATACTGCGCGCTGGCTTGAATGCTCAGTGATCTTGGTGACTTTGAGATCTTCTCATCGAGCTATGCTCTCTATAGTAGCAAATATTAAAAAGCACTCTTCATCGCAAATTGCCGCCGCTGTCCATCCTTGCTTTTGACTGCTACAGCCTGCCTTGCTGGCTGTGCGCCCGCCGCACTGCCTTGGCAGCCTTGAGTCTTCGGGTATGATCTGAAGTTGTCTGTTGAATAAACTTACCTTGACGACCTTGTCCCAACCAGCCGAGACAATGACGGGGTTCTGGGGGTTAGGGCTGAAGCGGACACAGCTGACCCACTCGGAGTGGCCGTCGTCGGTGATGTTGAACTTGCACTCGCCGAGGGTGTTCCAGAGCTTGATGGTGCGGTCACGCGAACCAGAGACGATCTGACGGTTGTCGGCGGAGAAGGAGACCGAGAGCACATCGGCGGTGTGACCGACGAAACGACGGGTGGTGGTGCCGGTGTTCAAGTCCCAAAGACGGAGCGTCTTGTCCCACGAAGCGGAAAGAGCGAACTGTCCGTCGGAGGAGATGACAATGTCGGACACGAAGTGGTTGTGACCGTGGAGGATGCGCTTAGGGTAACCGTAGTTGGAGTCGTCGCGCGAAAGCTGCCAGACGATGATGGTGCGGTCACGCGAAGCGGTAAGCAGCAGGTCGGGGTTCTCCTGCGAGGTGGCAATGGCGGTAATCCAGCCCTTGTGGCCGGCGAGGGAGCCCTTGTAGACGAGAGACTCAGACCTGTGATGGTAGTACAAAGAGATGCAGTAGCAGTTGTCAATACGGTGTCGCTGGAATTCGCAGATGGGTACGTCGCCTTGAACAAGGATGCCGTGGTGCTGAATGTGTCGAATTCAAGAACGACTTGTCGCCTACTGCCGCGATGATCTTCTAGCGCAGTAGCACAGCGTTGGTACGCTGCTTGCAGATATCCTAGTGCGACCTGTTAGCCTGACTGCAATTGGTTGTTCCATCGAAGTGGCCCTCGTCCTGCTGCCAGCTTTGCTACAGCTGCATTATTGATGTCCAGTGCTTCTTGCTCTATCGACTATACAGGCCCTTATTGCGCCAAGGCATGCGATACACCCATGTTGCCCACGTATATCTGCGCTTTTCACCGCTCATCAGCAAGCAACACTGATGATGCCGATGAATGCCTCGCTGTGCTCTGTGCACTTCCCACAATGGGTGTACAGCATGTGTTTCCCTGTTTGCGTGTTGGTGTGTGGCGGTAGTTGCTATTGCAGCAAGAATGGTACTTACATCTTGGCAAATACGAGTTGAGATAAGGTGGTGATGAGAGCGTGACGATGGTGACCACAAACAGCTAGAGTGTAGGATGTGTCAGTTGCTCTGCTGTGTTGCAAGTTGCGCAATTGGCTCCTGACCGACACAAAATTAACGATCTGAGCCTCTCACAGCTGCAATCGACACACAGCGCAGCCATGACAGCCAATTTCAACGAGTTGCTCCAAGTGCCTCTTGACAGGCTGCCTCGACACACTCGGTCTATCTGGTTGCAAAACTGGTTCAAGAGTGTGTACGGGTCGACTTCTTCTCAAACTCACGCACGCAGCAGAGACAGATCAGTATGAAGCAGGTTAAATACAAATTCAAGCCAACACGTGAGCTTTTAATTTTATTCTAACATCGGCCGATGACAGTTAAATATCAATTTTGAAATCACCTCTCGCCACTATTTGGGTACTGACGGGCTTGGAATCAATACCTTCTCCATGACCATGGCTAGTCATTGGCACATTGACACAAAGCGGCCCAGTCTTACGAGTTCACACCGCTTGGCTGTAGAGACTGTGGGTCTGAGGCACTAAATTTCCATTCGACTGACGAGAACGCTGTGAAGCTGAACCTTTAAGCAGGTAAGCCCAGTCTCTGACAGCGAGCGCTATTTGGCCCGTCAGCGTGTTGCCTGACGGAGCGTGGGTGGTTCAATCTCGCTGTCCACGAATCTTCCTCTCCACCGTCTCCTCACCATCACATCTACACCTATTCACAATGGCGCCCAAGATCGACCCCAACGAGATCAAGGTGATTATTCTACCGCACTCACACATCCACGCTCTTCGCATTTGTTCTCGACGTATGGTATTGCTGCACAGATCATCCACCACTTCCAACCCGTCATTGCGTGACAAAGACCAACAACAGCACCAAAGAATAATGGCACTCTTCCAACACTTTAGCAGGCCAAAAGTGCATAGGCATTCACAGACACTCCGCCATTTTGGGCTACACGACCACGGACGCCTGCACTCAAGGTTGCCGTCATGCGCCGTAAAGATGATTTTGTACAAGTGCTTGGATAAGATTGGTCTCAACTTGGAGCATAGCAACATATCGTATCTGCCGTGATGACAGCATGGCAATTTCTGTAGACGGCTGCTTTTATTAGGTCAAAGGTCAAAGCGACACGAGATGCTCAGTGTCTGCTGGGAGAGGTTGTCAGTGAATTTAGCTTGGGTTCCCGTACAAGAATCGGCTGGATCCAACTCGGCGAACATGATGCGGTCTCGCTCAGACAGAGCGGTCAACGTGAGGATATAATGCGCTTGTGCCGTGCATGCGGAGGATAATATTGTTCCACCTTTTGAACAAGAGCAGCAGCAACAGCGCACCTCAATGGCGAAGCACACCACTTCTCAGCACCCGACTTGCTCTCCCGAATGCGATCTATCTGTGCAGCAGCAACTGTTTCGTCGTCGATGCGGTCCGAGAGCGTGGGGCCCAATTCTTCTCTAAAAACACAACAAGCTGACGTTTTTTCTTGATTTGATTCCTTGGCGTTGCTCCACTTTTTAGATCATCTACCTCCGTGCCACCGGTGGTGAGGTTGGTGCCTCTTCGGCGCTCGCCCCCAAGATTGGTCCTCTTGGTCTTTCGCCCAAGAAGGTCGGTGAAGACATTGCCAAGGCCACTGGTGACTGGAAGGGTCTGCGTGTCACTGTCCAGCTTACCGTCCAGAACCGTCAGGCTGCCGTCTCGGTCGTCCCCTCGGCCTCGTCGCTCGTCATCAAGGCGCTCAAGGAGCCCCCTCGTGACCGCAAGAAGGAGAAGAACATCAAGCACGGTGGCAACATCCCTCTCGACGAGATTGTCGAGATTGCCCGCAAGATGCGCTTCAAGTCTTTTGCCAAGAGCCTCTCGGGTACCGTCAAGGAGATCCTCGGCACTGCCCAGTCGGTCGGCTGCACTGTCAACGGCCAGAACCCTCACGCCATCATCGAGGGCATCGACGCCGGCGAGATCGAGATTGACGACGAGTAAACCTTTTTTGTTTTCCCAAACAAAGGTCGTTGGCTCGCCTCTACTAGCATCGTTCTCTCTGGTTCCCTTGGCATTTTACATCTTCACATCACACCTGCACACACATGTGCACATCCGAATCGCATTCTATGATCTCCAGAGACACGGATGCGGTCACACGACAGGATCGACTCTCTTCATGATCTGATCGGACAACGACTTGCACAACTACACGGCACACATACAGAACCTCATTTGAAAAGCGAGATGGCGTGTTTTTCCTTTGCTGGTAAACCGCTTCGTCGTGTGCTGCGCTACCGTCGTCCGCCTGTTCGCATGTACTTCTACCCCTCTTCTTTCACTCCCTCTTTGCCGTACACAAAAACTTTTGTATCCCCATGTCTCTCAGATATGGATCTCATCTCGCTTTTCAACACAAAAAATCTCTCACGTTTGGCACATCTCTCCCGTCTTGACGTTCTGCCGCTTGTCTGCACGCACCAAGCCGCGTTGAGGATATCCGTTTGGTTCGTCCAGTTCGTCTCTCACGCAGCCAAGTTAATGCGTTTGGTTCGTCCAGTTCGTCTCTCACGCAGCCAAGTTAATGCGTTTGGTTCGTCCAGTTCGTCTCTCACGCAGCCAAGTTAATGCGTTTGGTTCGTCCAGTTCGTCTCTCACGCAGCCAAGTGAATGAGGCGTTAAGAGCCGGCTTGCGCTGATTGCACACAATAAAAGCCGAGCTAAAGACGTCTTCTTGGCTGACTTGCAACCGAGTTTCGATGTATTTTTTTATTAGGATTGCACTACACACTGTGGTCTGAACGCGGGCAATGGAAAGCGTGTCCATCGGTTCGAGTGACAAGGAAGAGGTTGGATTGCAAAGCCAGGGTATGGAAAGGTAGCTCGGTTGTGCGACTGGTCTTGATCCTGGTGCAAGTTGGTGCAGTTGTTCCAAGCGATCGTTGGTCATCGTGATTGGTGGCATCCAAGCTGTTGGCGCTGGTGCATGTGCCGGGCGCATTCAGATGGATCTTGAGTATCCGAGCCTGTTCCTTGGTAAGCGAAATCGCGTTTCTTCGTCTCTGTATCGCTCTCGCTCGACCGTTGCATTGCACTGCACTTGCTCTCTTCTTGCTCGCTCGGTCGCCTCTTTTGCTGTGCATCGTCGCGTCGTGAATCCTCGTAGACCGAATGACCGACGTTGATAAAGGCGTTGTGGCGAAATTCATCCTTTGGCCCGTAATTTCTGTGAGCACTACCCGATGTTGTGGTGCGCAGTTGCGCCCGCCAGCCGCCAATCGGTGAATGACAAGCGGAGCAGCCATCTGGTAGCGGGCAAGCCGACACTGTTGGTATTGCGGTTGGGGTTCTAGTCTTTGGACGCGCATGGTGTCGGGAGTTTGTGGACCAATCGTGCTTCCCATTTGTCTTTGCAACTGTAACCGACGTTGCTAGGATTGTTGTGGTGGGGTGAAAGATAGTGCGACTTTGATGACCAGCGTTCGGAAGACCTCGTGCAGGAGGAGATTCAGTGAATGGCAGACGGAATAGACACGTCCTTTTTACTGTCACCATCCGAGCCGTTCACGAGGCGCGCTATATAGCTATGTCGAGGCCATGATACCAACAGAGGGGGAACGCAGTCTTGTCATCTCCCTCCCATCATCCACCACACGACTCTCGAGTACCCTTTGATGATCTGGACCAAGACTTTTACTGCCTTGGACTTCGTCATTGTGCTTTGCTACGAATGAAGGATCACCGACGCTGGATACGCAGATCAAAGGGACCTCTCTGGACCGAGCCTTTCCCTTTACACCCGCGATCAAGCGCTCGACGCTGAGAGCACCAAACAGACAACAGCTGCATCATCAACCTGCCAAAGAGATTGTTTGTTCGTCCGGCTGCTTTCGATGATGGCGCGCCCCTTTGTGCTGCAGCATTGGATTGAACCGCTCATGTCCCATACGCCCACCTCCTCGCATGGACAGCTTTATTTCCGGAACACATCGAAAACGTTCGTGGTTCGTGGTCCTTAGTTCGTGGCTTACATGATTGCTTGTAGAGTCGTTGGCGTACAGGCAATCGTAGCTCGAGTGTATGCTTCCCTTTCAGCGAAATGTCAATCGTCAAAGTAAAAGGCAACAATCGTGAATCGTGATTCTCTTCATCTTGGCCGATGTCCCTTTGTTCTCTAATCACGCGTGGGAAATTTGACCTGCACATCCAAGGCTTCGTAGGCTGTACGAGTACGCGAACAAGGCCTTGTCGTGTGTGTTGACCCTTTCAGCACCAAAATCACGAATCACGAATGTTGCTGCATTGCCACCTCTTGTGGGGGCTTGCCGAATTGGTCAGACGAATCCGCGTCGCTTTCGAGAAACAGATTCGACTGGTCCATCACAAACACTCGCCACTGCATCCAAGATTGAAAACCATATATGTATTGTCCAGGTCACAGATCAAGCGAGAATAAATCATCAAAGCGGGAAAAAGCGAGTGTGACAGAGGTTCAAGGAGACAAGATGAACAAACTGAGGACGAGAATGCAGATGAGTGGGGGAAGAGAGAGCGAGGGGAACAAGACTGCTGATATCCGTACAAAACACTGAAGTTGAACAGCATGCACTGACTGACAAAGCACCAGCAGCGTTTTTCGGGGCTTAGCGTCGACTAGAGTAGCTTCCTTGGTGCTGATGACCTGGGCTGTCATAGTAATGCTGCTGTTGGTATTGCTGGTGCGAGTAATCATCGTAGCTGTGTCCACCGCCACCGCTGCCGTACCTGCTAGTGTTGTCCTCGTAGTATGCACCAGCATCGCCAGCGTGGTATTCGCCCCAGCCTTGCTGGTGGTACTGGCCTTGCGAGGCGCCACGTCCGTGTTGGTCGTAGGCGAGCGGGCTAGGAGCGTAGCCGCCACGGCTGCCGCTGCGAGGTTGGTCGTAGTAGCTGCCAATCGCCTCCTTGCTTTCGCTCGTGCTGACCTGGTCGTGCAACCGATAGCTCTCAAACGTATTCGAGCTGTCCATCCTGGCGGCCCCAAAGCGACCACCGCTGATGGATCCGACAGGAGTGTCGACACGCTTGTACTCGGGACCCGAGCCAAGGTCGCGGCTGGTCCAAGGGGCAGCCGACTGGCGCGAGGCAGCCTTGTCGCTATGGCTCCTGCCCTTGCGCCTCCACAGACAACAGCCGAGAGCAATGAGGGCCAAAACTGCGGCGCCAGCAACAGCGATACCAATGATCTTGCCGAGGCCAAACTCGGAGGAAGAGCTGCTGCCAGCCTTGGGGAGGGAGGCTGTGAATTTGGTGCTGTTGACAGCAGGGGGAAGCGCGACGAGTGCAGACCCGAGCTGAGGAGTGAAGGGGACGTTGCCAGTGCCAGTGGGGGAAGTTCCCACCATGATCAGCTTGCCATGGCTTGGCACGCCACCGACGGTGACGTAGAAGAAGGCCGGGCCAGGCACAAAGAGGCGGTTCATAGCCTTAGTGTTGGGCAAAGGGTTGACCATGTAGGTGACCGAGGCGTCATCGTTAACGGTGTAGGTGTAGTCGAGGTAGACGGCGCGCTGCCCCATGTTCATGGCGTGGGTGGAGAAACCGGTACGAATGATGGCAAACTTGGTGTTGGCTGCCTTGGCGTTGGCCGAGTCACCCATAAAGGTACCGTTGACGGTAATGTTGAAAGGACTGCCGCCGTACAGCACCGAATTGGGCACGCCCTGTGGGTAAGGGCGTGGCGAGTCCCAGTAAGGAGGGTACCACTTTTCAACCTCGTAGGTGGTGTTGAAAGCCTGAGGCGTGGTGCCGGTGGGCATGTCGAGCGCAACATCCTGATGCGGGTTGGAACCTGCAACCATGACGGAACCATCGGGGAGCAAAATAGCGCTCGAGTGGTAGAGACGAGCAATGGTGGAAGGCTTGAGATTAGCATTGGAGAGACGCTGACCTCTGGGCTTGGACGGGTCATAGATGACGGGAACGTAAGTGGGATCCTGCGAAAGACCTTCGGTGACGACGGTGCGACCGTTGTACTGGATGGTGTTCCATGTCTGGTTCGAATAGCCGGCAGTTCCCTTGTTGGCGCCGTTGAGGACGACCATGGTACCGTCAGGGAGGTGGATGAACTGTCCCATGGAACGACCTTCGGGAAGCCGCCCCTCCTGGACGTACTGAGCGTCAGTGATCTGGTTGCCCTGATTGTCCTCGGGGTTGATGGACGAGCAGTCATCAGAGGCTTGGAGACCGAGAATGTTGCCACCGGGACCACTGTAGTTGCCCCACATCTGGTCGCTCATGACACTACCACCGCAAAACAGGATGGTAGGTGTGTACTGATTCTGAGGAGTGAGTGGCAGCATGGCAGTGGCAGCCGAGGCGGGGTAGACGCGCACGACTCCGCCAGGCATGTCGGGAAGGTCGATCTGA
Organism: Mycosarcoma maydis; assembly: GCF_000328475.2. NCBI lineage: Eukaryota > Fungi > Basidiomycota > Ustilaginomycetes > Ustilaginales > Mycosarcoma > Mycosarcoma maydis. Next base: position 1,104,333 of record NC_026482.1, read on the forward strand.
GTGTTGTTGACGTGGTCCCAGAGGATGGTACTGACGTTGGCCTGCATGAAGATCTTGCCAGAGGGCATGAGGTAGGTGTGCGGGTACATGTTGAGACCGTTAGTCTGAGCCATAAAGTTACAGATGGGTAGGTTTCCGGTGGTCTTGGAGGGAAAGTATTCGTAGGTGGGGTTAGCGCCTCCATTCTGGTAAAGAGGATCAGTGGTAGGCGTGTTGCGATTAATGTAGCCGCCCGAGACGGCACCTCCGATAAAGATAACGCTACCGTCTTCAAGAACCTCGATACCGGGGTACCAACGGGGTTGCTGGAGCATGTTGACCTGTGCGACAGTTGTACTGGGCGAGTCGATCCACGTCTGCGAGTTGGGTTCGAGCAGACGAATCGCCCTAGTTCCGTCGAAGTCCGAGTAGGGGTTGATCTCCTGGGCCTGTGCAGCGCCACCGTAACCTACGGCCTGGTTGCCGCCAGCTACAAGCCAAGAACCATTTCCCAAGGTGGCACCAGAGGCACAGAAAGTGTTGGTCTGGACGGCGGTGCCGGTGACCGAATTGTCGGAAAGCTTGTAGAAAGAACCCCAGACATGACGGCCATCGGCGAGACGAGCCGAGTTGTTTTCAGCTTTGTCGAGAATAAAGACGTTGTCCTCGTCCATTAAACCGAGCATCATGGCCGAGGCGAGTGAGTTGGTGTTGACAACCTCGTATGAGCCGGCCTTGCTGGCGGCCGATGCGCACGAGGTTAGGGCGAGAGAAAGGGTTGCGAGGGTCATGGCGCTTTTGGCGAGCGAGGAGCGCCTCGAGGATGAGGAGAGGTGCCTCGTCATGGTGTGTAAACGATCCTTTCTGGAAGACAGAGCTCAGTGATATTGAATGGAAATGTGGCTGAGCGATGGATGGCGTGAGCCCAAAGCGTGGTAATTCGCCGCAGCCAATGAGTGCGCGGTGGTGATAAATCAAAGGCGAGACGGAGGGGACGAAAAAGTGGCAACAGTCAGAACTGCAGAAGCCAAAGAAGGAACGTCGAGGCAGTGGTGAAAGCGAGGAAAAGGGAGAAGGAACGTTGATTTTGATGAGGGCAACGGACGGAAACGAGGATGATAAGCGGGACGGATGGTGTGGAGAGGAAAGGTTAGGATAGGGTGAAGACGGCGGATACGGAACGAGACAATGAGATTCGCGACGTAAGATGGCAGCAGTCGTGAGTGTTGCAACCAGCTGCCTGTGGTTAGGCAGAGTGAGGCACAGAGGCGACAGAAGTTTCAGTAACAAGGCGTGGCTAGGTCACGCCATGCCAAAGAGGAGCGCTTGAACGAGGTGAGCAAGATCAGTTGGCAGCACACGAGGCAGGAACGTCGTCGTAGCACACACACACACAACGCACACCGCACCAGACAGCACAGCACAGCAGACGGCACAACACGGCACGGCACCCTACAGTCGTGAGTGCATACCATTTGCACGCACTGACTGCTTCAGGCGTGGTCGCAGAGTAATTTCGGTCTATTTTGTCAAATGAAATTCAGGCCCACAGCTACACCGACCCTTGTTCTTCTTTTTTTTTCCTTAAAGTACCGCCCCACCCTGATGAAATATAGTCGCGAGTTTTGTTAGTCTCAGATCTCCTTTTTCTTTTTTTTCTTTTTTTTTTTTGTCTTGATGCATTTTCATCGCAATGCTCTAGCACTGCTTTGAGCTCGGCTGAAAAAGAATCTGAATGTCAAGATCACGGATTCGTGATTTGATCAGACGAGCAAACGAACCCCTCTTTATTTGACTGCGCCAGCCACGCAGCTCGATGTCATGTTTTCAAGTCAAAAAATTCTCCCTATCCTCAACACACTCCATTCTCTCGAATGGATAGCCTGAAGCCAGACGCGGCGAGAGGTATCTGCAGTCTGAAGTCAGAATATCTTGCTCATCCACGATCCTGGCGTTGGTCGATATCTCGAAACTTGGAGGGCAGCATTCCCCTTTTCCTCTTGGCACACGCACTTTTCATTCATCAAGAAAGAGCTCTGACAATTTCAATTGGGAGTGTCAGATTTTCAATCCCAGCTGCAGCAGGTTGACTCGTTGTCCGTTCCGAAATTGCTGTATAAACCACACAAGTTCAAGGACTGACAGGCTCGTTCTTTGATAGCGACGATGCAATTCTGATGCAATTTTGCACGTGTGAGTGTTTGCTGCTGCTGTTCGACAGAGTCCGCCATCGAGTCAGCAATACAACTTAGTTTGAATCAAACGAGCGAGCCATGTCTTCTGATTGGAAACTCAGCCCGCCGAAATTGTCAGAGCATGTGCGAGAAATGGTCTCTGCAGCGTTGCCTTTTACAATAATTACCGAGGATTGTCTTTGACTCTTGTCGACGCAGTTCCGAGTCGTAAGTACCCCTGTCGCCCGCCGCTGCTGCTGCATGTTGCCGGCTCGAGGTAGACGTACGACGCTGTTCTATGCCCTTTCCTTTGTGATCAAGGTGCCGCGCGTGCATTCGCCTTTGGCTAAGTAAGTTCTCAGTCATCTGTCACCTGCCGTGCCTGACTGGCACTATTGGCCCAAACTCGTGACTGGAATCGGCTTGGCCTTCTTGCTTAGTGTGCTGTGCAGCGTGTCAAAGTGTTCGGGATTTTCAATACTGCTGGCCGTGTCATGATTCACATTGCTGCTTCGAAATTTGGACTTATGCCGTTTGCTTTGCTGCGGCAATTATGCGACAAGCGACAATCGGGATCGCCGTTGCTGCGTCGGCTTGCAGAGTCTTGGCTGCGGCATGCGGCGAGCCGGATATCTGACCCGTGCAGAGCCCAGTTGGACGCTCGATACAGTATCAAGCTTGCGCTACGCCATCTTAGCTGGCCAAGAACAGCTCCTTGCTCGTGGCTTTTTGTAGTCCATGGAATTCACGATTCACATTCACGGTTGTGGAATCACGAATACTCCCAACAATCTGCCAGCGAACAACCGACGCACGCTTGACGCTCCTCGTCTGAATCCTGAGTCCATAACTCCCCCTTCTCGCCGACGGCACTGACACGCGCACCGTGATTCATGTCCCTTCTCGACTTCGCTTTAACTCATTCTTGCCGTCTCGCGCCTCGTCTGCGTCGGAGTGGCGCGTCGCCTCAATTTGTGATTCACAATCGGTAACGCCTTTCAAAATAGCGGACCCGCTCTTGAGTCGACCTTTTTTCCCACCAGACCCGCCAGCCCTTTCTTCTGTCAATCTTCTCTAGACATGGCTAGAGTTGTCGGTTGTCCACCTGTTCGTCTCGCATTCAGCCGAGGAACACGCGTCGTAAGTTCTTGATGCGCCATACTGTAGCTTGAGCTGTGGGTTCGAGCTTGCGGGCATCGTGTGGCGACAGAGCAACCACAAACGATGACAATCACGAATTACAACCACGAGTTACATGTGCAGCAGGGCGGTCGCTTGGCTTGCTCGGTGCTGAGCAGATGTTCGCGCGGCAAGCAAGGCTTGGTAGGCATTCGATACAACCTCGCAAGCCTCGAGCTTCTCAACGCAGGTACAAACACGAAACAAGACGCGGTGTGTTGGATAGCGAGGCAGCTCGCTGCGTGTAATCCGAGCTGGGAATTTCTCCGTCCCGCGTCATGAGCTCAACACGCCTATGCGCCCGACAATCACGACTTGGCAGTGCAGACGACGTACGAGGCACGCCTTCTCCAAGTTACTCGCGGCGTTCCGTATCCGACTCGGATGTTTGCATACGCAATGCTGCTAATGGTACATCGCCCGAGTTCCGCCAAATGGCTCTTCGCTCTTGTCGGAATGCGAAATGAAGGGTGCATTTCAATCGGATGTAGTCGGACTCGATCGCAGCGCTCAGTGCTCAGAGTTGTCTGTTCCCGTTTTGTTGTATAGTCAATTCCGGCTGATACAGACGGGCGACTCGTCTTTGGGACAGTCTTGAGAGCCAGGCGCACATTCACGGGACAGCGACACTCTGCAGACGTCACTGTACAGCTTGACACTTTGGAAAACAGTAGCGAGCAAGTGCACATCTTTGTTACTGCTGGTCGGTGTTGATGCTTTTCGCGCCGGGGATCTAAGGAACGCTGAGATCGACTTCCGTTGCCGACATGCTCCGTGGTCAGGATATCCGGGCGTGTGTACATTGGCAGTGCGTAGGTTATGACAACAAGCGTTTTCTGCAGCGAGTAAGTTGGTGATTGGCCACTTGGGAACTCGCTGCGTCGATTGTCGATACACCGGTCCCTCTTGGTGTAGTCGTTGTTGGTCTGCGAAAGGAACCTTGACCTCTGAGCGCGATCGATCGGCGTTGTCAGAGACGTTCGAGATACGTGGAGCACAATTAATTGTTTGCAGTGTAAGATCTTGATTCGTTGGCTGCCACATGAGAATTCTTTTCTCGTCCTCGATTTGCATCACGATTTTCGCACCAGCACATTTTCGAGGAAAAGAATTGGCAGTCAAATCAACGTCATTTCCGAACCCCTCTGTACAGTTCCCCTATCGGCCGATTTCAACAAGCAGATATAGTGCACCGGATTCTCGATCGAATAGGTCCTTCTTCGCTACCTTGAATACACCCTTGTGTCGTAAGTGAAGCGTTTTGACGGCAACTCTAGAGAGACAGCCTACCTGTGTCCCGATACTGGGTGTTCGCTCGACATGACGACGAGATGATGGCCCGAACGTGGACCCTAACCAAGTCGTTCACCGATTGATGAGCTGCGGTGCACCTTTGGCGCTGTTTGCTAGACCCACTTTGATTTTCTCACACACAGCGAATTCAAACACGCACAAACGAACCACTTCTTGAATCGCCAATACAAACCGATTGTATTCACCAGACTTTTTTTTTTGGTTGTTGTCACTAAGTTAGATATTCAAGACAGCACTGACCTCTCGACAAGCAGGAAAGCACATTTCAGCAGTCACTCGTGACTCTCTCTGGCTTTGAAAGCAAATTTTCTTGCTCGAGGGCTGTTTGCTCAACGGATCAAAGGGTGGATGACAGGGTCAGGTGGCCAACGATCACAAAGTGCCTACTGGATCAAGGCAGCACCATCTGTACCTAGAAATGGAGAAATGGTCTCGACTTGCGCGCGCGCGCGCGCTTCACAGCGCCAAAGCATCAGAGGTGTGAAAAGTCATCCAAGTCTGCTCATCCACCATTTCGGAGAGCGGCAGGATGATGGCGCACATTCTGGGATTGCGCTGATGCAGAAAGCTTGGATGCACCAAATGAAGGCAAGGCGTGTGAAGCAAAGGCGTGTGTGGTGTGATTGGTGTGTATGCGACGAGTGGGTATTTGACTGAGGGCGTGCGTGTAGGTCTGTGTTTGTATTCTTTCTTCTCGTGCGCGTGTCTGCGGTGTGTTTCTGCGCCAGCTGCTCCTCTCTGCACTCTCTTCCCACACCAAAGCTCAGCTCAGCGCCGTGGCAAATTCTTGTGAACGACACACCATCTTCTTTCTCTGTTCCGCAGTTCCCGGTTTCGATATCGTCGAGCTTCGTTCCTTTCTTCATTGTTGCTTCTCGCTTCTCATACTCGTATACCTGTCTCAAGACTCGTCCGTCTCGTCTTTCTCGTCTCGGTTTCAGCATTGGCTCGATTGTATCGGTAAGTCGTCTCACCTCGCTCCATCTCCTCAGTCATTGCCTCGATCTCACTCACATACCGGCCCTTGAACATTGTTGCTAACCGTTTTCTCTACTCCTGCTCCAACATTCTTGTTCTGATCCATTGTTCATCTTTGAATCACCTCTCAAATTCTGTCGACATCACGGCTGCTCATCGTATATCTACTTGTGCGCCGACTAACACCACAATCCACCTCAACATCTTTTCGACTTTGTGCCCTATCGCATGTCACCACCATTGACCAATGTTGTCCATCATTCCCACAGATAGTCCTCAGGATACCTTTTAGCTCGTCCAATCTCACGAATCTAGTTCAAGATGGCCGCCAAAGTTTACGTTGGAAACCTCTCGTGGAACACCACCGACGACAGTCTCGCCCACGCCTTTTCGACCTATGGTCAGCTCACCGACTACATTGTCATGAAGGACCGCGAGACCGGCCGCTCGCGCGGTTTCGGTTTCGTCACCTTTGCCACCCAGGCCGAGGCTGACGCCGCCATTGCCGCACTCAACGAGCAGGAGCTCGACGGCCGTCGCATCCGTGTCAACATGGCTAACTCTCGCCCTGCTGGCGGTATGGGCGGCGGCTACGGTGGTGTCACTGGCCAGTACGGCGCCAACGCCTACGGTGCCCAGGGTGGCTACGGTGGCTACGGCGGTCAGCCCGGCGGATTCCAACAGCCCGGCGGCTTTCAGCAGCAGGGTGGCTACCCTCAGCAGGGCGGCTACGGTGGCTACCAGCAGCCTGGTTTCCAGCCCCAGCAGGGCGGCTACGGCGCTCCTCAGCAGGGCTACGGCGCTCCTCAGCAGGGTGGCTACGGAGGGTAAGTAACAAATCAATCCAAGAGACCCCTTTCTTGCCTCGTTCCGTTTCTGCACCGTCATCAGTTGGCGTGCGGTGTACATGCATCGGTCCCAGCTCTCGTTCTTGTCGCAATGTTCGCCCGCACCGTCGAAGCTTGCGCAGCTGCCTCTTGCACTGCACCAGTTCGACAAGGCTTCCCTATACCGCTGCTACTTGCTTTCGAGCACGACGCGCACGATGCGTTCGCCCTCCACCTTACATTTCTGTACTCGTTCGTGTTCTCAACCGCGCTTCTTCTCGTTTCTGTGTTCCTCCCTTTGCTTCTACCGCTTGCCGCTCCTTTTCGATCGTCGTTTCGTCCCGATTCCGGTCTCGTCCGCGTTCATTTCGGTCCTTCGCCGCGTCAACGCCCACTAACTTGATCGTTGCTGCGCGTCGCTTCTTCTCGGTGCCTCGGTGCTTCGGTTCCTCGCCTTCGACCTTCGATCTTCGGCTCTCTTGCTGTGCTCTCCATTGTGTCCCGCAACATCAACAACAACAGCTACGGTGCTCAGCAGGGATTCCAGCAGCCCGCGCAGCAGAACAGTGGCTCGTACAACGGCCAGGGCTACTAAGCTGCTTGATGCTTCTTGTTCCTTCTCGTCTCTAGTCCCGCTTCCGTCATCCCTTGGCGTTAGTCGAAAAGCCGATGTCATAAACAAAGGGTTTAGCTCGAGAATCATCGTGTCTCTAACTATGTTTCCTGTAAACGTTGCTTGGAATTGACGGTCGATGTTCTTGATCTTCTATCTCAAATTTCCGGCTCGCTTCTGTCCTTGGATCGTTCTTGATGTTCTTGAGTTCTGTTGGGTTGCATGCCGTTCGGTCTTCTCACACACTCTCTCCTCGAGGTCGGATCACTGACATTTATTTGTCTTTTCTCACTTTCGCGTCTTGTTTTTTTATCTTCAGATACAACGGACAGAGCCAGTAGACGACTCTTGTCGGGGCATCGGTTCTAGTGTTGTAGTCTCTCTCTTTTGATCGCTGGTTGTCCCTCGAGCCATGTCGAGGGTTGCGTAACATTTCAAGGGATTGATGCGATCTCAGACACGGCTATCGTCGTTTTTCGATCCTGCGATACTAGGTTCATTGCTTATGTCGAGCACTTCAACAAGGAGGTAGCCGCAACTCTTTGCGCACCCGGTCCAAACATTTCCGCACCGCTTGCAGAACCACATTGAAAAAACATCCTCAATCTCATTCGCTCTTCCCCCCTCCCTGAGCATAAAGCGCGTGCCAGGTGTGCTCTCATGCCCGTGTTGACTGTTACGTCCTGCCACTCGATGCCAATTGCACCGCATCTTGCGTGCCACACAAGCGTGAAGCAGCAAGCATGAGACAGGATTACGTATTGATACAACTTGCACGACGTCTGCGCTGAACGAATCAACGCGATTGGTGACTGACTAGAACAGAATACGCGGATAGGCTTAAGGCCTAGCATGAAGAATGGGGGTTTTCTTTCTTTCTCTTTTTACTTGAAGGGATCTAGGTAGGAGAACGCAGCACTGAATCAGGACTTGAGAGCTCGCAAAGCAATGTCACAGCAATGGAACGAAACAACGGAAGGAAAACGGATGAGCAAATAGAGAGGAGTCGAAGCGCGCCGAAAAGCGAATTGGGTTAGAAGTACACCTGCGAGAAAAAAAACCAACGATAACGAGCGTAAACGAGCACAAGGCAGAGATGGGAACAAGCTGAGTGGCAACGCTACATTGGATAGCAACGCCGAACGAGACGATCACGGAGAGTGGCAGAGTTGACTTGGCTGTGACGACTCGACTCTGGAACAGGCGCCACAGTCCGGACATGTCGCCCAGAGTTGCGAACCCATTCCATCATTGTATCTGACACACAGCTGCGGGATGCTTTTGCACTGAGGTCCGTGTACGCTCTCGCTGGTGCGATTACTGGCGTAATCTACTTGCATGTCGTCTGCATCGCTGAACGAGTTGTGACGTCCCGGAGCAGGGCCCAGAATGCCAAAAGTTGTCGAGGGTGATGTCGAAGGGTACGGTTCTACATCGGGATACTGACTGGGCACAGCCGTGCTGAAGTAGTCCGAGCCGGCTGAATCTTTGTATTGGTGACCAAAGCGCGAGCTGGATGAAGGAGGCGTTTCAAAATTGCTGCTCGAGCCCGACGAAGCGCCAGCTGTCAAGCGGTCGTAGCGCAGCTGCGCCAGCACCGCCTGATTGGCATCGCCAGGAAGCGGATGGAACCGAGCGTCGGCGTTAAACACGAGACCTGCAGATCGAGGCAAGCTGAGCTTCGGTCGCACTTGGTACTCAGCGCCACCGACCAAGGTGTCCATTTCGTCAAAAGCCTTGCGCTTCTTACTACTGCAACCAGCGTGTACGCCCCCAATAGTCATGGGGGCAGTGGCGGAAGTGTGGCCCAGCTCGATCGGGTTGTAGGTAATCGATTCAAATCCGTAGCTTTGAAAGTCCATCTTGAGCGTTTGAAGTATGTGCGCGTAGCGTGTAACGTGGAAACACTTGGGCGAACAATCCACAATCGCGAATGGATGCTGTTGACAGAGCCGAAGACGGTCCAGCCGAGCAAGATAGCAGGTGTAGCTGAAGCGACGCGGAAGTGGATGTTACCGATGCGTTACTCGACGCGAGAATTCTCTGGAATCCACGCTTCGTGATTCTGGCAGATCCACGATTTTCGGTTTCCCTTTCTTTTTGGCTTTTTTTTTTCTCCGTGCGGAGATGTGCGAGTAAGGACACTGTGCTGAGCAACCAGTAATTCTCTTTGCAACCAAAAAGCGGGTTTATCGGAGAATTATGCGAAAGCGAGTAGTCTAACAGCTTGCTTTGGGTTGCATGTAATGGTAATGAGTGTTCAGCAGGAGCTGGAGATGCTTGGTGTAGTGACGGTACAGGTAGCAAGGACGGGCTAGTGGTGGGGAGTGGGATGTGGTGGCAAAGAGAAAAGGCAAAGAGGATTGAATGCTTTTCGCAAATACAATCACGAATCCAGCTCAAGCTTCGTGGAGAGCAAATCACGGCAAGCTCGCTCACGACCCACCACTCACGACTACAGCACGAGGGTGGTGGAGCAGTCGAGGCGCGAAATTATGTGATTGCCTCGGATGAACGCGCATCGCGACCAAGCGCGAGGCCCTTCGCTGCTCACACGGGCGGAACGAACAAACGAACGAGGGCGCGTGCGGCGGGCGGCGCGCGGGCGTTGGGTCAGAAATCTGGGGTGCTTGCTTCTCAGATTGGAATGAACGAGAATCACGAATCGGCTAAATTCGAAAGTCCTCTTCGGTCGATCCGGCAAACTCACGATCCTTATTAAATTATTTTTCTTAAACAATTTTCATCATTAATTTCTTATTATTTAAATTCATTCACGATTTCGGGCACCCGACTCTCTAACAGCGGTCAAATTTTTGGTCCTTTCCGCAGTCGACATTCACGATTCACGAGACTGACTTGCATGACAATCGTGAATGTCTCTGAGCTTCTTGCCGTTTTCGTCGCAGCTAGATATTGCTGCCATCACCTCGGGCCACCACTAACTAAAGTCGGATCTCACCCGAAATGCCGGGGCCCAACGGAGTGGCGTCAGCTTCGAGCCTACAACCAATATCAAACTACCCGAGCTACGATCCTGATGCGATCCAACTGCCACCGCACCTCCTCCTCGATGCGTTCCACGGCCTCAACGTCTGTGCGCCGATGGTGCGATACTCAAAGTTGGCCTTCCGCACGCTCGTATCACGATATGAGACGCATATCACAACAACGCCAATGATCTTGGCGAAAGAATTCAGCAGGACCGAGGCAGCACGCAATTCGGAGTTTTCGACGAATCAATATGAGCGTGGGACGTACGAGCTGCTGCCTGGGATTGCCGAAGGATGCGAGAGTGCACAGCGACGGCTATCGGATCGGCACGATTCCGACTGGAAAAGTGATAAAATGCCATCGGCGGCGCCGTCAGCACCGGACGGCGGACAAGGTTGTACCAACGGCGAAGCAGAACGAGAGGCGCAAGCACAGCATCTCAAGCTTGCCAAACAAAAGGTGCGCGTTCGTGGAGCGCTAGTGGCTCAGTTTGCCTCAAGCAAACCCGAGCCGTTTGCGGATGCATCCGAGTTGATCGGACGGTTTGTCGACGGTGTCGATCTCAACTGTGGCTGCCCGCAACCCTGGGCGTACGAGGAACTGCTTGGCTCGTATCTCCTCCGACAGCCCGAGACGGTGCGTGATATGGTTCGCGCTGTCAAAGCACGGATGGGATCCGACTTCTGCGTTAGCGTCAAGATACGTATCGATCCAGATCTGCGTCTTACCGATGCGCTGGTGCGCAACGCGCTACACGCCGGCGCATCGATTCTTCAGATTCACGGTCGCACACGCTGGCAGTCATCGTCGGAACCGGTGAATCTGGATGGCATCAAGTTCGCCGTCGATGCAGCCAACGCTTGCGGATTCAGGACAAGTTGGGGCTCAAAGGGTGGCGCAGCTGCGAGATTTGCTGATGGCGGAAGTGGCGGCTTGGTGCCTTGTGTTGCAAATGGCGATGTGTGGACGCTAGACGATGCAATCCACTATCGTCAGACGACTGGGTGTAGGGGTGCAATGAGCGCTCGGGGTCTGCTCGCCAACCCGGCGCTTTTCTCAGGTTACAACCAAACTCCACCTGAGGCAGTAGGCTTGTTCCATAAGATTGCCACCAGTTGGGGACTCCACACAGGGCTCATCCAGCGTCATTTGGCCTACATGTTGGAGGGCAGTTTTCAGAGTAGAGCCGAAGCGATCCACTTTAACTCGCTGAGTGGCGGAGCTTCCATGATGGATTACTTGGCAGAGCAGGGCTTGTTGTGGAGTGAGGCGAAGCATGCTGATCCGCTCGCGGATAGACTTGGGTTCGGTGGGGCGACTAGAGGAATCATCGGGAAAGCAGAACGGGGTGTCGGGCCGTTGAGGTGCTGGTCGCCGAGCGAAACGCTTGCTGGCATCGGATTGTAGCGCTTCCTTCTGTCGTTGGTCCTGTCGTGCGCTGCTCTCGCTAAAAACGGTCGAACGGAATCGTTCTTTCGACCTTGTACTTGTACTTGTGTATTTCTAATCTATCCTCACCGCACACGCATCCACTCGTTTTGCACTTTGCCATTGCAACGACATGCATCGCTTCTGATCTTTTTCAACCGACTTTGTCTTTTTATTGCGAAGATGCCACCCCGGCAGCCAAGCCACTCGTTTATGCAGTCAAGCCCTCTGCCGAGCCCTGTTGTTGTGTTGAAGCGCTTGCTGTAGCCGAGTCGTCCCACTTGATGTTGAAACGTGTCACTCGCGGCTTCGAGACCAACACTTCCCTTCTGACCTGTGTCAAGTCGACTTTTTCTGGCGGGTTCTCTCGCAACTCTTCCGACTCGTACGCGTTGTTGACATAGTATCCGACGCGAATGAATTCTTGATCGCGATACGACGCTGTGAGAAGGATCACTGTGACTCCCAACAAGTCTTCAGGCGGAATTTTGGACGGTGAAGGTGCCGCTGCCTCAAACTCGAATGAATTTACCCCTGCAAACGACCGTTCAAATGGAGACAAAGTCAGTAATGCGCGGGAAGAATAGAGGCGCTGACCAAAGGGAAGGCGTGGGAATCGTTGACTTACCGACGGGAACAGGTCCCACCATACAAGTGTCGAGCTCTTGGTCGTACTTCTCATCGCCCGCAGATCCGACATAAACCAACCTCCATTCAAGGTCATCTTGCAGAGGCGAGATGCACTCGAACGTGATCTTGAAGACGTAAGGGTCTTTGAAACTGGCTTCCGCATTGAGGATCTCTACGCTTTGCAGATGAACGATCGACATGATGCTGGAGATGTGCACTCGATGACTCTTCGGAATAGAGCAGTTGATGTGGTAGAGGCCAACGAGTTTTGGCAGAGGAGCATGCGCTTCTTGTCCGCTGTCAGGCTTGCGTGTTGGATGGAGAGACCGAAGCAATATCGAGACGTTCTCGTGTGCGAATCCAGGTGCAAATTCGAGTATGTGTTATCGTAAGTGCAATGAAGGCAGACCGATTTCGTGGTAGACGTCCAAGAAGCATCACCAAACTAAAACCCTTTCTGTTTCACCAGATATGCTGACCGTCGTGTAAATGGCTCGTTGCAAACTTGAACGCGCGCGACGCGCGACGCCTATCACATCTTTCGAGACTTTCCACTCACGACTTTTGACAAAGACATGAGAGAGGTGTGAGGTGTGTGTCGCGAGAGCAACACCTCGTGCATCACGCCTCACGTTTTGCAACCTGATTTTTCCACCATCTGTATGTGCAACCATCTTTCTAACATCGGAATAATATACGACCAAAATTTGAACATTCACAATTCACGATTCACAATTCACGATTCACGATTAGTCCGTGACTTGGTGCGACAAAAGCCGTTTGGTTTCTGGACTGATGACATCGGAATGAAAGTCCTGCGCTCTTACTCTTTCGGTGACGGTAGCGAGCCTGGAATCAGCTCAGGATCTACCCCGGTCTCGGCAGACGGGACGAGAGGTGCACTGCAAGCGTGAAGGTGGTGGAGTGCTTCTTGGACGGAAAGCCTTTCTGCACAGCGTCGCGCGGCGCGGACTGTGCTGGCTCACATGCTTGTATTTGAGCCAATCACGAATAGCTGTCTGTACACCTTGCATACTTCCAAGATATCCTGGCTTGGAACTCGACTAATTGCAATTCATCCGTTGGCAACAGCCACAGTCGAACTCCTTCGACCGGCTTTGATGCTCATGGATACCCTTGCACACACGGCTTGAGTTGGTCGATGGATTGTATCAGGCAACAGAACTGAAGCGCGGAACACCACACATCCACGCTCGACTATTGACTATCCAGACATTACACCACGGCTCAATTTTGTTGTCAGCTTTCATGGCGTTGCGGGAGTGAGTGGGTGGTTGACTAGGAGATGTAGCTATTTTGCGGAGTGAGTAACGGTAGGTAATTGTCGCACTCGTAATGGTAACCAATTCTGGTTAATCGAGGAAAAAAAATAAAGGTAGTGTACATCAATCTTATATCTTCTGCTACACCTGTCTCAGGAGCCTGTTGAGCCAATCCGACGCTATTCTCTGTCTCAATGATGCGAGGGGTATGGGTTGCGCACAGTAAAGTACTCCATAGTGGTTAGGTTCCGATAAAGGAAGGACGGGTCAAAACTGCGTAAGATGTAATGCGCACAGATTGTTCCAGGGCGGGAGATCCTTGGGCCTTGGGCCTGACCAACATGTGGCAGGGTTTCGGCGCATTCAGGCCAGTAACATACACGATACATGGGAGTGATCGCTTCGCTTGCTAGCGCTTGGCCAAGTGCACACCACTTTTGGCGCGACACTGATTTCATGACAGCTGTTTACGACGGTCTTTGTTCTTCCATGTTCACATTCAGCGTGACGACAAATCAGCAGTCATGAGCCTTGGAATTCGTCGTGGTCCACAAGAAACGATCATAATGACCGTGCACCGGCAGCTAGACCCATCCTCGATGATAGCATCATTCACGATTGGTGATGCGCGATTTTATTTGTGATTCAACGCACGGCGAATCGTTCGTCACAACCACCGACTCGGTGGAGAGCTGTGCTCGGTAAACTGATACAAGCTCTAAAAAAAGCCAAGCTCGCTGCACGCCACTTTCTATTTAAAATTCCGAGCAAAAACATGCACGATTTGTGACATCATAACGTCATCCGCGTGCCCTGATTGCTCGACCAAGCCTCAGCCTCACCAACAGCGTAGCGAGGAAGCTTGGAGTCGCAATCCCTTTTCCGATCTGTCGGCGAATGACGGTGATGCTTGCATGATATCCATGCCCAAGGCCCTGTGACCCTCTCGCCATGACGCCAAGGTTGGTCGTGGCTACGTCAGAGTGTTCTGTGCAACCAACTCGGCCAATACCATGTGGCGCGTGAGCTATATAACCCGCTCGCCCTACAATGCTTCATCCCGTCCCGAGACTTGGTATACCCACATACTAACCCCTACCACAGATCAATCATGGACTCGAAACAGCTCAAGCGAGAGGAGAAGGCGATCTCCAAGGAGGCCAAGGCTGATGACCGACAGCTGAAATCGGCGCAGAAGTATTGGAACAAGGACAAGAAGAAAGAGACCAAGCTTCTGAAGCAGCAGTCGAAAGCTGAAGACGAGCATAGGAAAGCGATTCAGGTGTGTAGTGACCATGTAAAGCGATGTTACGTTCAAGTGATCTGATGAACTGCGAATGCTCACCAAACGGATCTATCCTCTCACCTCGATTTCTCTCGATGTAGAAGGAGCACAAATTGCAGGCCAAGCTCGAGAAGGCTCAAGCCAAACACAACGAGTCGGTGCGAACGCTCGAGGAGAAAAAGATGAAGATCGAATCCGCCAAGAAGGCCATTCAGGAGCACAAGAGTAGGTTACAGGATAAGGAACAGAAACTTGCTCAGGCTCAGCACAAGAAGGCCGTGGGCGAGAACGAGCGTCACAGGCACAAGGAGGCGCTCCTTTCTCAAAGCGTATCCAACACCACCAATACCCCCAACACCGCTTCTAATATCGCCCATAACATCTCCCAGCCCGACCACCAGGCTCCAGCCGTCGGCGCTCACTAAGCTTTGCCTTGTCGCAAACGGTAAACCCTGCTACTCTTTCCCGTGCCCATCTCATCCTTGATACCACGTCACATAAATTTCTGCACATGTGAAGATCCAGCGAGTACCCCTAGCCTTGACGTTATACAATCGATACCACACGAGCGTAGAAGGGATCGTAGCACTGGCGCATGTTAGCCTGTACCATTGTGAGCTGGCCTAGAGCTTGTTGACGCAGGGTCACTTGTCGATTGGGCAGCGAATGGTCAGTGAGCGTGGAGACGGATTGTTGAAAGCATTGTGTAAATGAATGCCAAACGATAGAGGTCAGACGATGGACTGACCGGCTTGTACGCTCTCGAAATACTGGGTTTCGAGTTCGGCGAAATCGTCCTCGTTGAACTCGGCAGCGTCATCATGATGAACGTCCACAGCGGTTGAGGGACGCTGCGCGTACTTTGGGCAACCAACATTCTAGTGCGGCGCAATGCAAAGTCGGTAAGGGCGGGCGGGAGCACGAAATGGCCAATCAGTAAGGCACGTTGTCCAGTAGCCTTCTTGTCGGCAATGGTGCCGTTCTGGTTGTCGGCCTGTGCCGCACACTGCTGAAACCCGGATGGCTTCATGGACAGTGCGGATCTAGGCTAGTTCCTACGAGGAAGGATCGTACAACGCTGGGCGCAGCAGTATCGATGAAAGAGATTAAGGTCGCTGCCTGTGGGTCCTTCGAGGATGCAGGCCAGCACCTTCTTCATTTCGAAGGGCAAACCTTTTCGCAGGTTTGCCCTTCGAAAAGGTGCTGGACGACCAGCGCCGGCGCAGTGATGCCAGCAATGCGAGCCAGACGGATTTTTTGTTCGTGATACACGTCATAGTCACTGGTGATGTCGTAGCGCGAGCGAACCAGAGCGCTGAAAGCCTCGGTGAGACTCATCCCGAAGCGGCAACGAAGCTGATTTATCCAGGCTTCAGTGCTCACGCGAAGCTGAGCGAGGACGACGTCGTCGAGGTTCACGTACCAGTCGAGAGCATAAGAACGCAAGCACAATTGAAGCACTTCGCAAACGGCGAGCTGGCCTCTACTGTCAGCCACGTGCTTGATACGGCGGCAAAAGGTTTCGACGTCGTTATTGATGGTCGGGTTGAAGATCGCTATCTCGTTGGGATTGAGAGTCCAAGTCTCCTTGAGGAGGAGATGCGGTTGAGAAGGAGAGGGAGTGGCAAGAGAAGAGTCATCACGATTAGCTGAGCGATGATCCGAGGCGAGCAAGAGGCTACGATTGTCACCGAGTCCAGCGTTCTGCATACGTGCAGTCTGTTGAGCGAGGAAGGACTCGAGAAGATGGTTGGTCTTCGTCTGCTGTTCGACAATGGCTCGGGCCCAGATCAGAACGGCGTCAGACAGCCGGACCAGATGCCTGTACGCCGACCACAAACGTGGCTGTACTCGTGATTGGATGCGAGCTGTTGTCGCCTATGGGCTGGTCGGCGCTAGGCATGTTGAACACGATCGTCGGAGGCGTAGAAAGGCGGTAAGAAGATACCACGGAGGCAGTCAGGCTGTGCCAAGGTTGACGGTCAGAATTGTCAAGTGGCGGCAAGAGAATACCTCTCGCGGGTTGAGTGACGTGTCGAAGGGGGTATCTTGACGAAGAGGGGTCGACCGAGCCGAATGGAGTCGGAAGGGGAGTCGAAGTAGAAATCACGAAATGGGGTTGAAAGACATTGTACACGGTAATCACAGAATGTGTACACGGTACAGAAGCTATCAATCACGAATGTCAGATCCTCATGCTGTATGCAAGGTCCGTGCTAAGTTACAGTAAACCAGAAAAGTCTGTGAGTGTTGAGGCTTAGCCACTGTACCAAAAAGGGGTCTAGACAACCAATCGTGAATCGGACTTGAGTTGCAATCTTCAATTAAACGAGCGCTTGCATGTTTTTCTCGAGCGAGAGGAACACTAAAGGTCAAACACCAAAGTCGTAGTCTCACGACTCGTGGCTCGAGTCTGGCAACTCTGAAATGTTTGAAGCGACACATACCAAGAGCTTCCACGTTCGATTTCCTGGACGATTGCCATTGCGATATTGAATAATGCAAGAAGAGATGAGAAACAATCACACATGCAAATCGAGCTGACAGATAGCACATGACTTGCGAGCATCTATTTGGAAGTGCTTTCGCCAATCGCAGAGGCTGAAGATGCATTGGCACGCGCATCTTCACCCTGCTGCCTAGCATTGGTGCTGCTGCTGTTGGACAACAGAGGTCCATAGAAGCTGCTCAGGCGAGCCGCGGCGCTCAGAGGCCGTTTACGAGCCGGTCGTAATTGAGGAGCACCACCCGCAGGCGACATGGCATGCAGCATCCAAGGCTTGAA
Source organism: Mycosarcoma maydis (assembly GCF_000328475.2). NCBI lineage: Eukaryota > Fungi > Basidiomycota > Ustilaginomycetes > Ustilaginales > Mycosarcoma > Mycosarcoma maydis. Next base: position 1,121,802 of record NC_026482.1, read on the forward strand.
TGGTTCCGATGTCTTGAGCGGACTTGTGCCTGTGCTTGCCACAGCAGCCTGTGTGGCATTTTCGTCTTCGGCGGCATCTTCCTGGATGGCGCCTGCAGCTCCACCAAAATAAGCGGCGTCAAGGATGCTGGCAGACAAGCCAGTGCGCTTACTCATACCAGGCGGTATTTCTGCTTCGGGCGTTGTCAGCCTTGGCGTGACCAGACGGAAAGTGCCCGAGCCCGAGGTGGCCGCCTGAATCTGCGAGCTGCGATGGTGGTTGTTAAACAAATGATGGGCTTCCAACGCAGAGGCGCGATTCAATCTGGCCTCGGGCCATATGACGCGCGGCGATCCGGAAGCCAGGGGACCTGCCAGCGATTTGGAGCGGGCTGGCAGCACGGGCGGCTGGCTCGGCCGCGACGGCGAAGTGCGTGCACTGGCGCTGCCCCTGCGCTCCACCGGAGCCAATGCTGGCTGGCTGACCGGCAATGCCAAGGGTGCAGACAATGTTGTCGGAGAAACCGGTGCTCTGGATATATCGCTGCTGCTGCCTCTATCACTAGAATCGATCTCGAGCTCGGGCGGCGGCAAAGCCTCGAATCGCAACGACTTGGGCCGCGCAGTGTTGTTGTCCTTGTTGGCCATCGCGGATCGACCCACCATCACGTCTGCTGTGATCAAAGGCTTTACGGACGACTGCTCCACCAGTGACATTGCTGAAGTGTGCATGGAGGGCGGTGTTAGTGGCGAGCCTTGGCGGCTCCCCTCCGCGTCTGTGTCAGCGTCCGAAGCGCCGATTCGGTAAGCACCAAAAGCCTGAGCAACGCTCCCATCGGTGCCCGTAGTTGGCACAGATGACATATCTGCACTGTCAGGAGCTGCAGAGGCCTCTGCTGCTGCTGCTGCCTCCGCTTCCTCAGCAGCATCTGGCGGAAAGACACTGTCGTAGCATCCATCGCATGCGCGTGCTTGTCGATCCGGCTCACCATCTTGGTAGCTAGGAATTAGAAACGAGCGCTGCGAGCAGGTCCAACATACGACCTGACCACAAAGCCGGCAATGATGCTTACGGCGCCACATGCCAAAGGCTTCTTGACAGTTGCAGCACTTGTCCGCACGGCTGTCTGGTACCCACACGGGCGCATTGTAATCCTCCAACACACGAAGTGGGGGTGAGGATGCGGAGGAGGGGTTCGAGGAGGCGAGCAAGTTTGCCAACGAAAGGTTGGTTCCGTTCGCAGCAAAGGAGGGAAACGACGGCGGTCGCATAAGCAGGTTAGGAAGCGAGTCCACGCGAGATCTACGTTGCGGAGCATCGCGCTCTCGCGACACGGACCTCGAGGCGCTCGCCCCGACGGATTGATCTGCTGCTGGTGCAGGGGTCTTGTCTTGTCCTATCAAGTGGGTTGCAGCAAGATAGGCTCCCAAGCTCTGTGTGCTGAGACGTCGGTTAGCTGGTTTGGATGCGTCAACTTGGTACAGTGATCGGCGCCTCTCCCGTTTGGCCTCGATGCTGTCCTCGTCGGCCTTCAACGTTCGACGTGCAGACATAAGATCGGAACGGGCATCGCGGATGCAGTTGACCCAAGCTTCCCTGCTCGCATGATTTTCGGCATAGACGGCAAACGACTTGTCTGGTGTGCGGATCTCGAAGCAGTGGCGTAGGCCCTCGCTGCTGCTGCCGTCGACGCTGACGACGGTGCAGTCACGCAGACCAAACTTGTCTCGAAACTGCAGCTGGTGCCCTGCTAACGAAAAGATGACACCAGCCAAGGGAGTATAAGGCTCTGGCACAGATGCAAGCCGGGCACGCGGACCCAAGGGAGCAGCGGCCACGCTCGGCGGTGTGAGAACAGATTCGATGGGTGATGCAGCACCCAAAGGAGGTGTTGACATGATGGGCGAATGAATCTGTTCCACTGCGCTAGCTCCGTACAGGCCACCGCGCTGTGCCAACGCTGTCCACGCCGCCGATGCCGACTCAATGCTACCCGAGATGGGGCTGGCGTAGATGAGGCAGTCGGTGAAAAGGAAAAACTCGCGAGGCTGAATGTTGCGACGACACGTCTTCATGAGCGTTCCGCGCTTGATGAGAGCCCTTCCAGGCACAACGAGCGGTTCGGTGAGCCCCTGGAGGCTCTTTTGCAAGCCCAGCATGGTGAGCACCATTTCGTGCTGGCGAACGTTTTCGTTGATGTAAGACGCCACCTGCTCGATCATGTGGCTTGCGCGGACGAGATCGATATGGTCAGGGTGCGTCTCTGGAGTCGCTTTGAGCAGTTCTTCTACGAGGAGCTTATATCGCGGGATTCTCTGGACGATGGTGAGCAGATGAGCCTGGAAGCCGAGACCGTAGCCAAAGGCTTGTCTGACGCTTCCCGAGGCAGATGTGACTTTTTCCTTGGCGGTACGCTTCTGATCGGTCTCTTTGAGAAATTTGGCGAAAGCATCGTTGTTCTTTTGCTCGTAGTCGATGCGCTGGAGTGCGCTGCTGAAGTTCTTGACGTAGAGCGAGTACATCTTGAGAAAAGGTGCCAATGTAGCAAGAATGTCGCCGATGCAGTCGACAGACGCGTCCCATTGGATCTCTGTGGTCGAGTTTGTTCTGATCTGGCTCGAGTCTGATACTGAAACAGAGTCTTGTGGGGCAAGGGGGTGTAGACGCTCTTCGAGCTGACTGAGAAGCTCCTTGCTGAGCTGCATGATGTCGTAAAAGTTGGAAAAGATATCGTTGATCGATTTGCGCGACAGGATGGGGGCTTGTGCATTGACAGAAGCGGACGCAGGTGCTTTGCCTTTGCCCAGGCTGGCCAAGAGGGGCTGGTAGTATTCTTCATGGATCAAGGTCAAGCTGGCGACAAACGAGCGTTCGGTGTCGACGAGTTCTAATGCACTGCGTTTGCGATGCGCGAAAAGAAGCGACAGGTCTGCGGCCGGGACAGGAGAGGTAGCAGCGCGCCGGAAAAAGTAGCTGGGGCGAGAAGAGCTAGCGGTGATGGTGGAAGATGAGCTGACGGTGCTAGCAGCTGCGCCATGAGCAGAAGAAGCAGTTGACGACGATAGACGCAGGGCAGTATCTGAAAGCGAGGGATGATCTGGAGCGGATGATTCGTCCGACGAGTTGGCGATGGAGGCGCTGTCGAGTGAAGTGGCTGAGCCGGAGCGTTCGGGTGTGCGACTGCGCAGATGATCGTCTTTCGTGTTCAAAGGACTTATTGCAGCGCTTCGAGTGATGCGATCGTAGCTGAGCGCGCGTGACTTGGGCTGGATCGCACCAGGAGCGAGAAAGCCTTGTACAATCTCATCTTCCGGTAAACTCTCGAAGCTTGATACGCTGGCAACGCTGATGCGATGGCTCGTGATAGGCGCAGTAGGCAGCGAGGGACGTCGATTGGCGAGAGCGCCGGTGTGCGCGCTCTGTGCGCGAATCCGTCTATGGGCTGGACGAGACGCGGCAACACTGTTGAGGTTTGGGTCTGGCGATGGTTGGCCGGCCGTATTTCTGGTGGAGGAGGGAAAGGCGATGGTGCCTGTTTGAGGGGGCAAAAGACCAAGAGCAGATGCAAGACCTGGACTGAGCAGATCGGCACACGAGGTGAGCTGACCTTGAACATGGCTTGCGGAAGATGCGTTGGAAGCTACCGAGGATGGGCGAGAGGAGGCAAGCGTAGTGGCCGAGATGGGTCTGCTGGTGGCCGCATTGGTACCAAAGTAGTCGGCGGAAGAAGCAGCCGATGAATCGTCCGAAACGATCGAGTGACGGTTGGGTTGGGAAGAATGCGTCGTGATGACGGCACGAGGTGATGGCATAAAGTTAGGCGCATGATAATCCTCGGAGCATTGGGAAGTGGAGAAGGTGGGCAGAGGCGTTTCAAGCGGAGACTTTGTGGGCGAGGCAGACAGAGTAGGGAAGGAGATGGAAGAGTCTCGCCTGGAGGCGGAAGCCATTGTGAGGGTGGGATGGCCGAGCCGGTTGAACGCTAAGCGGTTGGGTAGTGGAGTAGCGCCGGATAGTGCAATGATCACGACTGAGAGAGCAGGATGTTTGATGCGCACAGATGTATGGCCATTGCCGAAAGAGAGAGAAGGAGAGGGAGAGGGAGAATAGCTTGAAGGTTTACAGCTAAAGTGATTGTACGAGAGAGCAGTGATTGCTGTCTAATTGACGGATCGTTACGTGAGAGCGAGGAGCGGGTATACGAGTCGAGATGCGGAAGTGCTGATGGTTGCGGATGGTGCGTTGTGGCTGCGTATGCAACGGGGGTATCTATGCTGAGAATAGAGGCAGTGAGAGAGGTGTGAATGCTGGAGAGATGAATGGAGAGAGGTGTGAATGCTGGAGAGATGAATGGAGAGAGGTGTGAATGCTGGAGAGATGAATGGAGAGAGGGGTGGTATGATTGAAGAGGGGTGGTATGATTGAAGAGGGGTGGTATGATTGAAGAGGGGAGGTATGATTGATGACGAGGAGAGCATACAGGGCAAGTCAAAGAGGAGTTGAGTATCAGTCACGAGTTGACTGGCTTTCGCCAGGGGCTCAAAAGGCTAACCAAACAGCCGAGGATGTCACGAAAAAAGTCACACTCTGCGTGCTGTCACTGAGACTCTGTTGCTTTTCTGCCAGATTTTTGTGCTAGCTTAAGCGTCGTCAGGTCGTGCCGTGGATCTTGTGAGTTTATGAGTGTTGGTCTCAACCCTTTCCGCGTTGGATTTCTGTTTCCGACAACCTCCCACGTCCTTTACTCTGGCACACAACCGTGAACCGCTAACTCACGAGTGACTAGCCAAAAGACGCGACCCCGAGGCTCTTCCGAAAAGCTCTGCCTTTCTCTTGCCAGCTGCTGCTCTAGTAGCGCGTATTTCCACAAAACACACTTAGCCTCGCCTCGCCTCGGTTTTGTTCGTTAATTATCGTCAAAATACAGCCATCCAAATCACAGAATGTGAATCACGAAATGGACCGTTCTCGAACAGGACAAAGTGACAAAAGGGGAAGCACAGCGCCCCTGAGTCGCTCAGCCTCATTTTCTTCCATCTCTTTAACCAGCTTGCGGAAAGTGAGTTGCTCACTCACGACTATTACGTTTCGTGAGAAAAGCCTTTCAGCTAACTATTCATGATTCATGATTCATGATTCATGATTCATGATTCATGGATTCGTCAGATGGTCGAGCCTCGCCATTCACAAAAAGAGTGACGGATGGGAAGAACTGCTGCTGCATGTCACTCATGTCCAATCTTAGGCGAGGCGCTGCAAAGCTCGGGTTGCAGATTGCAGGGTGCAGCATGCAGGTTTCTTGTCGATATTTTCTACCAAACCATCTGATGGATCGTTCCCGCTTAGACCCTGACAAGCCACCAATCACGAATCCCGAACCCTCCAATCACGAATCGTGATTCTGGAATAACGTTAACCAGGTTAGTACGACGAGACGATGCAGCTACACGCTAGCCTCCAAGTTTACCTTGTCGTGTAGATAGAGCCTGACGCGACATTCGTGATTCACGAGTCTTCCTCCCACCAGCGCTACTTTGTGACTCTCCAGACAGACCATATTCGCCACCTCTCGCCTAACTCGCGTGCCTTGTCGAGCCATCCGTGCTTGAAAGCATGCAGCTTCGCCTCGACAGCTGCCTTTTGCAACAGATAGCGGGACAGAGCGTGGAGCCTCATCCTTGAGTTCTTTCTTTTCTTTTTGCAGAGTGTGAGTCTTTTATCACTTGGAAGTTGCGCTCTTCTTCAGTTTCCTTACCATACATAAGCCTTAGCTTGTCAAACATGTCGCGACGTTGAGATAAGTTAGGCTACATCACTTCGACAGGCGATCATGCCGCACATGCATCCAGACTAACTTAGCGACCGTCACCTCGCAGTTCCGCCCATTGACCCCTTTTCCATGTCTCAGTCGTGAGTTTCCTCCGTTTATTATGATCTTACTTTCCAGAGGAATTCACGATTATGGATTCGTGATTCGTGATTTACCTCATCCGTGATCATTCGTGATTCACGTTTCGTAGTTGCGTTTCGACACTCGGGACTGTGGGGGGATTCGCAGATTTTTGGAGGATAAAGCTGTTACACCTTGACTTCATTCACCACCCTTTCTTTCACAAGTCAGTGAGTCAGGTCTAACACGGTATTCGTGGTTTTTGTTCGCACGTCACACATCGCCCTCCACATCGTGCATGTCTGATGTGACAGCAGCGTAAGCTGTTCATTTACGCGAGCCTCATCATGACGGTACCACGAGGTGCAGAAGACACCCTATCACTAACCTGTGAATGTAGAAACGAAAGATGAGTCAGGTTCAAGCGTCATACCATATCAGAAGATCGAACATACGTTACTCCTTCTTCCAGCTGCAAGCTCGATCTCTGATTTTGGTGGTGGTTTGTGTTTGCGCTTCCTCTCAGAAATTCCAGGCCTCGCTCCATCGTTACATTCTCGCTACAACGTTGTTTGTGAACCTGGTCAGTACAAGCACCGCATACCCATTCCCCAAATTTCACCATGGTAGCTACACGAGGACAAGCATCTGCAACCCATTCGCATACAAAGGCGGACCCAGCCGGCACCAAAGCCGGCGCAAAGCGCGATAACGACGAGGTTGACGCTTCTTCGGTTACCAAAGCGGAGCCGCAGCAGCAAGAGCCCGACACTAAGAAGCCCAAGACCACCGCCTCGGACAAGACCGAGTGCATCCTCGAATCTCAGCAATCCCAGCTCGAGTCCTTCTCCGATACCCTCACCTGGCTTCACTCTGACACTGCTTGGTTGCTCGCGCACCCGGACATCCCCGACGGCAAGGGGGAGACCGATGCGGCAGCCGAAGGAGACAAAACTGTTCGTACACCTCCTGAGCCCTACGTCAACAAGCGGTCCGGTGCCGACTCTGACGGTTATCTGTCGTACCCCAACTCAGACCTCACCCCTTTCCAAACGCTGCTCTGCGCCATACTGCTGAGCAAGCCCATCTCGCATCGTCTCGGTTTGCGAAGCATCGAAACGCTGCTCAACAAGCCGTACTTGTTCCGCACCACTCAAGACCTCCTCGACGCCGGAAACCAAGGTCGTAGAGCAGCGTTGTGGGAAGCCAGAACCCAGCATAAGGAAAAGACTGCCGTTCAGCTTGGCAATCTCGCTGAGGGCATCACAGCTCTATGTGACGACGCTCAAGACAAAAACGATGCGCACGACAACCTCGGACCCATCCTCGAAAAAGCTTTGTCAAAGACCAAAAACCGAGACGACTCGTTTGAAGTGGCAGACCAAGTCAAGACAATTCTCACCCAACAAATCAACGGTTTGGGTCCCGGTGGAGTAGATATCTTCCTCCGTCGAATTCAGTCTCAGTGGCCTCAAGTGTTTCCTTATGCCGACGAGCGAGCTCTCAGTGCCGCAGTCAAATTCGACCTCATTTCTCAAAGCGATCTGGACAAGGGCACACAACAAGCGGCACAGAAGCTGGCCGAAAACGTTGCTGAACACGTCGGTTTCCCGTTCGAGGAGGCCAAGGGAGACAATGAAGAGGCAGAATGTGGAAGATGGTGGTTCGTCCGAACGCTGGATGTACTAATTGGCTTGGACGTCGAAAAGAAGATCGACGAGGCTGCTAAGCAGGCCACCGTGCCAAAGTGAATCACCTTTTCGTTTGTATCAGCTTTAACTACGACTTTGAATCATCAGCTTATCATCAGCTTGTTTGTTGCCGCCTTGACTTTAGCCAAAGGCTCGTGACCGCCTCTTGTGTGAGACGTGTGAGCCGGAAAGCTTGAATGTGCGCACAAGATACGGATCCAGAGAGAGAGAGATAATAAGACGAGCCTTGTTTTGACATTGGGTCTTATTAAGCATACAACCCAACACTTGGCGCCTGCAAAAATCAATACCTGTTGCGCTGTCCACTGTCATACCGTCTGTTGTCGTCTCGTCGATCAGGGCTACGTTCCCTTCGGTATCCCCCATCTCCACCCCTACCAGGCGACCGTTCACGATCGTGTCGCGGGCCCATGGGCGGAGGTCTCGAGGCGCCATTGTGAACACTACCTCCGCGTTGTTGTCTGGACGAACTCGGCGCGGAAGCTGAACCGCTACGCTCGGTGCGATCGTCACCGCCCGCAGAGGCTCCTGTCGGAACAGCCGAAGCTGCGTTCACAGTCGGACTCATGGACTGCTTCATCGAAGGCGGGCTCATGCTACCCATGCCGCCCATGCTACCCATCGTTCCTCCCATACTTCCCATCATGCCCATGTTGTTCATCATCGCGCCCATGTCCATCCCTCCTCCAGTGTTTCCAGCCATGCTCGCCATCATTTGCTGCCAAGCCATCTGCGGATTCCAATTCTGATTGCCCCATCCCATGTTCTGGTACATTTGGCTCATGTCTCCTCCTTGACCCATCATGCCCATCATCATTGGGTTCATTTGCCATGCGTTACCACCCATTCCACCGCCTCCACCACTTGCACCCGTGTTGTAGTTATTGAATCTTGCTCCCGCTCCACCTTGTTGCATGCCGTACGCCATTTCGGGATTGTCCATTCTCTGCTGTCTTCGAATCTGCAATGACTGCGGATCGTTCTTCGATTGCGCCCGTTTCACATCAACCTCCTTGCCGTCGAATACGATGGGTCGGGTGTTGAGCACGTGGTTCAGTGACGAGTCGTCAGCGTAGGTCAAGAAACCGAATCCACGCGGTTTGCCCGTCTCGCGATCCATCATACACGTGCAATCGGAAAGCGTACCGAATTGCTCGAAGAATGTTCGGAAGGTGGCAGGCGTCACGCTAGGCGGTAGACCGCCCACGAAGAGCTTTTGGCTGGAAGCGGAGTAGCTTCCACCACCACCTCCGCCTCCGCCGCCATTGTTGTAATTGTTATGGTGTCCACCACCTTGCTGGTTGTGCTGAGGTCGAGGAATTGCTCGTTTGGGATCAATCTGCCCACATGGAAAGAAAAGACAAAGACAGATATCAGTAACGACGTTTCATCTAGTGCAGAAGATACAAGCTTGTGCAAGAGACTCACCACTTTACCATCGAGATAATGCTCTCGAACCATGACCGTGTTGACCGCTTTGGGATCGACAAAGTTGAGAAAGGCAAATCCGCGCGAACGCCCCGTCATATTGTCGCGCATGATGGCGCAGTTGCCGACCTCCCCGAACTGCGAAAAGTAGCGTCGTAGCGAGTCTGATACACGGTACCGTTACACCGAGCAGAGAATAGCAGGCACAAAAAAGCGTGGTTAGTTTGGGGGTTCCTTTGCACGAGAAGGGCAAGCGACCTCATCTCTGTCGCTGTTCCAAGGCTAGGTATTTACCTTCGGTAGTATCCCAGTTCAGACCACCGATGAACATTTTTCTGTTTCAGCGTCAAAGTATGGGCATGATTTGAAAGGGATATAGCCCATCGTCCGACAAAGAAGGGCAGTCGCAATTTGGTGCATTGCACAAAGAGGCAACGAAATGGCATTCCATCATCAAAGATGTGTATGTCGCAAGAAAGTTGAAGATGTGCGTGTGCGGTTGGAACGACGAGTTTAGCATGTCGCCATGTGGTGATGGTGACAAAGATGGGTGATAACGACAGAGTAAAAGAGTGTAGTGATATGCAAAGTGTCAATGTGCTGTCTAGCTGCAACGTGGTGAAGCGAGGCTGGAGTCGTGCGTAGGGCTAACGCTAACAAAGGGACAATGCTGTACGCTCTAACGGAAACGTGTGAAACGAATGCAGTCTGTAGCGGCCCAAAGTCATTCTGTCGTAGCGTAGAGCCGTAAACATCTAGGGAACAAGCTTTCTCCACCGCATCGGTGAGGCGACTAGCGAGAGGCCATCTTGTTTCCAGTATATGGTTCACACTGTCTGGATCCTCCAGGGAGAGCGAGATACGGTCAGTCGACCAGAGAACAGGAGATCGTGGTACTCACCCTTCCTCAGGCATTTCGTGAGGCATAGCAGATCGATTGTCCAATCCTTGTCGCTCTGTTCCGGCGTTCTGTCCTTCGCCACGGTCGTCTGCTACCTGCGTTTGGTGCGAAAGGGACTGCTGATTGCTAGAAGCATCATTGTGGCTGGCTGGCGTCAAGTCGCGAACATCACTTTGCGAATGAGCCGCAGGACTATTCACTACCGGCGGAGGAATGAAGCTTCCTTTGATCTGCAAACCCGTATCGCTCTGTTGCGCAGGAGCCGATGAAGCAGGAGGGATGAAAGAACCTGTGCTTGCGGCTACGGTCGGCTTCTCCTCGGCCTTTTCGGAGCTGTTGCCGTTTTTGTTGTTGCTGTCCTCGTATCCAGTGAGGTCCTGCTCATCGCCAGCATGGGCTTTGTCGTCGCCGCCTTCTCCTCGGGGGAATGCTTCGTCACCTGCTTCCGAAGTAGCCGCACCGTAGAGGTCAGCGTACAGGTCGTCTGTGTCTTCCTGACTTGCCATAGTGGTTCAGATCGGAATTTTTTCGGTCTGTCGAACAAGAGTGGAACGAAAAAGAGACCAGTGATGACTTGGATGGAGTGGATGGTACAGTCGAAGAAAAGAAGAGACCCTGCAACCAAGTGCATCATTCACGATTCGTGATTCATATTTGATCTGAATTTAGCCGGCCCAAGCTCGAGTCACGTGAGGCATTCAGAATTAACAGCTGATCCCTGACATTTTGAATTGAATCATGAATCGTAAATCGTGAATCGAGCACCTTTCCTTTAATCGGCCGTATCGGGGGCGCGTTGGTCCAGCTCGATATTTAATATTAATAACTTAAATACACTTTCTTGCACTGCGATCTCAGAGACCTGAGGTGGTAGTAAGATGCAACATATGGCCTGATGACCTGCAGTGTTTCACGCCTGTTGTGGATTTTGCATAGCGCAGAGCAGCGGGCGCCGGAGAGGTGAATGAATGAGAGCAGTCACGAGTCTACTCGTGACTAGAACTGGGAAAGCGAACCGGTGCAAAATTTCGCCGGTGCACCCAGCCACGGCCAAAAAACAACGTCTGTGAATGAGCCGTGTGCAATCACAAATCGTGAACCGTGATCAAGTTATGTGAATGCTGCCGCTGAAAGCCCTCGGCAATTTTCTCCGCTTTAGGGACGCGAGCGTGAACGCAGCTTCCTTCTGAAATCACTCACAGACTTGCGACTGCGACTGCGACTGCGACGATTTACGATTTACGATTTACGATTCACGATTCACGATTGCTTCGTGCTTTCTCCACACTTTCGTTGGTTTTCGAGCTGAGTGCGTCGAGCTCGCAAAGCAGTGCCCGCAGTTTTGATCATCCTTCAAGTTGTCTCGATCCTCACCAACATCTTCCTACTTCTGCCCGCTGCCCGCTGCCCGCTACTCACTCTTCTGCTTTTCAGCATCCACTGCGCGGCAAGCAGCTCGACAGCCATCGTACGCTCTTCCGACTGACGACAATGACGGTTCCGCTTCTTTCGACACGCGAGCTCGTTGTCGACCTCGTCGTGGGAGAGCAAGAGGCAGTCTCTGACCAAACCGTGGCAGTCTCGGCCGCTCTCTGGGAAATACTACAGCAGTCAACCTCCAATCCATCGTCGGCATCTGCTCATGCTTCTGCGGAGAGAATCGCAATCAGCTTGCGGCCGTTATCTGCACGGCCCTTACGGCCATCCAAGCTTCCTGCTTTGGTGATGTACGCTGTGAAAAGCGCACAAGATAGTGCCGGACTCTGGCTCGAAGCTTCCAGGCGCGTCGCTTCTACGTTGGGCGTGTCAAGTCGAGCTTACCGCTCTGATCAAGGCAAGCGCATCTGCGTGGAAGCATACACACTCGTTAGTGCGTCTCTCGTGTATCTGCAAGCTACGTCCTCGGAAAGCTACGAGGCGGCAAACGAGCTTCAGGACGAGCTCGTAAGGCAGCTTGACGCGACGATCTTGAGACAAGAGCACTTTGTCCGACTGCAGCTAGGCGCTTCTGTCGTGTCTCTACGAGTCGTCATGCTCGAGCCTCTGCTACAAGCCGTTTTTGTCGCAGACTCAACCGACGTCCTCCTGACAATGCAGGCCGATGGCCCCGACGCAGACCCGCTAGACAGCTCGATGATCTCTAGTATCTCGGAGGACTCTTTCTCCATTGCATCCGGAAGCGATGCAGGTGCAGCTGCTCACGAAGGAACAGACAGTGCCGACGAGCTCCAAGACGACGATGATTTCGAGATCGACGAGCGCTTTCTGGCACAGACAGTCTTGCAAGACTTTTCCAATCTCGACATTGCCATCGATCCATCTGTAGATGGCCGAGCCGTACCTGCACCCTCGCAACGATCCAAGAACAGCAGCCGAGTCAGGCGATGCATGCTGCAGCTGCTTTCTAACCCTTCATCGCTGGTTGCAGCCATCTCTCACTGGTACTCGCAGTCCACTACCGCTGAAGCCTCCTCGCTTACCGGCACAGCGAACGACAACATCGACGAAGAGAATGTAGTACTGGCGACGGAGAAGGAAATGGCATCTCTCGGAGCATTCAACGGGGACTGGCTCGCCGCCAGTGCGCAAGGTAACTCGAGAACGAGGCTGGTGCGTATCCTGTCAAGCCAGAATGTGCCGGCCGCTACCAACGGCTCTGTGACGGTATGGATGTCTCCGATCCTTGCACAGAACATCCTCGGAGATCAAGTCTTCTCTGCCTCACCTCTTAGCGTTGTGCTTCGTGTGCTTGGATCGCGACCATCGGCTCAACAGCAGGAAGTCTCAGCACTGGTGAGATCGTGTCCGGTACCTGTGCCTTTTGCCGAGAGTCTACGCATCGCGCGCGTCGCCGGACCTCTGAGCGTTGATCGAGCATATCAGGGTCTTTTCCTCGATGCGTTGCGCACCTTTTTTGAAGACCGTCGACGCATCTGTCGGAACGGCGACGTGATTGCCGTCGCCATTGAAGCCAGCAAAGCTCGCTTCGTAAGCAGAGAAGCCGAGCAAGATGGCAACTCGGATTCGACACCGGATGACATTCATGAGCTCAAGTTACCCTCGGCTCCGGGAGTGGCCAAAACTGCGACGGTCTACTTCAAAGTGACCGACTTGAGGTGCGAGCTGGTTGCGCCCAACACTGCCACCACGAAGCAGAACAAGGACGAGGCGATCGGAGCGCTTGCCCTGCAGTCGCAGATCGGTGAGCTTGGATGCATTGTCGATCCCAATGTGACCAAGATGGTGCAGACGGGAGTGGAGCAGTGTCGAGTGGCCAACTGCGATCGCTGGTTGGGGGTCTCCTCGGATACACCTATTTCGCCGACCGAGGTGACGTCTGGAGAATTGCGCAAACTCGTAGCTCCGCTCATGGCACCATCGAGCGCGTACGCAACTCTCTCTTCGCTGCTCACAGCGACATTGCAGAGCAACGCGAGTCGATTCGGACTGCACCTCAGCGTTCTGCTCAAAGGTGCGCGAGGCTGCGGCAAAAAGACAGTGGCACGATGGGTAGCTAAAGCTGCCGGCGTCCAGCTAGTGGAGCTAGACTGTTTTGACGTCATCTCCGACACGGACGTGCGCACTGAGGGTGTCCTACGAGCTCGCTTCCAGAAAGCTGCCGAGTGCGCACCCTGCATCTTTTTGCTGCGAAACATTGAAGCTCTGGCAAGGAAGAGTCAGGCGCTCGAGACGGGACAAGAACCACCTTTGGCCACCGCTCTGCAGAACTGCTTTGAAGAGTTGTGGAGCGTCACCAAGCCGCAAGAAGGTGGACAGGTCGTCATGCCAGTAGCTGTATTCGGTACGACCAGCGATCCGGATAAGTGTCCGTCGGGCGTACTTGGCTGCTTCAAGCACGAGGTGACGTTTAATGCTCCGAACGAAGCCGAGAGGCGTGCCATGCTCGAGATTGCCATGAGGGACTCCATTTTGGGACCCGATGTTGACCTCAAGAACCTTGCGACGCAAACAGCTGCGCTCGTAGCTGCCGACCTTGTCAATCTAGCCTCAAGGTCCCGACTTATGTCGGTGAGCCGAGTGCGCAAGACGCTCCCTGTGTCGGCATCGACGATCTCGGATCGCGATCTGTTCCTAGCAGGACTCGCTATCACGGGTGCCGACGTCGATCAAGCTTTGAACAAGGCACGTTCGAGCTACTCGGAATCGATTGGAGCGCCCAAGATTCCCAATGTGACGTGGGACGACGTCGGAGGTTTAGCATCGGTGAAATCCGACATTCTCGACACCATCCAATTGCCTCTGGAGCACCCTGAACTTTTCAGCGACGGGCTGAAGAAGCGATCGGGTATCCTACTCTATGGTCCACCTGGAACAGGCAAAACACTGCTAGCCAAGGCTGTGGCCACGTCGTGTTCACTCAACTTTTTCTCGGTCAAAGGACCCGAGTTGCTCAACATGTACATTGGTGAATCGGAAGCCAATGTGCGACGAGTGTTCCAAAGGGCCAGAGATGCGAAGCCTTGCGTGATCTTTTTTGACGAACTCGATTCGGTTGCTCCGAAGCGTGGAAATCAAGGTGACAGCGGTGGAGTGATGGATCGAATTGTTTCGCAACTTCTTGCCGAACTGGATGGTATGGCTGGATCATCCGAAGGGACCGACGTATTCGTGATTGGAGCTACCAATCGGCCTGACTTGCTCGATCCAGCTCTCTTACGACCTGGACGATTTGACCGAATGCTCTACCTCTCGGTCAGCGAAACGCACGCTGCACAACTCAACATCCTTCAAGCCCTGACGCGCAAATTCAAGTTGGATGCTGATGTGGGAGATCTCAGTGTTATCGCCGAACAGTGTCCATTCAATCTCACCGGAGCCGACTTCTACGCGCTGTGCTCGGATGCGATGCTAAAGGCCATGACGAGAAAAGCGAGCGAGGTAGACGCAAAGATCCAAGAGATCAACGAAACACCGGGCAAGAAGAATCATCCGTATCCTTTGACGGCACAGTATTATCTTGCCGAAATGGCAACTGCGGAAGAGGTCGAGGTCAAGGTGGGTAAAGGGGACTTTGAGGCGGCGCTGAGGGAGTTGACGCCTTCAGTGAGCGAACAGGAGATGCAACATTATCGCGAAGTTCAGGCCAAGTTCTCCAGCCCGAGCAAGGAAAAGGACAAGGACAAGGACGAGGGAATGAACAAGAGTGGAGCGATGGAGGAACAGAAGCTGTTGGAAGCGTTGACGTCAGCATCGTCGAACGATGACGGTAGAGCTGACTCGAGACGGACATTTCAAGCGGCGGGTGGTGACCAAGCATCGGCCGGGGCCGATAGATCTACCGTGAACGGTGATGGCGAAGACGACCAAGTGGAAGCTAGGCGGAAGGCGAAAGGTAAAAGTAAAGCTGTGTGATCGATCACTGCACCGCTTAGCACTTGAATCGAGCTCCACACCAGGCGAATCAGCAGACCATGCTCATCAGATCCAGTGTGTGTGAAACGAGTGATTCCTCGCAAGATGATTTGACAGACTGATTCCGATGTTGGTCTTTAATCACGTAGCTCCTCCTCAAGAGACCTCGGCTTTGACTTATAAATTAACAAAGATCGGATCACCGATTTTGGGATATCACATCTAAATTAGTTTGATGAAAATCGTAAATTGGGTTCTTTTTCGTGTTTTAGAAATTCACGAATCAAGAATGCAAAGCAAAAGGCATCAGGTCTGCCTTAGAGGTGAAACCGCGATGTTTGGCAAGGCATGACAAGCCACACAGACGCAGTGCCTTTTCAGACAGGCATGTTGTGCCTTTTCTTGTAGGCGGATGAATCGCTAACTCACTGTAAGTCACGACTATCCACGATCCACGATCCATCCAGATTCGGGGATGTCACATATTTCATACCGTGAATTCACGTTTGAACCCCATGCTCGACCCTGTTTTACCCTTGTACCTCTCACGCTCGTGACTGCCTCGTGTGAATTCATTTGGTTTCAGCCCCATTCGTGATTCAGCCCTGTTTAGTCTCCACACGTTGCCGACCTTCATCTCGCCCCTTTCTGGCTGTGGACGCGTCTGTTTTGTGCGTACTGATGTAGTCGGCTTGTCGATCTGCGATTCGGCTCGCAGGTGAACGCACTCTACTGTACTGTACAGGTTGAGTGACACAGGACCAAGCGTCACCTCTCTCGACCAAGTGCTCGGAATTCGATACTCACTGGTGCGAACGATAGAGTCATCCTGCTTTTGCCAACCGTTGACGCGAGCTTATATGTGGAAGCTGCAACCAGGGGTGGGCGAACTTCAGTGTACAATATTCTCTCGATTAATATACGATGGTACGGGTTTGGTCGGTGACGGGTGACTTTCCGAACGCTGGACAACTACTGTATACTGATTCACGAGTTGTTCACGATTCACGTCTTCTCGTGACTCCCGCAGCTTTCAAGTTTGATGTGGGACCCAACCATCAACTCACGACTTATTATTGCACGGCTCTCTGTTTGACTTGTTTTTGTTTTTGAATTTCGGTTGAGCTGCGCTTTTTTTCTTCCTTTTTTTTCGGTGTTGTTTCACAGTCTGTGCTGTGCTGTGCATCCTTGCATCCAACACAAAATCGCAAATCGTGAATCGCACGCAGCGTTTCTGTATCCGACAAGACAGATATGGTGCTTCCACTGTCAAGAAAATCGATCATTTTCACCAGCCGACCGACTAACCGATCAGGTTCGGCGTAGCAGCACCAGAGCAATGCTACCGCATTCGACATCCACAACACGTACACACATACACACGCACGCACGCACGCACGCACGCACACACGCACACACACGCACGCATCCCACTCAGCGACTAAGTTAGCCGACCCCCTCTTTCTTTGTGCGTCTCAGCCTGACTCGCTCTGGCACTCCACCTGCCTCTGGCCAAGTGCCTCGCTGCTGCCTCTCCGTTGCCTCGTTGCGCCTCATGCTGCAAATGTCAAATCTGGATCAGCCTCTTTCTACGCCGCTGACTGTGTCGGATTTCACCTCGGCTTGCTTTCTCTCCCTATCGGCGCCCATTCCCTCGTCCTCCTCCTCGCATTTTTTTGTTCGTAGTCTTGCTACTTGCCCTCCCCTTTCCCTCCCCCCTGACGGGTCGCCTCCCCATCCAATCCACGTCACATCCAGCCACCACCACCATCAGCATCACCATTCCATTTCCCCCTCTCCGTCGCTTCCTCCACAACCACGACAGTCAATTGCCAATCTCGAATCACTCGCTCCGGTCTTCTGCGCTTCCCTTCGGACTGGATCTCCGCATATTGGTGCCTCACAGTTTTCGTCCGCTCATCCGTTCGTCGTAGCAACATACGCTCTTTGCAACTCGCACTGTCTGATTCCTCGGCTCCTCATTTCGCATCCTCTACACTTTATCGCAAGGAAGATCAATAAGAGCAGTGCAATCGTCGATCCATGACGATAGGATCGCACAACACTTTTGCCGTTCCTCCATTCGCTAGTTCGCCTCGCTCTCTCTGACAGTCTTTCTGCTCGTCTGGAACCTTTTATCGCATCCGCCTCGTTCGCATCGTCCCACTCGCCTTCTCAATCTTGACAGCATCTTCGCGTTTCATTTGGCGTCTGCCTGCCGTCCTCCGTCCTCCGTCCCCGCTTTGCCTCGCACCATCCGCCGATTACTCCGCCTGTCCCGCGCATCACAATTCGTCTGGCGACTCGCGACCTCGGATCCACTTGCAGGGCCACCTATATTAAAGCCTCTCGCAACATTCGTATCGCCGTGTTTTCCTGAGAATCTCAAAAGTCGATCCTTGTCCTTGGCCAGATTTCACTGCTACGGTCCGCCTCTGAAGCTATCCTACCTCCGATCACGGAAGGATACCTTGCTCTCTCTCATCTCGAGTTCGGCTAGCTCTGCCATAGACAATTCATCATGGCTGCTTCCACATCGCTTGCGTTCAGGTCCGTTCGCAAGCAGTCCATATCGTCTGGCTCATCACCGGCGTTTGACCCCACAACGCTCTCTGCGGCCACCATGCCCCTCTCGCCTTCTCCTTTGCCAGGCATGAATTCGTCTACCACCGCGTCCATGGCCAGCAGCTCGGCAGATGGTGGCATTGGTTCGTCCCTCATCGGCCCTGGTGGAGCTCCGCTCATGGCTGGCGCGCCCCTCGCAGCCAATACCATCGCCAACAAGCAGGCCGTCGCCGGCTCATCACTATACCAGGCCTGTCTCAATCTGCGCGATCGTCTCTATTCCGTACCAGGCTTTGGCGAAGCGTACCTCGATGAATTATCCGTCACTTCGGCCGTTTCTTCCAGCTCCAATCCAGACCCGCTCTCTCCCACTGCTCGCAGCCCCACATCGCCAACAGATGCACCAGCGCCAAAGTCGAGCAGCGACCCTGTGACACAACTATGGCAGTGTTTCCGTCTTGGCTCGCCCCTTTGCGCCCTTTTCAACACAATGAGCCCAGACGTCGAGTTGCCAGTCAATCCAGATGCGAACCGTTCCAACGCCAACGCGTGCAAGGCGCAGGTGATGAAGTTTATCATTGCACTCAAAGAGAAACTTGGATGGGATCCCGATGACATCTTCACCGTCTCACAGCTCTACCTCAATGACACCAACGGCTTTGTCAAGGTGGTGCGCACCATCAACCGTTTGTTGGATGTCTTTGAAGAGCGCGGTCTGCTCATCGAGACGAATCGCAAGAGCGACAACGACGACCTCGACCACCCTTCTGACGACCGTGCAAAGGTCATTCGAGAGCTTCTCACCACGGAGCGCAAATACGTTCAAGACCTCGAGGTCATGCAGAACTATGCACGAGCACTCGCTCAATACGACATCTTGCCTCCCGACACGCTCCACAACCTCTTTGGCAACCTCAACAAACTCGTCGATGTGCAAAGACGCTTTCTCATCTGTGTCGAAGAAAACGTTCGCCGCACACCGGATGAACAGCACTTTGGTCACGTTTTCATGACCATGGAGGAAGACTTTTCCGTCTATGAGCCTTTTTGCGCCAACTACAATCTGGCGTTGGATCTCATCAACCAGGAAGCGCACAATCTGATCCGCCTAAAAGGCATGCCTTCCGCCGAAGGATGCTACCTCGACCCTGCCTACGAGCTGCCCACCTTCATGATCAAGCCCGTGCAGCGCATCTGCAAGTACCCTTTGCTGCTCGAGCAGCTATTGAAAAAGACGTCCGACGATGCACCTCGTTATCAGGAGCTTCAAAACGGCCTCGAGGTCATGCGCAGGATCACCGACAAAGTCAACGAGACAAGCCGTCTTCAGGGCAATGCGCAGCTCGTCAAGGAGCTCGAATTTCGTGTCGAGGACTGGAAGGGCCACAACATCAAGACGTTTGGTCTGTTGCTACTGTCGGACGTCTTTATGGTGGCAAAGAGCGACACAGAGAGAGAGTACCACGTTTACCTTTTTGAAAAGATTTTGCTCTGCTGCAAGGAGCTCGCACCTGCTGCTCAGAAAAAGTCAAACAAGAACAACTCGCTCTTGAAGCAGAAGAACGGGCTCGGAGCCGCCACAGCAGGTGGCAAAAAACCCAAAACGACGCTGCAGCTCAAGGGCCGCATCTTCATCAACAATGTAACCGGCGCTTTTGCCAACTCCAAGATGAGTAGTATCCTGGGTGCACCCAGCGGGCAGCACGCGCTTCAGGTTTGGTGGAGAGGCGATGTCGACCACGAATCATTTGCACTCAAGTGCAAAAACGAAGAGCAGCTCAAGCAGTGGCAGACGGCCATTAACAAGCTCATCGACGAAGTCAACATGCGACGACAGCAGGCAGCGGCACAGCACTACTCCCAGCAGCAACAAAACATGAATATGGCTGGTGCAGGCGCAATGGGACGACGCATCACGCAGACCAGTTCGCATTTCCCACAGACGCCACTGGCCGAGATAGCACCCGTCAACCCCTTCACGACTGCTGTCCTGCCACACTCGGCTCTTTCGCGCACGCAGAGTCAGGCGAGCTCGTACCGCTACGACGACGACGTCGAGTCTGAAGGTCACAGCTACTACGAGCCTACATCGGGGCGAGTCACACCCGCCGCACAGGGTCGTATGACCTCCGAGGGACGCGAACGAGGCAACTCGTTGGCCAGCAACGGCCACATGATGAGCAGCAGCAATGACTTGAAGCCACGAGCACGCACAGAAGACCAAGATTCCGTCGTCATGGCTCAGTGGCGTTCGCACTCACCGGCCGTACCACCGCCCATGCCTCGCGGCTTGAGCTATTCTTCCGGCGCGGATCAGCATCAGCACGCATTGCGCAAGGCGAGCTCGTCGCGTCAGCTTCGGCAAGCACCCAACGGTGTTGCACCTGGCGTATACAATCGGGCGGTGCGTGCACTCGATGGTGGAGCAGTCGAGTACCTCGACGGATCGTTTGATTCCGCGTCAAGCGATTTCCGATCCGCAGCAGGACGACCTCGCGGCGATTCGGTGGCATCTAGCATGTCGCGTACCACCTCGGATTCCGGAGCAGCGCACAGCCGATCACGATCGGCGTCGAATCCGCAGCAGATGTACGCTCTGCCACCACACATGCAGGGACCGGCACCACCTATGCCCAAAGCAGCGTACGAGTTGAAGAACCACTCTCCGACCACGGCTGTTGCTGGCGCTGCATCCGCATCAGCCTCGAGTGCAGGTACAGGTACAGGTACAGGTACAGGTGCTGGCGTAGGTGCAGGCACAGGGGCGAGTGCAAGTGCAGGTGCAGATGTAGGAGTCGACAAACGCTTCTCGAGCTCTTCCGTGGCAACCTCGGAATCGGCCACATCAGCGCAATCGCGTCCTCAGTCCACAGCAGCCTCTTCACCCGTCAACGTCAACCTACCACCTACGCACGCCAGCCAGCGTCCCGCCTACCGTCCACCGTTCTCGCACGCGCATGCAGCACAACCCGCGACGCCCACCTCGGCTTCCACCCCGTCCTCGGCCATCAAACTCAACATCAGCTTTGCCGAAGACCGCTACGTCGTCGTCGTCCTCTCCTCCACCCCCTTCTCCACCCTCCTGGAAAAAGTCACCAAGAAAATCCGCCTCTGCTCTGGCAAAAACCTAGAACACACCCTCCGAATGAGGTACATCGACGAAGACGGCGACGCTGTCCTCATCAGCGACGACGACGACGTCCAAATGGCGTTCGACAGCGCAAGAGCAAGCCCCGCCGGCGAAGTCGAGTTGGTCGTCAACTAGCTCTCCCCTGTATTTGTACCTTGCATCCATTCCACCTCCACCTCGCACACTCGTGACTTTCACTTGCGCGCTAGACTTTCAATCCCAGTAGACCTCACATGCACTCCCTGACTAGCCTGCACGTGCCAACCCTTATTCGTGATTCGCTTCTCCACTTCCCACCCCCACTGAGCTGGAAACAAGCCTGATTGCATACCGACTCGAGCAAAACATAATCGTGCAAAAGTGAAAACATCGGATCACGTTCCGAGCTTGAAATCAAATCGAATTTGAAGCGACCGCCGCATCCGATCCAGAAATGGATGCACAGAGCGGGACAGAGGGAGAAGAGGTAACAGAGTCCGAGATCCAATAATCGACACCAGTAGCAGTTGTGAGTAGCCGCCGCCGCCGCAACGTGTTGCTGCTAAGTGTCGATGCTTTGCTGCTGCTGCAACTTTTATCATCCTTTCGTCCAGTGCGTTCCGAAATGTTAACTATTATTTCACTCCAGTCATGGAGTTGCCCGCCGTATGACTGGCACCTCCCCCAACGCCGGTGGACCGAGTGCCGATAGGCTGTGGTTTGACACGCTTCTCTTGTGAAACATCCTCATCCTCAGGATCGACACGGATTTGAGTGGGTCGTTTCGGCGCTGGAGCCCAGATGTCTCTCGAGGGAATCGACGAGGCCTCCCGTGGCGAGGTGTGCGTAGGGGACCAACCGGCGCAAAGAGGGCGGCATAGCGAAGCCTGGTCTTGGTGACTAGCCCGCTGTGGCAGCAGCTCGTGTGAGTCGGACTGAATTGTGGAGCGTAGAAGGCTCCTTTCCGCAGGCGACGCCTCCGTCCTGTTCAAAGCAGCGTGTTGCGGAAGATCCGAGCACTCGTAGCCACCCGAATTCATCCCCATACCAGGCTTCGGTGTCCAGTCCATTTGCGAAGAACACACCTTGTAAGGGCTATTGACCTCATTGTGCTCGCCGACGAGGTACGATTGCTGCTGATGATAAGAGACGCAGCCAGAAGGCGCTGGTTGTTCTTGGAGTTCGGGCGGCTGGTAGTAACCATGTCTTATGAGTGGGTCGGTTCGTGCCGGCAAAACTTCTACGTAAGGTCGCCACTGTTGCGGCATGTTCGAGCCCAAATGAATGCCGAGCAGGTTCCGCGGCTGGACGTTCGAGTCTGACATTTGAGGAAGAGGTGATGAGCCGTGCAAAGTAGGAGCTCCATAGCCATATGCCTGCACAGGGTTTCGTGGCAGCTCGTGTACAATCGGCCGTTGCGTGTTCGTGTCTGAGCCACGCTTGCCTTTGTCCGGGCAAAGGGCTTGTACGGATCTCTTGTATTCCTCCGTATCTGTTTCCAAGCCAGCGGCAAGCCTTTTGGCTAGCATCTCGCCGCCTTGAATGCCTCGACCAATCTCATTGCCGTCTGCGTAAGGGAAGCAACGCATGCACACATCTCGTCGCCTCCAGTTCTTGGAAACCATAGGGCAGAGAGCAAGTGTGCAACAGAATATGTCAGCTCATTTCGTCTTAGAGCAGCGGCAGGTTGCTTCTCGAAGCAGGCTCTTCTGAGACCTAAACTTACGACAAAGCCACAACTCGTGCAAATCCAGTCACCTGGTTGTACACACATAGGGCCAGAGTTGCCCGTGTTGACGATCGGGGGCTCGCTTGCAGTGCTCCGGCCACGGCCGTGAGTGCCGTTACGGCTGGATGCGACTTTCGGATTGATGCCTGGGCCAATACTGATATGTGATCAAGTGACACCGTTAAGAGAGAGAGAAAGAGCAGCGGGTGATGTCAGTGGCTCGACCCAAAATGACCTAGATCGCGCCAAGCACAATGAGAGCGCAGCGACTTACCCAATTCCCCACTGGCTTAGTTTGTAAGCTGCAGCAACTGTTTCAGGATCCTCGGCAGCTGCTTTGGACCCTTTCGAAGACAGGGTCTCTACCACGGAGGTAAGCGGAACGCCGGCACCGGTAGGCTGCATCGGAATGAGCAAGGGTGTTGGTTGTCTTAGGTTGGCGAAAGACGTAGCCATGCGAAGCGACGCGGCATCCAAAGGTTGACTTGTGTCACGTCCTTGCGCATCCATCACGGCGCGCCCACTAAATGAGGACGACATTGATGCCATGGTGCCTTTGCACTGCTTCGGTGACCTAGGCAGATCATTCTGAAGCGGTAGTGGTACGCTAGCGCAATCCGTCTTACCGGCAAGTGCCATCGAGGGGACATCCTCAAGACTCTTTCCAGGCGACATGTTCGTCATGTATGGAACGTCAAAGTTGTTGCGCATGTGGATACCAGCCCTTGAAGGTCCAAGGACGGGCGAGCGCTCTCCGAAAAGCGAGGATGATGAGAGGGAGCTTGCCGTGAGCGACGGGGTGGGAAAGGGTGGCGTAGTCGACCATCCTTGAGCATTCCACATGAGACACCCTGATTGTGTGGTCGACCACTCCATTTGACGGTCATAGGTGCTCAGAATACAGCTCTCGGTAAGAGAGGCCTGATTGCGGATCGTGTCATCAGCGTTCATTGAAGGAGCTGCAGTCATTGGCTAAGGGAGACAACGTGAAGAATGACATGCGAAATCTGGATCAGTGGCTGTACTCTCTCTGCGTCAATCAGGATGGTGGTGAGAGAGGCATGGTGGTTTGTCGTACAGTGTCAACTTACTTTGGGAGGAAGAGAATGTCGTGTTCCCTGACTCTTTGTGGCAATCATGTTGGAACGACGGGAGAGCAATCGATTTGGGAGGAGACGTAATTGTTCAAGTGCAAGGAAAGGGAGCCCAGTGTGGGGCCCACAGGGTGAAAGGGCGAATGATTGACGAGACAACCCGGGCTGAGCAATCCGGCTTTGCTAGCTGTTCTGATGATGAATCGATAGCGGAAAGAGTCTGTGCGGTCAAGTTACGAAATGAAGCGAAGAGGCTGAAGCTCCGTTTGTCCTAGGAAGACAGGTGAAGATAGGAAGGATGAAGATTGGGGGCCATTCCGAAAGACGCTTCCTTTAAATGAGACTAAGCTCGCTTTGGTGGGGCTCTGATGTACAGCCTCCCTGATAAAGAGTCGCCAGCTGTAGGAGTTTCAAACCCTCAAGCCTCAACCCACCGTCTGCTTGCAGTATGTAGAGCATTCTTCGTCTCAGCTAGCAAGGTTGATTAGCCAACTGAAAGAAGAGAAAGCGTTGAGCGAGATGTGATGGTGGGAAATCAGAAGAAGAAGAGCGCCGAAACTCAAGGTTGACCGAGCAGCAGCACTACCAGCCAAGTAGCCACAACAAGCGTGGCATCTCCTGAGCCGACGGCTAAGGTGGCGAAAGCGTTGAGAGCCAAAGATGCCCTAAACTGACTTCCCCTTCAACATGACTCAAAGCCAAAGAACAACTTTCCCACGAAGCTTATTGCTGTCGGACACAAGCTCTGTCAAGTAGAGTCGGATCGAGACCGACATTCTGATGAATGCTCCGGTTCGACAACGCTCAACGCTTTCTCTCACACTGTGCATAAGCTCACGGGGATAGATCCCGCGTTTGTACAAAGACAGAAGGTGCCGTTGGCTTCCGACCATGTCGTGAAGTCAACGCATCACAACGCCTTCAACAGCCCAAACACAAAGTCGAGAACCGAACGGAACGCCCGTTCATCTCGAATACGTCGATAGGCGCTTCACTCACCTTAAAGTGGAACTTTTTCATGATTCAATTGTGCGCAGCAGCGAGGTGCGTGCGCTCATGCAATTCCGCCATGTTCGCCGTCACATGTCTTCTCGACTGCTCGACCGCTCGAGTGTACAAGTGCCACGAGACATTGACCCTCGACGTCGGCAAAAGGCGCATAGGATCCAGTCTACTATACGCAGATTGAACGCCGATCTGTACACTGACGCCTGGGTCTGTATCGGATCAACCGACGCTTGGACACGCAGTCAACATGCAAATCAAAATGTGCATCACACGCCTCACATGGGCGAAGGGCCCGGCACGGAAATCGCCGCCTTGAATATTGGGCACAGTCGGGCAGCAATGCAAGTTATCGATGTGAAGGGAGAAAGAGATAGAGAGAGACACTGACATGTGAAGTGATCTGCTTACTTGCTCTCATCTTGGCCATCACCTTCCTGCAGGCTCATCTGAATAGCCCTCGCAATTGCCTCGTCCTCATCCATCTCTTCATCTTCTTCGCCCTCGACCTGTCCAGCCACGACCGCCCTCCTTCCTCCCGAAGGCTCTGCTGACGTCATGTCTACATCCTCGTCATTCGTCTTAGCTTCACCAGCCTGCGAAAGGGCAATAGCTTTCTGCAACATGGCCTCTTCCGACTCGTCGTCGGCATTGTGACCCTCGCCTGTGATAGATTCGGCGCCTTTTGGCACCATTGAGCCGCTGCCGGCCAAGCCAGCTGCAGGTCCAGCCGAGCCTGTTGCTGCTGTAATGTTCTCGGCTCCTTCCGAGACGGTGGGCAGCGACGGTACCTGTGATCCGGAAGAACCTTCGGCAGCCCTTTGTCGGGCCTGCTCCTCTTCGAGCGAGAGTCGGAGAGCCTAAGACAATGGAAGAGAACGCAGTGGTTTCGAAAATCGTGTCAGCAATCGGTACGACATCCGTGAGGTCATACGACCAGCTATCAAGTCGGAGGATTTGCTGCACACTTACCATGGCCAACTCGGGGTCCATGCTCGGATCGACGCCGAACTCGAAGTTGTTGCCTCCACCGCCACTGCCGGATGGGCCGGCACCCGAGTCGCCGCCCTCTTCCTGCAACACCGGTGAAGACAGGATGATATCGGAAAGAAGCTGAGGTCCTGCCGGAATGCTCAAGAGGTGACTGTAATGTTGCAAGATCGTTCAAATAAGTGTGGTCAGTCTTGAAATTGCATCCTTGCTGGATTGAAGTTGTAAGATGAACATCCCACTTACCTGTTGTCACCGCTGTTGACTGCCTCGATAAACTTTGAAAGTTTCTCCTCGTTCTCGACGTCCTCGCCAAAGCTGATAATGTCGACAGCAATGTTGTTTTTCTTGAGTTTCTTCCCGAGCTTGACCAGGTCTTCTTCTGTCTGTTCCACAGGTGATCCGACAAAGACCACAACTCTTTGCCTCTGATTCTTGTTTTGTCGGTGCTTGAGCGCAAGCGAGGCAACGTTGATACCCGTAGTCAGGTCGGAGTTGCCGACGATCTTGCTTCGATGGAGTGCTGCGAGGATCTTACCGATGTCCTGTGTGAGTGTGACGAGCACTTCAGGACTCTTGCCTGCCATGGTCATGAGGCCGACCTCGCTCTCTGGGTTCGAATTGGTCTTGGCGTCAAAGATCATGCTGACAGCATCCGCCTGCGCCTCCCAGCGTGTCGGCGTATAGTCTCCATTCCGCATCCATTCAGAGTTGTCGAGAACCAACATGGTCGCTTCAAGGACCATTGTGAGCAGTGATAGTGTGGCTACACGGAAGCCGGCCGCTTTGTTTCGTGTAAAGCTGAGTGGTGTAAGCCGAGAAAGAAGAGGCCAAGATGCTTTGAGGCGCTGTATAGAAGATTGAGAGTCGCTTAAGCGCCGATGTTGTCAATGCAACGGTGCAGAGTGTACTTGTGCGATTGTGCGGGCTCTCGTGTGTATGATGGCGAGAAGACGTCAAATGCGAAAAGCGTGCGCTTGCGTGTCCCACGAGAAAGTGGAGCTTACACGCCCAAACTCGCACTCACTCACGACTGAGCACAGCGCACGAGCGTTCTGCAGCCAAGTTCAACTTTAGAAAATCTCGGAAATCGGACCAGGACGCCAATCCGAATTGGACCCAAAGAGCGATTCGATCACCACAGCTCATAGTCACGAGTTGCACGCACGCACACTAGCACCACAAACCCTCACCACAACCGATTTCGTTCGGCAACAAACGAGCTCACCACTCGACGATCAGTGTACACAATACTTGCAGAATACCTGAACGGCCTCCACTTACCTCAACCAACTCTCGAAATCATTGTGGGATTCAGCGAACAGAGATTGCGCACACCTTAGGTAACGAACGCGTCGGCAAGCAACGAAAAGGGGTGGATCAAGAGCAACCAATCTCTCCATCTATTTGAATCCTGGCTTCTACTGCTGTCACCAGTACTACAGAATCTCTTCTTTGACCGGCCCTAGGTCACACCATACTGCCGCAATGGCGGGAAGGATACGAGAAGTATGGGCAGAGAATCTGGAGGTGGAGATGGCCCTGTTGCGGGATACCATTGAAAAGTACCCATATGTTGCCATGGACACCGAATTTCCCGGCATTGTTGCCAGGCCAATAGGCACGTTCAAAGGCTCATCGGACTACCACTACCAGACCTTGCGCTGCAACGTCGATCTGCTCAAGCTCATCCAACTCGGCATCACTCTCTGCGACGAAAACGGCAACCTTCCACCTGATGTCTGCACGTGGCAGTTCAACTTCCGTTTCAGCATAAACGACGACATGTGTGCACCTGACTCGCTGGATCTGCTCACAAAAGCCGGACTGGACTTTGATCGACACGAAAGGATGGGCATCGACGTTGAGCATTTTGGCGAGTTGCTCATCACCTCAGGACTAGCGCTATTCGATGATGTCAAATGGGTCTCGTTCCACAGTGGATACGACTTTGGCTATTTGCTCAAGGTCGTAACGTGCAGTCCGTTGCCTGCGCAAGAATCCGACTTTTTCGCCCTGCTGCGTGTCTGGTTCCCTTGCATCTACGACATCAAGTTCCTCATGAGGAGCTGCAAGACGCTCAAGGGCGGTTTACAGGATGTGGCAGATGACCTTCAGGTGAGCCGTATCGGTCAACAGCACCAAGCGGGAAGCGACAGCCTGTTGACGGCAACGACCTTCTTCAAGATGCGACAAAAGTACTTTGACGGTTCGATCGACGATTCGAAATATCTCGGATGTCTGTATGGCTTTTCTTCGAGCTCGTCGCATGTCAATGGGATGGTTCATTACAGTCAAGGAAGGCCTGTATCGGTGCAGAGCTTCCACGATGCTTCAGCTGTGCCGCGGTCAGTGTCGGGCGGATATGCTGCCGGTGGTTACGGTTCCAATTTCGGCAGCCCTTTCAAATCGACCTTGTCCGCTTCCACTGAGCGATAGTCATCCAGAAAGGCATTCGGCTCGCATCACTCTCCTTGTATCACTACCATGTACCCCCTGTAATACTAGATACGCCTTTTGTTTCGCCAACTGATTTATCCGTCGTTGCTTCACGCACAAAGAATTCAGTACGACTGAATTCAGTGCGACTGGACACCTGCTGTCCCACGTTGCTCGGTCTAGGTCTCGCGCACGACGCCATAAGTGCTTCAAACGTTTGAATGCTAAGAAAGCGGACTGATAATACATGATTAAGAAAAGGTTTGCCGCGTTGCGAGGCGCCACAGGCATCTAAGAGTCATGTGCATTCCAATGACTTGGCACGCAGTTGTGTGTTGCCGGGGAGGAAGCGGTCAATCGAAAGCTTCCTCTGCAGACTGCCTCACGAGCCGTCGCACCTTTTTCTTGTAGCCAGCAAGGTCTTCGCGGACCTGTTTGGCGGCGTCGATGTTCGCTGGCGAATCCGTGTTGGGGACGTCAGCGGAGAGCAGGCTGATAACCGAGATGAGCTGCAGGACGAGCGAGAGCAATGCGAAAGCGAGAATCAAAGTCAGATACGGGTTGCTAAAGGAAACGAAAGAGTCGAGCTGTTCTTCTCTTTGTCCTTCAGGAGATGCTGTGGCAGATGGAGATGACTGGCGGTTCAACTTACAATTGACTCAACGGTGTGCACCGGAAGCCACCGTTCGCTTGCATCTTCGTAGCCCCATTCGTCCTTACCAGGAGCATGCAAGATCGAGATGCAGACGGTGCCGTCAGCATAAATGTTGGGATGCCACATGGGCGTGATGAACTTCATCTTGGGAGGGAGCAGCGGATATTCTGGTGGGAATATCAACTCTGCGCGAAAAAATCCGCCTTCGTAGAGCGTATCGTTGGGGCCAATGATCATAATCTCCCATTCGAACAGGTTACTTTCGTCCTTGAGACCAGCGCTAAAACCATCGACGGGACGTTTGCGAAGCTCGGTGAGCTGTCGTTTGAGGAGGAGGGTGTTGCCCGAGGGGGTCGATGTCATTGTGGCTGGCTTGTGGTTTGACCAAAGAAGGAGTGGCTGAAAGTGCTAGCGAACAGTCTTGCCAGAGCAGATGAAGCTCGATCGCAGTCAGTTTGTGAGCCTGTTCTGATGACAGAAGCTGAATCTGTGTCTCAGACGTGTGGCGGCTGTGGAAGGATAAGCCGAGATGTGACTGTGAAGTCAAGAGAACAGCAGATCCTGAAGCTAAGTACAGCGAGCTTTGGGCCAGCCTAATCGGACAGAGGCGGTAGGGCTTGAAGGGCGGAGGTGAAGGCGGAGGCGGAGGAGGCGACAGGCGATATTCAGACGTCAAGTTACAGAGAGAAGGTCTAGATGAAGGTGGTAGAGTCCGGAGTTGCCGAGGTGAACAGAGCTGAGTGAGTAGTCATGCACAGTGGCGAGGGTCGTAAAAATCACACGCAAATCCCGCTTGGCAGTCACGAGTGGCTCTTGCAGCATGAAATGGCCGAAGAGTCCCCAAAAATCAACCCCGTATGCCATTCGTGATTGATGATTAACCCTGGCGAGGTCTGATCTCGAGCTTGGCCCATGCTTCACGCTTATTATACTGCGACTGACCTCGTCGTTGCAGCAAGACAGTGGTCAGGTCGTGTACAGTTTGTGAGGCGCCCTATGCTTTGCGTTGTCTGGGATCAAATCACGAATTTAGACTCACGCTTCACAATCGTGAATTAAGGGCATGGTGCACAAGCGAAGCACGAAGAAGTCGTGAGTTACAAGCGTGAAGTTCGTGGTTCGTGGTTCGTGGTTGGATCGAGTGGATTTCGATGGGGAAGAGGTGTTAGAGGGGCTTTGTTGACACCATAAAAATTGGGCGTGTGGAGCACGAGGCATGAGGCATGAGGCACGAGACAAAAGAGTCACGAGTCTGTGAGGGAGGCACAGTCACGAGTGAACGGAAAGGTGGGTTGTGGAGGATGAGACGTGCCGAGCTGGTCACAGGTGTTCTGCTGTTGTTCTTCGAGTCGAGTCTAAGAGCCGTCAAGGGATGAGAAAGTGACACTCACGAATCACGACTCGTGACTGTGACTCTCGTGTTTGTGAGGTGTGACTTTTTGCTGACCATGCGAGATCTGTGCGTGACTGAATGATGATGGCGTCCTCCCTTCCTACATCGATATAAAGCGATGCAACTGCGACTTCTCGCTATGCGCAACATGTCGACCTCATGCCCCTCTTCTTCCGGTATCTGAGGCCTACCACGCAACACTGCAAAACCGCTTGTTTAGTCGGCAATTGAGCCTCTGCCCACAACCATGTCAGCAGCACAACGCATCAGCCAAAGAGTGGCGCACTCAGCTGCTCGCAGCACTGCATCCGAGGCCGACATTATGTCGATGGGTGAGCCGTCCGAGCTGCTTGCACGCTTGCAAAAAATCCGTGCTCGCTCCACAGCTACCACCCAGGGATGCTCGGTCTCCTACGCCCCTCGTAGCGACGTTTCTACAGCGGAAAATCAACATTCAGATGGAACACAGAACCCAGCCAGCTCTCGTGATGAGCTCGAATGGAAAGATAGGCTGCTCACATGGACGAGAGGCAACACGCTGATGCGAACATTTTCCTTCTCGAGCCCAGTGCTGCAATCCTTCTGGACTCTCTTCCAAGTAAGCTCCCCAGACACCATCCTCGTAGCGCCTGGAAAAGCACGCATCAATCAGCACGCAGATTCTTTGGTAAGAGCACTCTGTGTCTTTTTCGAGCAGGCAGTACACATTCACTTCCCCGGTACCGGCGAGCAGGTAGACATGGACCTTCCCTTCCGCTTCTCCAAAGCATTTCCTGCTCCCGTCGGAGTTCTTATCCAGCGTCAAATCGAACTTGAGGACGAGCGCATCGCATCGAGGCTGCGGCAACCTGTAACTGCATCGTCCCTACCTCAAACCTCGTCCAACGCCGGCTTCCCTTTCCCAGACCTCTCGAACTCTTCCGACTCAGTCTACAACCTGTCCAATATCCTCGACGAATACGATCTCGCATCGACGTCACAAATTCATCAGGATCCTGCCCGCATCTTACCTATGGTCTTCTATCTATCACGATGCTACGATGATCTCGTTCCGGTCGACCGTTATCCACAGCTTTCCTATTCCGCCTCGCCTGCCACCGACCCCAAGCCGATGACACACGGACCTGTATTGCCCTTTGGCGAGATGGATGAAGTCGTCGCTTTTGTATCTTCGCGTAATGATCCGCGGTATCCGTCATTCATAGTCACCAAAAGCGTCCAGAACTCGGCCATCCGCATTTACGCTTTCACTGCTCGACCAGACGCCCTTGAGGCTACACCGGCCTTGCTCTCCACACACCCCGTCCATTCGTCTCTTGGCATGACTGCGGTTGGCGATCATGGTGTGACAAACATCGCCGGTCCACAGTCATTGACCGCTATCGATAGCCAGGTTGATGACAGACATGGCGCGACAAAACATGCACGTACTCTCTCGGATACACCTGGTGCTCCTAGCAGCACCACCCTCGGCAGAGGGTTCCCATCTACTCTCCGGAGAAGTGCCCGCATCGACCTTGAGAGGCGTACCAGTGGTATCGCTTCAGCTGCAATGGGAAGAGATCCGAGCGGTCGAAGTCGACGCATCAGTGCCATGCATTCTGGTGCATCCGAGCGTAGATCTTCTAGCCGCAAGGACGAACAGGCGACTCAAGCACGAGATCGCACGCTAGCCAACATCTCACATACCGCAGACGGCCTTCGCTTTCAGTCCCAGGCGTATCCACACGAAGCCATCATGGACGATCTTGGCGCTGCCGGTACGAGCATGCGTATATCCACCAACCCAGCAACAGCCGCTCGACTTCGCCGCAGCTCGCAGGCAGCACCTCGCACCCCCTATGGCGGTCCTCGAAATTCGAATCGCGCCTCAATATCAGCTGCCAAGTCGAGACCATCAATGAATCTCTCTCGCCTAGACACCAGCGTCGACCCAACGCGTTTCAGCTCTGCCATCCCCACTGGAACTATCGATGGAATCCGCGCAGACGCCATAGATGTTGAGGCTGGTATCGCACCCGATGATGACGATGTTGACTTGGCTCAAATCGCCGACATGGACGGGTTTGCGCGCAGCTTTGCCTGTGTATGCCTTTTGGATGAGATAAAGCTTCCAGGGGCGAGCGTAGCCTCCGACTTGGCTGGTCTGCGGGTGAGCAGCGCTTCGTTCGATCGCGTCGATCCGGACGCCACCTACCTCTTCCTCTCAGTGCCTCACCTTGAACAAACATTTTGCAGAAGACTCGGCTTCCAGAGGCTGGAATCTCGTGACTCGTATCGAAATCTGCCCTTCTGCAAAACACCTAGCAAGCTGCAGGCTTCTGCGGTAATTTCGTGCTCTGCCCTCTTGCCTCTCCAAGTGATGGGCTCAGACTCCACAGAGGTGCTAACAATATCCCAAAACGGAGTAATTCAGCTCCATCTTGGTCCTCCTTCCTTGAGTAGGCCAGCGCTCGACTTGAGCACGTTCGGTCCTGTGACACAGGGCCTCGAACAGCTTGCTACAACCGCCTCTTCAGTGGATCTTCAAGCAGCGGTGAAAGGAGGCGTATCCAGTGTACAGCTCATATCCGCAGAGTCTGATGAAAGTATCGATGTCCAGCTTGACTTTCGCTCAACATGCACAATCACTGCTCGAGTATTGAGGGTGATTTCACAGACTTTGCCACATCAACTCGCCGCAAAAATCAAATCCCGATGGATTCAAACGCGCTTCCTCACAGGTGCCAGCCCACGTCCACCGCACGGGCAGGCTGCGATAAACAAGGACTGGACTTCCCTGGTGCAAGTTCTCACTTCTTCATTGTCGCCTCTACGCGCTGATGACGAAACGGCTGGAGGACTCATAGCTCATCGTTTGTTTGGAAATGACCCGCTTCTGCATGGTCTCTCCAAGCTTGACTCTATCGACTTTGAACAGAAGGGTGTGGAATCAGCAACTCCGATCAAAGATGCTCTGCAACAGGAGGAGGCCCAATGCATCCTCTTGACGCTCTACTTGCTGGCAGAGGAGATGCGTCTCGACAATACGCATTCAGAGGAAGGGGTGAGGAGAGTCGTACACGTTGCCGTTGCTGTGGCTCAGCGCCATCAAGCTTCTGGCTGGGTAGATGCGCTTCGGACTCGCCTTGTGCCAACTCGCATAGAAGCCGAATTTGTGCCGACTATAGTGCCGCTTGGGAACACAGTAAGGAGCACCACCGGTCCTCCGGCGAATTTCTACCACGTGCTTCTTGATTTGGCATGGGCCGGCGGCGAGCAAGTCGATTCTGTTGACAGCTGGATCAGAACTGGCCGCACATCTGTGCAGGTCGCTAACGCAGCTTCCACATTCCCGGTGCTGGACGCCATCCTTCGCACATATGCCATCTTCAGACAGGCCACTATCGATCGTCAAGATGTGGCGACAGCAATTGTTGAAAGCATGATCAAGCTCGGCCTTGATCTGGAAAAACTGCGCAAGCTACCCTTTGGAATCTCGGTCCCGCTATATCAGGCGATCCGACACTGCCAGATCAAGCCTCCGAGTGAGAAGAGCGCCGAGTTCTACCACATGGTACAACGGGAAGAAATCGCTCTCAACACGTGTAGGCAGCGAGGCTCGTTGAGCACGGCAAATGCTCGAAAGATTCCGGAACAGCTGATCAGAACGCTCCCCAAGGATGGGCCTTTGGACGCCATCTGTGCCCAACTCTTCAGTCGAGATTTTCGTCTACGTGATGTTTTGGCAATGCTCAAGACTGATACAGTTAATTCGGTATACGTTGCTGAAGGCGAAAATCAGACCGAAGCTACCATCATGGAGCAGCACAATGCTGCAGTGGCGGCCATAGGCGAACGTACCAAAGCACTTTCTCCCGGCCGTGCTATGCTGTTCATGATGTCGCGGCAGTTTTTGCCGACGCACAAGTGGCGCATCCCGTCTATCTGCTTAGCAGTCAAAGTGAGACCACGCGGGATGACCATCGAGCCTGACAACAAGGCAGATCCTGCCGGTTTGGACTGGCCCGAGTTTCACAATGGCGTAGCATCGGTGCTAGAGCTCAACCTGGCTGACAACGTCACGGTGGACTCGAAGTGGATCTTTGCTCATCTCGGGGAACAGGTCACCGCACGCCATGCAGGCTTCTTGTTCGGACTCGGGCTGATGAGGCAGCTTCCCACAATGACCCCTGTGCATGTTTTCCGGTATCTTAAGATGCGCAACAATCTGCTCACGATCGGATTTCTGCTCGGTATGGCTGTATCCACCGTCGCTACGGCAGATCCCACTGCAAGACACTTGATCGGCATGCAGCTCACAGCTTTTCTCCCATCGGGCTCAGCTCCACTGAATCTATCAACCATCACACAGACTGCTGGTCTCCTGGCCATGGGGCTCGTTTTCCTGGGCAGCAACCACCGCTGGACTGCCAAGCGAATGCTCGATCAGATCGGAGCGCAAGAGTCTCCTACTCCCAACATGCAGCCGCAGCACCGCGAAGCGTACTCCTTGTCGGCAGGGCTGGCGCTTGGACTCGTGTACATGGGCAAGGGCCGAGGCAATGGCATGAAGAGTCTACCCGATAAGCGCATTATTTCGCGCCTTGTGCATCTGGTCAAGGGAAGCAGCGACATCAAAACGGGTTTCTCGCTACCAGGCGATCTGCGGTCAGACACTGGATCTTGGGCAGATCTCGAGATCAATTTGACATCGGCTCCGGCTGCGCTTGCCTTTGGTCTGATTTTCTTGCGGTCTAATTGCAAGATGATCGCCGACGTCATGGCACCGCCGCAAATGCCACGTGATCTCGATACGCTTCGACCAGATGTCCTGTTTGTCCATGTGTTAGCGCGATCAATTATTTTGTGGGACTTGATTGAGCCCACGAATGAATGGCTTCACAGCGTGCTCCCGAGCTGGCTACAGAAACGGATCGAGATGGGCAAGTCGATATCGGAAGCAGCACAGCTAGCTCAGATTAACATGCAGGCGGGCGCGTGCTTTGCCATCGGACTCAAGTATGCCGGCTCGAAAGACGCCCAGGCTTGCGATTGCCTATGGCAGCAACTGCACACATTGGACAAACAGGTCAGAGTGCAAACCGTCTCGTTTTTCTCCAAGATCCGAAAAGCGGCCGTCCAAGCTGCACTGGATCAAGCGAGGATGTCGTTGGCTATGGTGCTCGCTGGAAGTGGCGATGTGGACTTTCTGCGGCATCTTCGAAGAGCACATGGTGACGTTGATGGCGATGTGTGCTATGGCAGTCACATGGCGACTCACATGGCGTTGGGATTGCTGTTCCTCGGTGGAGGTCGTTTCACATTGGGAACGTCGGATCTGGGAGTAGCTGCGCTGCTGATCTCCTTCTTGCCACCGTTTCCGAGGTGGAGCGGGGACAACCGTGCGCATTTGCAGGTGTTTCGACATCTGTGGTACCTCGCCATCGAGCCACGATTGTTGATCACTACTGATGTCGAGACGGATCAGCTGGTAAGCTTGCCGATCCAGATTGCGGGTGTCACCAGTAAGCAAGGTGATAACGATGGACGTGCATTTACACCGTTGCTTCTACCCAATCGTCCGCTATCAGGGTTGATACAGACCGCAACAGACCGATATTGGCCAGCGAGCATCGACAGCAGCACTATGACCGATCGCACTGCTGCTACAGCAGCTCTATCGAAAGCTGCAGCTTCATCTTTAACCTCACAAAAGCTCTTTGTCAAACGCAAGACAGCTCGTCTGGACTATCTTGCGGACCCACATGGTAGCAGAAGCTTGTCATTGGACGAGACAGTGCCTCTAGACCTTTGCTCCGACTCGATTCAATCGGTTGGTCCAGGGCCAGCCGAACTTGGCGAAGCAATGCGCGGATTCTCGTCGGCTGGCAAACAGCGTGAATTGGTACGCAGCTTGTCTCTCCTTTCCGCAGGCGAGGACACCATGGCACCGGTCGTGCGAGCGGTAGTGATGGAGTGTCTGACCATGGACAAGATGTATGTGCTGCCAGCGTATGCTAGCGTTGTTGAGCTGCAGGAACAAGGAGATTGGCTTGGACGCTATCGAGATGTTCGATTTGCCGACGAGTATTACCGCATTCATCACACAAGACTGTTCGGTGACGATGCGGAGACACTGGTTCAACCTGGATTGTTGACTTCATTACGACGTCTTGCTCAACACCACGTCGAGAACGACTTTGGCTGCAATGCAGATGTCCGAGATGCGATCACACGGTATCTCACGTCGGACATGACCCCGCCGGAATTCGCCTCGGATGCCATCTATCCGGTACTGATCGCAAGCGAACTGGACAGCGTGGAAGAAGTACGTAATCTCGTCAAGTTCATCTCGGAACATATCCGCGCATCACAAGAGGCAAGTGACGCGGAAAGTACAAGGGCGAGGGTCCGCTTGGTGACGGACGCAGCATTTGGTGGAGAGAACAGACCGCCTTGGACTAGGTATATACTGGACCATGTTGTGAAGACGCCTTAAACATAAGACGAATGGGTATTAAATCTAGGACATCTATGTGAAGAAATGGCAGCCGTCAAGACAAGCTGTGAGGGAATGCACATGTTTCTGCTGAATAGATAGTCACGAGTGCTACATGCTATACCGTGTTTCACAGTGCTGTGGCATGCGTTCGAGTGAGTAATGCCGGCTGCAAGGCTGAAATATGACGGTTGCCGCTACAGCCCATCAAGCTGGGAAAGACGAGGACGAAACGTTCGGTAAAGCCGACGATACGAAGCGATCTAAGCGGATGGCGTGTTCTCAGCGAGTGGATTGCTCGAAAGGGCGTGTGAACCTCAGAAGCGAGTTCTGCCTTCTCCACTGCATTCGAGCTCACGAATGGGATCTCGGTGAATGTACCGAAAGTCTGCTGTTTTAGAGTTCAACCGTGTCTGAGCCCGAGCCTCAATCAAGGTAGAGGGTGACAGAGGGCTGTGATGTACTGACATAACCTGAATTCTCCCGTTTTCCTCCCCTTTCCAGCTTGGTCGTACCTTGAGCTTCGCGCATCACTACCTCACATACCACTCAAGTCTGAATCTCCACCAGCACCCGGATCAACATGCTCCGAGCGACTGAGCAACTCACCTGGTCCGCGGTGCTGGACAGATTCAAGCGTGGCTACGAGGTCACCAGCTCCAATGCTGCCACTGGCAAAAACCAAAATGACGTCGACTGGCAGTTCTTTTCGGGCAAGCATCTGAGATGCAAGGTGACCTTCACCAAACCTATTGATACAGCTTGGCCAATGCAACAATTGCCGAGCCAGAAGAGCAGGCTTTTATCCAACAATGAGGATTCGCTTGATCGTCAGCTAAGGATCATTGTCGAATGTGGACCTATCGAGGCCGACGATGAACAAAAACGGGTTGATGCTGCAACGAAATTGAAGGGGATCGTGGCAAGGTCAAGAAGCTCGTCCCAGACGATAGCGCCTCTGGTCTTGGTAAGAAGTGACCAAGGCGGAAAGTCTCGTCGTGATACTAGCAGGAAGAAAGACGCTGACGCCCAAAAACTCTTTCGCTCGTGCCTGGATTGGGGTTTTGCTGCTCTGAATCGCGGTAGCTGAATGCCGACCTCGTCCTAATCAACAAAACTTACTTCCATACACCACAAAGGCTCAAAGCCGTAATTGTCTACCGCCAGAACAAGAACGTTCTCATCCGAATGCTGGACGAGTATGATTCGACCAAGGTAAATGATGAGCAGAAACCGCTGGCGTTAAGCTAATGAACGGTCATTGAACTTTTGGAAAGCTTCTGCATACCTTTCTCAGGCGCATCGGCTGCAGCTCGAGTTCAACAGAGAAGACGACGTCGAAGCTTTCCTGTCCCTGATCGAACCGGATAGCACATTCCACGACGTGGGTCGAACGACATCGCCGAAGAAAGAGGAGACGAAAAACAACCAGTCGGCGATTTGGAAAGTCTCAGCAAAGGCAAATGCTGGCGAAATCGAGATCGAACACGCAACAGACACCTCGAGCGTTGTCCCTGACGATGCATCACAGAGCCAGAGTCTGGTAGAGAAGCTTTTGCAGCTTCAAGAGAGTCAGCTTTGTCAGCCCGTTGCGCGACAGCCGGTAGCGGACGTTTCTCGCCTGGCCGCCGAGGTGCAAGGTTTGCGTGCAGGGACGTCCACCGCAAGCTGCTCCCACTGTGCCCATCCGAACCGTTGCGAGAGCAGCGCAACCACTACGGCGTCGGATGCCACAGCAACGAATTGGGACAACTCGGCAAGTGTCTCTCAGCGACACGTCGAGACACCCTTGACGCAAACGAGCGATGAATCAGTCTATGAGCAGGATCAAGCGGACGCAGATGATGATCAAGACATTGACGATGGTCTGCAAGGCTGGCCGGACGCAAGCGCGATCGAGTGCATCCAGGATGATGTTTGCAGGCTCTGCCTCATGGCACCGCATCTCGACCAAATCATCGCATTTCACGTGGATCAGCATTTGCGAGATGTTGGACGGCAGTGATGATCAAGAGGCAGGTAGAAGCATGCGCGGCTGCCAAACGTTGATGACCCACGCTTGTGACTGATCTGCCTGTAATCTGTCTGCGTAGGTAGTTGCAGCTTTGCAGAGACGCAATCAACATGCTGTGCAACTCGTGACTCTCTTGAGGCTCATCGGACACGCGGCGAGCTGAATGGCGCTTGTATCGCGTCGACGACCAAGCTGAGACAAGACGCGGTCTTGAGGACCTCTCTGCAGCAACACGCAGATAAGATTCACGATTTGTTGGTGCAAGTCAAGAGCATCGACGACACTTGCGACTCTGACTAGTTAGTTGGTCTCACGACAGTCATAGACGTGAGAGTCGTGAGTGAGAGCCGGATTTGGATTAACGATCCACCGATTCACGATTCACGATTCACGATTATTGGCTGGCGGTGATTAGAAATCTGAGGAAATTCGCCCAGTCTGAGTCGTGAGTCGTGAGTCGTGAGTGACTGTACAAACTATCTCGCGAGGCGAGGCTAAAAAGACGCGCTTGCTGGTGCCGAACTAGAAATATAATATTAACTTTAGTAAAATTTTACGATTCATGATTTGCATGTGATGGTGCAGCGCAGCCTCGCATCGGTAATCACGAATATGAATCGTGAATGATTATTTCCCAGGTGTAAACTCACTCACGAGTAAAATCACAGATCAAGAATCGTAAATCGTGAACTGTGTGACTGGCAGCTTGTCGCAGCTGGTCGAAAGACCCTTCACGCTTTGATCTCTCGTGTCTCTTTCCTCTTTGGTCAACGCCCGGCAGAGACTCACTCTGCTTTCGTGTTTGATCCTCGTGACTGTGTGTCAGCCTAACCCAACGTGCACTAGCGTCTGCGATTCCAATCGTGATTTCGTTTGTCTTGAGCTTCTCCGAGCTTTCCTCGACCATCGTGATTGCTCGCATCATCTCGCCACGTCGGTCTTATCTTGCCTCTTGTCATTTAACTTGATCTCATCTCAACTTGCATCTCGTCTCATCTCTTCTGCGCACACTGCTGCAACAAGACCCATTTCATCTTGGATTCGCGTCAGATCAATCCCCTGGCAGATCAAGTTCGCAGGTGCGCAGCGCATCACACGCAGTGGAGGTCCGACAGCGCTCTTCAATCGCAGAAAAGCATCGGGGTTCCTCGATAGAGCACCAATCAAAAGAGCTAAAGGCGTTTTGGTGACGTCGTTGTTCTTTCGCGTGCTACGCTCTCTGCTGCTAGCTCTGGCATGAACGCTGTTCAGTGCATCTGAACACCAGTCATCCGAACGAGGTCAGCTCAACATGGCCGCCACGTCGCGACGCCGCTCGACGCATGGTCTCACATCTTCTGGCTCGTCGACGCAGCTTGCGCGACGCGGCTCCTCGTCTAGGCTCGGCGGTGCTCGAGGCCGTTTCGACCCGAGCCTCATGATGTCTTCCAATGCCGCTCCATCCAACGGTATCCGCGACCGTTCGCCTCATGCTGCCGAGTACGCCGAGAATGACGATGATGCTTCAGCTCAGGACAAGACTGCTACACGTCGTGGTAAGTCGACCGATCGTCTTCAGCGCTCGAGAGACAGCAGCTCGCACCTCAGCGGCAAACGTTCCAAGTCTTATACGCATCTCGGCATGACCGCTGACGATGGCACCGCCGCCAGACGGCGCAAAGCAACTAGCAAAAAGGGCAAGAGCCAGCGCACAGAGGCCGAGGACGGCTGGACCAGCGCTAGTGCCGAAAACACGCCTAGCGACCGTAGCGCTGACGCTTCTCCCTCCAGCAGCCCGGGAGATGAGGGATTGGTGTTGGGCATCAAGAAGCGTCCAGCCAATCCTACACAGACTGCGACCAAAAACCCTAAGACCACTTTGCCCGATCCCAAAAAGGAACCGTTTCCGCAACTGCCCGACACGCCCAGAGCCAGCGCAAGGGTGCTTGAACCCGAGAATGGATACAGAACGCATGAGACAACATCGTCCAAGCCCGTCGCACCTCCTGCTCAGTTGGATCGTCAAGACACTTCGAAGACGCTGGTAGGCGGTCGAAACGACGATGCGGTAGCAGCTGAAGTGGCATCGCGGCAAGCAGCACCTTCACGAGTGATGGCCGAAACCGACTCGCTCGATCCAAGATCGTCTTTGGTCAAGCTTGAGGTTTCTCCGTCGTCTGCAAAGACTGGATATCGAACAGCTGCTCCACTTGAACTAGATCCCGCCAACCACGCGCGCCATCAACGCGTCTTGTCCAACGCTTCAAACCGTACGCTGCGCTCGTCGATGCCAGCCGTGTCTTCGCCATCGTCGGTACGATCCAAATCGTCGGTGCTATCAAATCGGTTTCCGCTGTTTTCTCGAGAGGCGCAAGCTGCGGCACCGCCCATGTTGGACACACACAACGCGCTTGCCGGCCGTCTAGGTGCGCGACACGAGGATCGTGGCGATCTTCTAGCCCCCATGGTAGGCCCAAGTCGAGGCGCGCAAAGTGTGAGTGCGATGACGTCGAGCACCAGTGCACCGGTCGGACTGGATCAGTTGCCGCACGCATCTCTCGTCAACCGTTCCAACACGCTCCACAAAGCCGGCTCGAGCAGTGCGCTCAATTCGAGTGCAGCAACGTCTTTGTCGCTCTCCTCTGTCTCGCAAAAGGCCACTGGTACGGTGGGATATGGGTTGCAGCAGCAGCAGCAGCAGCAGCAGGAGGGGCGATCGGCTCAAGAGACAGCCAACGATCGCCGGAGGACAGCAAGTACGCAGAGCCTAACGGCGGCAGATGCGGCCAAGCTAGCAGCAAAGTTGCGACTGGCTCGCGACTCGATGGACGACCACGGGCTGGGTGGATACGGTAGTGCGCAACGCGGCGCGCAAGGATACAATCCACGACTAGAGCAATACAAGAAGCCAGTGGTGTCGACGTTTGTCAAGAATGATGCTTCCGAGGCGCCACAGGCGA
The DNA here is from genome assembly GCF_000328475.2 of Mycosarcoma maydis. Lineage (NCBI taxonomy): Eukaryota > Fungi > Basidiomycota > Ustilaginomycetes > Ustilaginales > Mycosarcoma > Mycosarcoma maydis. The sequence continues at coordinate 1,163,499 of NC_026482.1, forward strand.
TCGAGGTACAGGCGAATTCAGTGTACTCCAAGATGTTCTCACAGGCGCACGACAGCCAAGGAGGCGACGATGGCGGGCGCCGAATGATTCGGTACGTGATGGGATATGGAATTAGCGGACCACCGATCGAGAAGAGCCAGCTGTCGGATGCGCTGCTGGGACCGAACTTGGATTTGGCAGATTTCGAATCGAGCTGGGCACCGGCGTTGGCGTATGCTGCGGGGTTGGGAGCGGCTGTGCCTCGTGGGATGCAGACCAAATATGCGCTAGTGACGCCGGAAGCGCCGGCTGCTGTGGGTGGGCCTAACTCAACACCGCTGCACCTGATTCATGGATTGACGACGACGTCGCCGGAACCGTTCCCGTTGGATCCGACGGATGTGCCTGCTTTGCAGGAGGAAGCGGACGTGTTTGAGAGTCGACCGGTTTCGGAACTGGCGTCGATCCAGTTGGTGGATCCGGGCTTGATCCGAGCAATTGCTGTGACGACGCATGCGATTGCTGTGCATCGTTCGCACGTCGTTACACGGCGGTATGCGGACCCGATGCGCCAAGCACTCGAGCGCGTAGTTCGCTCATCGGGACGCTATGTGGCAAATTGCAAGACGCGCGTCGGCAACAACACGCTCGGATCCGCCGTAGCGTCGAGGTGGGGCAGGAAAAGCGCACCGAGCAGTCCCGCGGGCTTGCGCCTGGATACCAGACCGCGCCTGCAGAGCAGAACCACATCAGATACCACAGCCGCACACCCTGCAGCTCACCCTACGCACACCAGCGCCTCAAGCAACCTGGCAGGTCAGCTCTACAACCTCGTCGATGCGGCTGAACATCCAGTGAGGAGTCTCAAGCGCGTCTGGTCCGGCGGCGTGGCAAGAGGTGGGCTTGTTGCTCTCACTCGAACCGAGGAGGAGCCGTGAGCCGTGTTCGATTGGAGAAACAGACAATTCAGATGATTCAGCTAGCGATGCGAGCATAGATCGTGTGCAAGAAGAGACGTGGTGAGATTGAGCAAATTTGATTGATTTGACGTGTGCACAAAACGAATCTAGGAGCGGATTACAGGAGGGTGAGTGCGGCGATAGCAGCGAGGGTGGAAGCGGCAAGGGCCGAGCTAGGGTTGAAGGGGGAGGCGGAGTTGGGGGAGGTAGATGCGGAGACGGAAGTGGAGTTGCCCTGAGCAGTGGATTTGAGAGAGGACGGAATTTTGGCGTCCAGGAAGGAAGCGCCACAAGTTTGGTTGACGGCGGCAGCGAGGCGTTGGTTAGAGTTGGTGGGGAAGAGGATCGAGTAAACGCCGTGTGTGCAGTCGGTGCAGAAGGCGGTTTTGTTAGCTGCAACAGCTTGCAGACTCATCTGCTGAGTCGTTTGATTCGACAAGATGGACTGGATCGATGTAAATGTAACGGGCGTCTGCGTGATATTTTGAAGAGTGTACAGTTCGTTTGTCAAGCACGACTCGCCTGCGGAGTTCTGCAGACAACCAGCATTGCGAAGCTTATCGTACGCGTTGATAAAGTAGTAGACCAGAGCCGGAATGTTGGCACCGTTGTTACTAGCAAGATCCGCACCACACGTCTGAAGGAGTGTGCTGTTGGCCGCGCCGAGTTGAGCGGTGGAGCAGGCGGTTTTTCCGGAGCCGCAGATCGAGTTGGAGAGGTACGATTGCAGTCCAGGAATCACCGATGTGTTTCCGGCCGAGGTGAGTGCACCAACCGCGCTAGGCAGCGCAAGACAAGACGACACGCTGGAATTTGTAACAAGTCCAACCAGACCCGACGCACAACCGGCCGAGAGACCGGTAACGAGCAAAGGATCAAGCTGCGCCGAAGCGGTGCCAGCAAGCGCAAGCACAGCGGCGCCGACGAACGTAGTGATGATACGCATCTTGGGGGAAGTAGAGAGACAAAAGAGGTTCTGGGTTGACAAGGATGTGGGTCAAGAGAGCGAAGAGGTGGGGAAGCGTCAAGGATCAGCAGGTCGACAGACACGAGTTTATATAGACGTGTGTATGCTTGTGTGCTCTTTGGGAATCAAGAATGGACGCCAGCTGTACGCAACACTTGTCAGTGGTCAAGGCTGGTGCCAGAGGATAAGGACGAGCACAGACGCAAAAGCAGCGACGAGCGGCGCGTGTTCGCTACAGGACTCACGACTATAGCACCAAGATGCAAGGTCAGACGATTTAGCGTGTCAATCCACAGGGACGGTTGGGCATGTGTGTGTGTGAGAGAGAGAGAGAGAGAGAGAGAGAGAGAGAGAGAGAGAGAGAGAGAGAGAGAAGCCAGCCAGCCAGTCACAACCCACGTTGCCACTAAATCAGATGAATTTGGTTCCCAGCCTGGCGATGGCCCAATCACGAATAACTTAGTGAATAACGAATGGTGTCCCTAACTTGGATGCATGTTAAGAATGCAACTAACTTACTGTATAACGGCGGGAAGGACGCAACGGAGGAATATGAATCACGAATGTGGGGTTGAGCAGGATTTCGATTTCATTTGGCGCCAAGATAGGTGGTCCATGCGTCGAAGAACTGCTTCAAGTGTCTGTTCGAGTTCCAAGCCGATGGTAGAAGAGCATTTCACGAATCGGTGAATGAGCACGGAACGCATGACCTGTGACCTGTGAGCTGCGACCTGCTGATAGAATCGATTCAATAGTCGAACTCAAAATTCATAGCATTCGTGATTGCTTGGCTCCGACTAATTTGCTATACTATTCTAATAAAGTTTGGCTAGGTAAGTTAGATCGTGTCGGCAGAGATTCACCAAAACAAGACTATTGGATCATGAATGGATTGATTGCAGTTTGAATTCACGATGGATCTGCTCCAAGTTGATACAAGCTTGTACTGTACAGTATCTTCTGGATATAATACATTGTTTTTATTTTTCTAGTTATAAGGGGTTCACGATTCGAATTCAGATTCGATGTGCGATTCGTGGTCCGACTCGGCACTAAGCTGAACAACATGCAACCATGAAACAGGTTCGAACGTGTGCGCGTCTTTCTGCATTGACAGAACGAGCGACGAGCATAGAACAAGATGCGCTGTTGCTAACCGAGCAATCCCTGTCAGATGTAAGTTATCGTGGAGTCGTGAGTCGTGTGAACCACGAAGCACGAAGCACGAAGCACGAAACAGGGCTCAGAAGGGCTTATTTTCAGGTATGCTTCGCCTCGCCTCGCCTCGCCTCGGCAAGGGTCTCGACTCGGCAGAATCACGAATCACGAATCCGCCACGTTCCATGGCTCGGCTTCCAATGAGGCTCGTCTATACGAAGCGTGCAAGTCTGAGTCGCCAAGCACAACTACAACGCACCGAACAATCAGAAACAAACGACTCGTGACTCGGCCATCTGTCTATCCATGCAGTCAGTAGCTGTCACCACTTTGCTCGTCCAAGAGATCATCAAGAACAACACCAACTGCAAGCTGCCTTCAGCTGAACTCGGCATTGTACACACAACACAGCGGAAGCGATTCCATTAATGGTGATTGTGCGTGTTTGTGTTGATGTGTTGATTTCATGATTCGTGGTCCAGGATCCAGGATCCAGGATCCAGGATCAAGGATTCACGACTGGCTGTGGCGTAGAGGAGCGTGTGTGTATGTACAGTCGTGAGTACGACGAATTTTCGGGGGCATTCACGATTCACAGAATCACAACCACGAATTCACGATTCGTGATTCACGATTCAAGCACGAATGTGATTCGATTGTGGAGTTGACGAGTCGTCGTCGGGTCACAGTCACGATTCGTGAGTGTCAAGGGCCACTCGTGACCGTAGAGCGTGAGAGAGAGCTCAGCACGAAGCGCTAAATTTGTAACGGCACGCGCACCTGCCAGTCTGTGTGTCACGAGTCGTGACTCTTGCGTGTTGTGCGTCACTCACAACTTTGCTCGCAACATTCACGATTCGTGATTCACGATTCGTGATTCACGATTCGTGATTTCTCGTTTGTCCTCCCTTATCCCACTTGCACTTTACCATCACGTCGAATCCATCCCGATTGGCTTACCGCGCGTAGACCGAGGATGGTTCAGGCGGCTGCTCACGCCGCAACGTCACCATGAACACGAAAAGCAACGCCTCGTTTGGCTTGCCTCCCGTCGCGCTCAATACGGCTTCACCAAGCCAAACCACAAACCCAACGACCTCGGATCGACCTACATTGATCACCTCACAGTTTCCTGGTCAAGCGCTCTACCTTACCCACCCGCAACGGCTTTCGCTGCTGTCGATCAAGATCGATGCAACTACCTCCATCACCACTACCCGAGCCGCCGTCTTGGCGCAGCAGCAGCTTAGCCCTTCTCTTCCCCCTCCCTCTCCCCCTCCCCCACCGCCCTCTGCCGTCTACCGACATGCTTCCACTTCCAAGTTGCATTCACATCAACCGCCTCCTTCATCCTTCCACACCAACGCCTCCCACAAATCCTCTCGTTCTCGTCCCTTGAGTCACGACTTTACTCAAAAAGCCAGAGACGCCCTCAATGACTTTGGTCGTCTCGCAAATCGTCGACAGAGCGCAATCGAAAGGGCCAATGGCGCTGAAACCCTCGCACGCGTAGCCGACGGTCTTGGTTCCAAACGTGCATCTTCCCACGACGACCGCGCTAGACCTACATCATCACATCCCTTGATTCTGCAGCAAGACTCGAACCACCAACCACCAAGCTTCGCTCCACCCAAACTTCCCCTCGATCCCACATCGCAACAACATCTCACTTCGCAAGACGCCCAAGTCGTTCGCTCGCACGCCACGCGCAGCTTTACACTGCTACCGCAATCAGACTTGCGCTTCCTCTCTCACTCGATTCCGCTCAGCATCCATGCCTCGATCACCACATCCTCCGATCCCTCCACCATAATCCCGTCTCCACTCGAATTCACCACTGCTTCTCACAATGGCAGCAGCCCCTATTCTACCTCCGCTCTAGATCCGTCTCAGTTGCTCCTCAAAGTGGAGCCACCCGCCGAGCTTGCTCGTCAATCATGGTCTCGCTCCACCTCCTTCCTCACGCCTCAAAATGCTTCCCAGTACCATACCTCTGAGCACCATTCGGTCAAGTTTCGTTACCGCCTCCGACTCTGTGCAAAAACCGCCTCCCCCACTTCCTACTTGTTTCCTCACACCGAACGCAATGACGCACCTCCACCCTCCACTCCTCTCGCTCTCGCTCTCGGTCAAGTCCTCTTCCTCTCTGCTGCCTCTCCAGAAAAGCTGATCGAAGCCATCGAATCTCCCTCGTCGTCAATTGCCTCCTCCGAACTCGCAGCCCTCGAAGGTATATCCCGCGTGCAGCTCACTCCATCCAGCTATCCTCTCTCTTCCACAGTGACTCGCGGCGCCAGCGAATTTGACTTTGAGTGGACATGGAAGTCGCTTGCAAGATCCAGCTCCAGCAATGCCTCTCGATGCTGCTGCGCATTTGTCGAGATAAGTCCCGATGGCAAGTCTGCCACCCTTCTTGCTGCAATCTCTCTGTTTATTCAACTGCCGCCGTCCGTTCCCCTACTCAGCAACATGCTCTCCTCGACCCAGGCCGACACTATCCCCCATCAGCGCTTGTCCTCATCCGATTCGCTTGCTATTATTGCTGCACTCAACCTCGATCAGGAGCCGTCTTTGCGCACAGACACAGCTCCAGCGCTTTCCTCTTTTCACCAGGATTCGCACCCCACCAGCTTTATCGCACCAAGCTCCACTCAACATGGCTCGACTCGTCTGCTCATCGACCGTACCGAGCTTGCACTTGAGGATCTCGTCAACGACTCGCCCATCTTCCGCGCCGCTCTCGTCAATCTCGAACGCAGGACCGCATCCATCAAGAAAGCCTCCAAGGCCGTGCTCAGAGCTTCGCAAGAAGCGCGCCTTCGCATATTCAGGCTCATCGAAGCCGAACAGGCCGTTGACACAGCCCTACAAGCCCTTGTTGGCATGGCGCCCGAGACAATCGGTCGTTTGCAAGACCAACTACTACGCCAAGCACGCATCGCAACTATGCAGCACCAGCGAGAACAGGCAAGCGTCATCGAATCCTGCCTTGAACGCCCTCTTGCTCAGATCGTTGAACTTTGCCGTCTAGCTCAGGACGGCTTCAAGCTGTTTGAAAACGAGTCCAAGACCTACTATTCCCAGACCCAAAAGTGGCTCGCCAATCGCTCCTCCAACGCCGATCCATCCAATACACCTGCCATCGGAAATGACGCCCACCGGCAAGATCGCGCTGACCAGAAGCAAAAACTGCGCGAGCTTCGTTTCGAACAAGCTCGTCTGGACCTCTTTGCTATGCTTCAAAGGCTCCATGGCGGCCGAGCTGAAGCTCACCTAGCACGATCCATACTTCAACTCACCCAGTGGCTCGTCGATTTTCCTAACAAGCCTCATTGGCCCAGCCACACACAAACATCCTCCCTGTCAGCCCTAGATGCGAGCTTGCTAGATGCGCTTGATCACCAAGCTTTGCAGCTACAAGAGGTCGAGTCCCGCTCGCGTCAAGTGGCAGATAGGGCTCGAATGCTCGAACATGCGCTCGGCAAGATCGGCGACGCCGATATCGACATTCTTGGTGCACATCGCTTCGAAATCGACCAAACTTCCCCAGCACCCTCCAACTTCAACGGCGCAGTCTCCTCGAAAACACGCAAGTTCAAGTCATTCCTCGGAGTCTTTGCTGCGGGTATTCAGAGCTCGCCACTCACGTTGAGCAAGAACGCGTCTCCCAATACCGAGTCTGCCGTCAAGCAAGTCGAGCTAGTTGCACCAGTAGACGGTGCACAGCTGCCTTACCAACATCCTCGCAGACGCCACTCGATGAAAGAGAAATTCAATCATGTTCGACAGCCTGATGTCGGCAACACATCCCCCTTCAAGTCACACGCGCCATCTAGCTGGGTGTACAACAATCTACCAGCGGCCCCTCGCAGGGGTTCGGAATTGCACGAATCCAGCAGGCTGAGAGATGACGCTGCTTCGGATCAGCTTTCCCTCCATGCCTCCCAAGATGCGAGCGAAGGAGCTTCCTCCATGGCAGGCGCTCACGAATTATCCAGAACTTCGACAGCTGAACAGGGGCTTGGGATCTTTGAGCCAGCATCCGCCAATACTGTACAAGAGTATGGCCTCAGCCCCGCGCCGGGCCAATGTTCTGGCCCAATCGCTCCAAGTCTCACCACAGGTAGCGATCGCAAGAAAGAAGGCGTCCTTTGGGTGTCGACCAAATCTGTCACCGGTCCAGTCGGAGCGGATGCGCCGCGTGGCATCAATCGTTCCAATCATTGGCGCGAATGCTGGGTCGTGCTTTCTGGCTCTGGTCAGATCTCCGAATTTGCCGACTGGAAGAACGCCAAAGCGCTCGAGCCTACCAATCCGCTCATCGACCTGCGCTTTGCGACGGTCCGTGAGGCACGCGGTGTCGATCGTCGCTTTGCATTTGAGATTGTGACGCGCGACAGCAGGCGCCTCTTTCAAGCCCCTGACGAAGAAGCGATGCGTGATTGGATGCGTGCTATTTCCAAAGCGATTGAGAGTCTCCTCAACGGCACATCCAGTGTTCGCAAGCTTGATCGCGCGGTTCGAGCTTCGCCGTTCCGCAGTTCCGACTCAGTCCAACAACGTCCAGCTGATTTCGACGAAGATGAAGAAGTGCCAGGTGTTGGCGAAGGCAATGATTTCGCTGTGCGGAAGCTTCTCGATCGTACCACAAGATCTTCAACTCAGAGTATGAATGATCTTGCTGCTTCTGCAAAGGCTCAGGACAGCGATCGTAAGGACCGAGCCAAGCTAGGAGCACATCTCGCAGGTCTCTCGGAAAGTCACGCCGAGTCGTCCGTCCAATCGTCTCGTCGACGATCACAGCACCAGCGTGGCATTTCGAACAAGACGCCCATCTCGGGTTACTTGGGAGCAGGTAAACTCGGTCTGACAGCCAGCGATGTGGCTGCATTGCATCGACGAGACGGCACGCAACTCAGCGACGACGCTTCCATCTCTTCCAAATCGACCAGTGGCGAGCAAGATGCCGAATTCGATCGGCAGATCGAAGCTGTGGTTCACAAGAGCTACGGATCACGCGACGACACGGGCACAAGCCATTCTGGCTTTTCCTTCAATTCGGCTGTTAGCGGCGTAGACGAGATGGGCAAATTTAAAGCCAACGCTTCTGCCAGAGCCACATCATCTTCGTCTCCATCAAAAGCTACGAGTGCTGCGAACGCAAGTGTCACAAGCACGGCGACCAGCACCAAAATGTCGCGTTCTGCAGAGATTGCGGCTATCTCGCGACGACCCGAGAATCGACACTGTGCCGACTGCCAAGAAAGCGACCCACGTTGGGCATCGTGGATGCTCGCCAACCAGCCATGCTGCATCTTCATCTGCATTCGCTGCTCTGGAGTGCATCGCTCGTTGGGTGTTCACATCTCCAAGGTCAAGTCGGTCGATCTGGACGACTGGACAGAAGAGCAGCTGCAGGCTGCTCGCGACTGGGGCAATGTTCGTGCCAATGCCTTGTGGGAGCATTCAAAGCCAGCTGGTTTGCTTCCTCTGCCCAGTGATCGCAAGGAATTCTGGCGTCGCAAGTATACTGACCAGGAATGGAAGGACCCAAATCCAAAAATTCTGCGTGATGCTCGTCCCTGTTACAACTCAATCACGGATGCTCCAGACAACAATCACGATGCGACACCCACGCGGCGATCCGCCTTAATCACGGAGGCGTCACCAGACGTCGTCACACCGCAGAGTAAGAGTCAAAGCCATGCGCAAGAGCTCGGGCTTCGTATCATGCCCAGCGATCAGACAGCGTCCTCCAATGGCTCAGCCAAATTCCCCGATGTACCAGGCTCCCCAAGACCAAATGGGCCGCGCCCTCTGCCTCAACAACGTTCGGTGACGATGCAAGCATCCGCAATCTCATCACTTTCCTCACCGACTGCAGGAAAACTGGCAGGTGTCAAACCGAATCTAACAAGTCCTGATTCACCCAACAAGCAAGACAGGGCTGATTGGACTGCTCGCCAGACCTCCTTTGCAAGCGACGACGAGGCTCTCACGGGCTTGGTAGCCTCAATGATGACGGAATACGCGAGTCTACGACAAGACTTCCCAAAAGAGTCGTACCCATCATGCGCACCATCGATTCCGACCTCAACGTCGGCACCGCCCATGTCCAGTCTGACATCCACCAACCCACACGTGAGCAAAGCAATGCTAGCTGCTCGAGCCGACCGGCGCCTGTTCCCCTGTCTGGCCTCCACGGAGGCGGTAGAAACTCTGCCATCGAACAATGCCAAAGTGCAAGTCTCGTCGCCACCATCGACGTTCTTTGTCTCGGATATGGGCGCGCACACGTCGTCTCGTATGCTCTTCGATGGACCTGGGCGCGGCGAAGCGGCTTGGGATGCTACGTCCGAAATTGGGACAGATCACCACGAAGGACGAAGCACGGAGTCTTTGCCAGCCATTACGAACCCTCCAGCGCGATTCGACGCTTTTGCATCACATGCTTGAAGGTGGCGTCGTATTCCAACACAATCCACGCACTCTTTCCATACCCAAGCCATTCGCTTAATAGTATACCTCTTGGATATCCGAAGTTTCGACGTTAACTCTTGGGGGCCAAACTCTCTATTCTCTTTCCTTCACACTCATCTGACTCGTGACTGTCGCAGATTTTTGAGTTTGACCATCAACATGCAAGTGAGAACGCTGTGTTTGTATTTCAGACAGAGTCTTGGTCTAGATCTCGTGGCAAGGCACCAGCCTCGTATGCGTCCGAGGCAGATTTGAGGCGATAGAGGGAGGGCTGTTTGCCCAAGAAGAGGAGGAGATCTGCTAGGGGAGCGCCTCGTTCGTTTGCGCTGATTGCAAATCGGAGAGGTGCCAAGATGGCAGCTTTCTTGATTTTGTCTCGAGCACTGGTGGTGACGAGTTTGGGTAGAGTGGCTATGAGCGAGTGGAGGTTGTCTCTGGTCCAGTCTGAAGTGGCAAGTTGGGCAAGTTGGTGGTGAGCGGTTTGGACAGCGGTGAGGAAGTGCTTGTGGATAAGACGGTTTCGCCTCCACAACTCGACCGTTTCCTTAGGAGGTTGCGGAAGCCAGACAGGCGCTCGAAAAAGTGTATTGGCAGCAGCAGGGATATCGTATATCGTCCCAGTACCACCTCGCGCTAGTTCAATAACCCTCTCCACATACCCCACTTGCTCCCAGTGACTCTGGTCCACTTCGGGGAAAGCGGCGATCAACCTCGGTTTGAGCCTGGCCACCAACTCATCCCTGCCTCCCCCCTTGCGTGCGTCCTGCAACTTGAGAGCCACATGTCTTGCATTCAGATAGTACAGCTTGGCCAGATCGACAGTGGCCCTGCTTCGGTTGACGTGACAGATGTCGAAGCCATTTATCATGTCCTGCATAGTCAGCACGTCGTATGCGGATTCATCGTGCTCAGAGTGGCGTTGGTGATAGGCGAGATTGTTGTACCCCGTCAAGCCGAGCATGTTACAAAGCGCCTCGGGTTCAACGCCTTTATCTCGGTAGCTTTCGACGCGCACGTCGCCAGTTCGCTTGCTCAACTTTGTCCCGTCCGCATTCACGAGCAGGGGCAAATGCGCGAATTTGGGCGGCGTGAAATCTAACGCCTTGTAGAGCCAAAGATGCTTCGGTAGTGACGGTAGCCATTCTTCCCCTCGAAGCACATGCGTGATAGCCATTTCGTGGTCATCTACCACGGAAGCCAGGTGGTAAGTGGGCCAGCCGTTGGATTTGAGCAAGATCGCATCTTCGGTCCCGTGACGCAGCGGATCCGAGGGGAAGTGAATATGGCCGTAGACGAGGTCTTGATGATCGAGCGCTTTTGTCGGAGCGCGTAAACGTACAACGTAGGGTTTACCCAGAGATATCAAGTGCCTCGCCTCGGTTTCGTCTGGTGCGATATAGCTGTCTCGTAGCGGTACGTTGTTGACACCCCGTTTCGACGCATCGTCTGCGACAACTTCAGCTCGAAAATCCCGATAGGCTTTTCCTTGATCAATCAGTTTTTCCGCATACGACCGATAGAGATCCAATCGCTCACTTTGGATGTATGGACCATATGCGCCTCCACAAGACGGTCCTTCGTCGTAATCGAGTTTCGCCCAGCAGAGGGTTTCTTGCAGAGCCGAGATCGACCCCGGTACCAGCCGCGTTTGGTCAGTATCTTCGATACGCAGGATCCACTTTCCGCCAAGAGCGCGCGCATACAGGTGGTTGAACAGCGCCGTTCGTAAGCCACCGAGGTGCAGATAGCCTGTCGGAGACGGCGCGAAGCGCAGTCTTGCTGATAAACGTGCCGACGAGCTGGGTGCAGACGCTGTGTTGGTGGAGTATAAACGCCGTCGTGCGGCTGAGCACAATGAGCGCACGCTCAACACGAAGCCGTGACATGACCGTCTGGCCGACATGATCCAAGTGGCCTTGATCAGATAGACGTCCCTTGAGCGGTGTGCCCAGTAAAAGACCTAGACGTGAGCAAGATGACTCCAGTCAAATTTCGAGCTTCTGACAGCTGTCCAAGAAGAATCAGGAGACTTCCGAAACCCGACGTACGGCCATTTTCGGTTGGTTCTCGTTTTTTGCTTGGCCTCGAACCTCCACCTCGTCACTCACGACCGTCTCTTTGCGATGGTCAAAGCGCACGGACATCTGCCAACGTTTGATGGGAATTGAATTGATCGCTTCTGGTCGTCGACAACTTGTTGCTCACCACCGCGCGCAATGACCAACCTGCTGGATTGATCGATCTCCTCTAAACGGTCTTTGTGTCGACACTTGACAGAGCAGAGTCGTCGTTGCTGCTGCGGCTGGTGGTCAGTAATGGCAGACCCACGTAAGACCGCTGCGGCGGGCGCAGCTTCCTCCGCATCGACATTGATCCTCCTTCAAATCTGCTCGCGCATTTTGACCTTCGTTCTCAATCAGCTTCTTGTCCGCCTCGTCTCTCCGAGCGTCTTTGGTCTCGCTAACATCCAGTTGGAGCTGTTGATCTCCACCATCCTCTTTCTTTCACGCGATGCGTTTCGTACGATTCTGATCCGTAATGAGTGCCTCGCCACGTCTTCCTCCACCATGGGTCAAGTCAAGATTTCTGGCGCAAGAAAGGGATCCACAAATTCGGTCCACAACCTCTCGCTACTCCCCATCCCCATCGGTTTCACTCTCACAATGGCTGCATGCACCGTCTACATCCGTTACATCTCGCCCGAGGCCATGCGATTCGTACCCACGTTTCGTGTTAGTATCGCGCTCTACGCATTGGGTGCTCTTAGCGAGCTCGTTTGCGAACCGCTCATCATCCGAGCTGTAAGGCTCGGCCATCCCACGTGGAGAGTCAAGGCCGAAGGCATAGGCGTGTTTGTCAAAACTACCAGCACCATTGCCACCATTGTCATCGTACCTCGCTTGAACATTGCGTCTTTGCAAACATATCTGGTGGACGAAAGGGCGACGGCGTTGTTTGCATTCGGTATAGGACAGGCGAGCTACAGCTTTGTGATTCTGGCTGTACTCATGGTGTTGTTTTTCCAGGAATATGGGGTGAGCGACACCCTGGATCTCTACATTGCTCGACCCGATTCGCTCCGAGGTGCTGAGAAGCTCAAAGGAACAACGAGGACGATCTGGTTTGATCGACGCACGCTCTCTCTATGTGCAACAATGGCTCAACAAGGCTTGCTCAAACACTGTCTGACGGAAGCAGACAAGTTTGCCGTGGCCAGGTACGCCACGCTTGAAGACCAAGGCGGCTACGCACTGGCTTCGAACTACGGCTCGCTTGTAGCGCGCATTCTGTTCCAGCCTATCGAAGAAACGACGCGCATCGTGTTTAGCGCCCAACTGCCAGCGCTTGATTGTACAACGAATCAACGCACCTCTTCACGACCAGATTTATCCGAAGACGCAGTCGAGAGGGTTGGATCGATGCTATGTGGATTATTTCGAATGCATATCTTGCTGGCATGCTGCATGACGGCGTTTGGTGCGCCGTTGAGCACGCCGTTCCTGTACATTGTTGCCGGCCCACGCTGGGCGTTGGAGACAAGCGCGCCTACGATCCTGGCTGCCTACACGTGGTATTTACCCATCATGGGTATCAACGGGATTGTCGAAGGATTCGTGCAGTCCGTAGCTAGCGAAGCACAGGTAAATCGGTACAGTCGAGTGCTTCTTGTTGCCAGTGCTGGATTTATCATGGCGCTGGCGATGATGAATGTGCTGGTGGATCGGAGCAATGTGATGGAGTTCGTGTTGGGCAAGACTGCGTTGGTGTGGGCGAATGCGTTCAGTCTAGCTATCAGAGCCGCGTGGTGTTGGAGCTTTGTGATCGCGTACGTTGGACGTGCTGCAACCAACAAGAAGCACACTTTTGACGTCTCACCTCGTGCAGCCCTACCTAGCTCATCGACGCTAGTCATGTTCGCTCTTGTCGCTGCAATGCTGCGCGTCGCCACGCCGACGCTCATGCCAAACACCTCACAGCTCTCACTCACCGCCCACGCCGGCCGTTGGTCAGCATTGCGCCTCCTCCTCCCCACACTCACCCTCACCGCTAGCTGCTTAGCTACCGTACTGTGCACCGTGATTCTCGTCGAACGACATCAGCTACAGCACGCGCTTCGCTCACTAGGTCGAGCGGGAAACCAGACACGCAAATCCCAATGATCTTCTACTAGCCATTCCAACTACCATGGACATTTCGATCAACGTACAAGACTGCAAACACAACAAGTATCATCATACAACAACGGGTGACGGAGGATTCTCGTACAAGCGACCAAGCTTAGTAGTCATTAGTGACGTGCAAGGCGGTGGGTTTGGAACGGAGCAAGGAGAGGTTGGTCGGGTTGAGTTTGACGGGAGCAGGAGAGCTGATTGTGGGGGTTGACCAGGGAAACAGCGGGGTTCTGGCGACGTTGGGGGAAAGAGGGGAGGCGGGAATAAAGGTAGAATTGCCGTCGAGCGCGATATCAGTCTCGAAGTCGAGGCAGAGGCTTTCGGGGGTTGTGTGCGGGTTTTGAGGGAGGTGGTAAGGGGATACTGTGTCTCCGGGCGAGAGGTGAATGTGCGAAATGCTCCGTGGAGTACCAAGGATCACTCTGACTCGGTGTGATGCATTGTCGATAGGAGAAGGCAACGATTTTGGTGACGCACCTCGGTGCATACCGGCGAGATAGGGGTACGAGAGGTGTGAAGCACCAGCAGCGCTGCTGGCTCCGAAGGAGTTGACCGAAGCACGCGACACGTTCGAGTGCAGCATCATGTCTTTCCCTTGTTCACCCGTAGACAGGTCCATAGCCGAACGACTGAACGAAGCGTCAAATTCAATTTCCTCATCGGCTGCCACGAGCGAAGTGATAAACTCGTCCGGAAGCGCTTGCTCGTCATCAACCTTGGGCTTCTTCGCTGCACGAGCAGCCGTGTTTCGCAACGTCGTCACTCCCGCCCTCGACGTGTACCTGTCTTGGCTCGCATCATCATCAGCCGGCACTGTCTTGCTCAACCGACTCGCCGCTCGTTTCAGCCTTCCACCCCAGCCGCCTGCAGCCGCAGCCGCAGCTCCAACTCCAGCTCCAGCTGCAACGTCGCGCATCTCACCGAGATAAAGGTTCGAGACGTAAGGCGTGTTTTTCTCCTCGTCCTCTCCTCCGCGGTGGAAGCGATCCAGAGTAGAATCTTCGCGCGCCTCTTGACGGCCCAAATTGTACGCCGCCGCTTCTTTTCGCTTGCGGTAGGCGTAGATTCCACCGATGGCAGCCGCAATCGCAGCTGCTCCAAGGAGCGACCCCGCAATCGCGCCCGTATGCTTCGATCCGGTGGAAGGTTGGTTGTCTTGTGGCGCCTGTGAGGTAGGCTTGGCCTCGGATAAAACCTTGGACAAAGTCGGGGCAGCGACCTGGCTAGGCTCTACCGAGGACGATGCCACAGCAGCTGTGGTGGGAGTAGAACTCGTCACAGCCGCAGACGAGGCAGCCGAGACAGGTGAAACAGGCGGAGCAGCGATATCAGCGGCGGCAGAAGCAATTGCCTGCCTAGCCTGAGCCACACCTGCAGGGGAAGCGGACCACGTCATTCCACCACCAGTCTGCATCGTACCCACATCCATATAGTGAAGCTGCGCATCAGCAGCACCTACACCGTTGGAGGAAAAGCTCTGACTAGCAAACGCAGGACCATCGTTAGCCCGTCCGAAGCTGACCACCATCACCTCGTCCGTCATCACCGCCGAGTGATAAGCCACCGAGGGAGGCTTGGAGCTCTCAGAAGTCCACGTAGCCGCATCCCACCTCGCCGGCGTCTGTCGAGGGTCCAAGATGAACACCTCGTCAATCGGATCGTTGTTGGTCTTGATTTGCCACGGATCTTGCAGATACCCGCCGTGAACGATGATCTTACCGTCCGGACTGACAACTGCAGTGTGGCCCATACGACCCGATGGGATGAGACCCGTAGCGTTCCAATGCTCCCAGTTTCCAGAGCCAACGTCAAGCACCCAGAACTTGTCTAGACGTGCCATATTGCCGGATCCATCTTTGCCACCGAGGAAGACAACTTTTTCGCCACACGTGCCGTTGGCCGGTAGCACCACAGTGGCGTAGTCTGTCAAGGAGAAATCGCGCATTCGAGCGTCGATTGCGAGCGATTGGATGGTGGCGTACGTGGTACCGGTCACATCGACGCCCACGTGGGCAGTCTCGATCGACTTGGAAAGGTTGTGCGACGCGAGCGAGGTGTGCAAGAACGTAGATTGACCCCACACATCTAGGCCGGCATAGGTGCCATTGGTAGAGGCGCACGTGGATGCATCATACGTTCCGCCCGAGACCAGAACGGAAGGAGTGGCATTCGAAGAAGTGAGAGTGACCGCCTTGGCACCACGTCTGCGGCTAGGCGCAACGCCGTTGTCGGCATAGACCGGAGCCCATTTGCCAGCGGTGATGTTGCCAGCAGGAGCCGACCACACGTAGGCGGGCGCGTCGTGCGCGCAATTCTCGGTGACTCCGCCAACGATCCAGAGCTTGTCAGACCCATCGACAGGGTCGGTCACGACGCTAGCTGCGGCATACGCATGAGCGGGCAAGCCATTCGACGACAATCTCTGCCACGACTGAGCGCTCGAGTTGGAGACCATACTGGCAGCAGAGAGATCCGAAACATCGAGCGCATAGACGTCGTTTGTGATATCGCCCGAGATGCTCGTCTGACCGCCCACGACCAGAACCACATTGTGGCCGCGCACGTACGTCGCTGTCTGACCCCACCGCTTTGTGGGCGGTGCAGCAACGGTGATGTCCGCCTCAGTACCATTCGCGTGTTCAAAAACGATGGTTAAAGTACGTTGACCGCCATCTTGGGCGATCGTGGTGGAGGAATCGGCTGCTGCAACAGCGGGGAACACATCGTCTCTTCGCACACGAGACTTGCCAACGACGGTTTGCGATCCAAACCGTTGTCGTTGCTTTCCGTATGCGATTGTCGGTGATGAGGAACCACTTCGATCCAAATATCTTGGTTGAGTCGAAGCGCGTACGTCGCTCCATGATTCGTACTGAGCTCCTTTTTGTCCGTGACTGTGGCTGGGTTCAGAAACCTCGAGAGCTGCTCTTGATTCCACGCTCGTTGATCGTCGAGCGGCCGATACGCCTGACGGCAAGCCCGAGACGTACGGAACGAGGAGAACAAGGACCAAGAGCGAGCGCAGCATCCACATGCCTCTTTCACGCGTCGTACCGGACCTTGTTGCACCCTTTCTCGTGCTGCTCTTTGGCCTTGTTGTAGAAGAAACGCACCACTGTCGATGCGCGACGTCACAAGCGTAGTTCTTATTTGTTGTTGTTGTTGATCTTGTTTGTGGTAAACAAAGAGTGACACGCGAGGAAGACGCCAGCGTCTCCTCGACATGGTACTCTTGCTCTTGCTGTGTGCAAAATGAGGAGCGGTCTCGGGCTGTGCGCATTGGCTGTTGCGTTTGACCTGCCATCGCATCGTCCAAGTTGGTAAATAGGATGGGTATTGTGAACAAAAGAAGATCGTCTCTGTATCGAGACGAGGTGTGCAAAGCAGCAGAAGGAAAAGAGGAAATGAGAAAAAACAACACGAAGGTCTCGACGACGTTCTTAGCTCGTCCAGACGATCTTGGAAGTCGAGGTTCGCGTTTAAGGAGAGCAAGGGCTTGAAAATAACCCGTAAGAGCGCAGCTCTTTGGAAAGAAACAGAACGAGAGGATGCGAAAAAGATGATGGAGGTAAGATGGAAAGCACAACATGGTATCGACGAGCATTCAACATCTCTCAGGTCGCCCATCTCAATCGAAAGGCTCGGAAAGGCAACGAACGTGTTCAGCCTCGCATCTACACACAAAACGCAACGAGATCAGGAACATATACCGACGCGACCTTCCATGCAAGCCACCAAACCAGCGGCCATCGTCAAATGCTAGTGTGAATGTTTACTAGGGCAGGAAGTGTTCTATTGGATGTTGAATAGCTGGCGTGCCAAACACACAGTGGTGGGTTTGCGAGGAGCGTTGTGCAAGCTTCCATCTAACTTTAACTTGGTGGATTTGCGCAGAGTTGGGCAGCTTGGCAGAGGTTGGCGTTTTTTGACATGTCACACGGGTTGGCGTGTTGTGCCAAAAGATGCTCTGCTCTCTTGTTCTGCTTGCAACTTCGCCTCGTCATCGATGCAGGAACCTCCCTCACAGAGCAGCTGAGAGCGCGTTCAGTTTCAGCCCGCGCTGGTCCACTTGGTCGCTGCTCATATGGTGTTCAGCGACATGCACGATTGTGACTAGCGCAGCTGTGTGCTGTAGAGCCACTGCAAATGAGATCGGCGTTGATCGGGCAAATGAGCAAAGTCAAGTGTAACCTGATCGAGATTCGGGTGAATTGTCGGCAAACTTCGATTCCGGGTTCCGATTCAGCGGGAATTCACGGCGAATAGTCACGAGTGGCTGCTGAGCCAAGAAGAAACTGTGTGCTGATTTGTGTCACTCTTGACAATCAGCCAGTGGCTACCTCACTTCCACGATTTTGTTGCGAACCTCGTTTCTATTCGCATCATCTGTGGCATACAACATCGCCGCCGCTGAAGCTGGGAATTGCTGCATCTCGGCCAACATGGCGTCCACGTCGAAGAACGCACAGCGCGCTGCTGCTTCGGTAGCTCACTCATATCACGTTTGTCTAGCACGGCGTATGTCGCGGCTGCCGACACTGCTCTCCAACATCAGCGCACCAGCTGCCTCGAAGGCATTGGATCGATATGAAAGCAAACGCATTCATAGTAGATCCTTCAGCTCATCTCTAGCGGCGCAAAGAGTCCAGCGACCCACATCTGCTGGTCCAATACTCACCAATCCCATCTCGGACCACGAAAAGGACAACGACGAACTGCGCTCCCTGTTCGACGCACCACCAACTTCCTCTTCCGCGAACCATCTTAGATCATCTGGCCCCTCAACAGGACTGTTCGAGATCCCTTCACTCACATCGCCACAAAATTTTCTCGTCCTAGCGCAGCAGACGCTTGCGCGTGCCCAGCTGCTCGTAGACCGGATCGACCGGGCTGGTTCCGCGGACGCCAGCACAGCTCAAGGCATCAAGGAGCTCAAAGAAGTGGTTCGAAACCTCGATAGGCTTAGCGACCTTCTCTGCGGAGTCATTGATATGGCCGAACTGGTGCGCAATGCTCATCCTGACCCGGAGTGGGCCGAAGCAGCCAATGCGGCATACGAATATCTGTGCGGCTACATGAACGTTCTCAACACACACACTGGGCTGTACAGTGTACTCAAGAACATTCTCTCTATTAAAGAGGTAGCAGAGACGCTATCAAAGGAAGCCACGGCTGTAGCACAGGTGTTTTTACGCGACTTTGAAAAGTCGGGCATCCATCTACCACCAGCTGAGCGCGAACGATTCGTGCAGCTCTCGGACGAAATTTTGGTTCTCGGTCGCGGATTCTTGCAAGACATCGCTGGGAATGATGCTTCAGACGACTTTGCTCGCATAGCAAGTGCACAAGCGGATGCGGACAAATCAGACATGGTTGGGCTGCCAACGCATTGGTTGGAAGACGTCAATCCGACGATACTGAAAGCGGTGCGAGCGAGCGCGATTACTGACACCGATGGCTTGCTCACCTTTTCCGCCGCCGACCAACCATGGGTATTTCAAACACTACTCAAGTACGCGCCGGATGAACGTGCTCGGAAGGTCGCCTTCCGCGCTGCGAACTACGGCAGCCAGGCTCAGGTGCAACGTCTGGAACGGCTGCTGAAAGCGCGTGCTGAACTTGCCACTCTCACGGGCGCCAGTTCGTACGCTGAAATGGCTTTGGGAGACAAAATGGCCAAAGAGCCGCAGAACGTCGAAGAATTTCTGCGTGCGCTAACGAAACATCATCGTCCGCGAGCCTCGCACGACCTCGACAAGCTTCGGCGACTCAAACACAATGCCACCGTCTCAGAGCCTGCCCAAAACACACGGCAATCGACGTTCAACACAAATTCGACGCTGCCCGAGTTCGCACCGTGGGATAGGGATATGTACACCGAACAACATTTTCGTTCGGCATCGCTCAGCAACGTTCAGCCTCTCTCGCCGTATTTGAGTGTCGGATCCGTGTTCGCCGGGCTTTCTCGGTTGTTTTCTGCATTGTACGGCATACGCTTCCGAGCCAGTATGGTGGCTCCCGGCGAAGTTTGGAGCGAAGGAGCAGGTGATGTGATGAAGGTCGAGGTGCTGGATGAATCCGAAGGTGCGCGTGGCACCAGTGGCTCTGCTGAGGGCTTGATCGGGACCATCTACGCGGATCTTTGGAGTCGAGAGGGGAAGCCTGGCGGAGCAGCGCACTACACTGTTCGTTGCTCCAGGAGGGTGGACAAGGACGATGAAGCAGGAGATTTTACTTATGGACGAGCCGAGGATGGGCGGGTGGTGAGACCTCAAGATCTGGGAGGGGAAGGGTGTGGGAACCCACTACAAGCGCCAACGTTCGAACAGCGCGAGCGTCCTGGAAGGTACCAGTTACCTGTCGTAGTCTTGATGTGCGACTTTGCTCGTCCGGGAAACGCGAATCAAGGGCCGTGTCTGCTGGGTTGGCATGAGGTCGAAACGTTGTTTCACGAAATGGGCCATGCGATCCATTCGATGATTGGACGAACTTCGTACCACAACGTATCTGGTACACGCTGCGCGACCGACTTTGTCGAACTACCGTCGATCCTGATGGAACATTTTGTCTCTTCTCCTCAAGTGGTTCACCTGCTCGCACGCCATCATTCTACCGGGGCAAGTTTACCGTTCGAACACCTCTCATCGCATCTCGCCGCAAGTAAATCACTGGAAGGCTTGGATACATACCACCAGATCCTGCTCGCGCGTCTGGACCAGCTCTACCACTCACAGCTAGCTGCGTCTCCCTCGTTCTCGTCTACCACGACCTACTCGGATCTGGATCGTCAAATGCATCTCCCGGGAGCTCCCAACCTGTCGTATACAGAAGGCGCTCATCCACAAGTACGCTTCGGCCACCTGTTCGGTTACGGCAGCACGTACTACTCGTACCTGTTGGATCGGGTGATCGCGAGCAAAGTGTGGAACCATCTTTTCGCCAATAACCCACTCGACAGGTACGCTGGCCAAGTATTCAAGAACCAATGCTTAAAGTACGGCGGTGGCAAAGACCCCTGGCACATCCTCGCCGACGTGCTCAACGAAGACTCTGTCAGGCAAGGCGATTCTCGCGCCATGCAACAGGTCGGAAAGTGGGGCATCGAGTGCTAATCCCTCGCCTTGCCCATCCCCTCTTCATAGATACATAGACAAACTTCACTTTCAATCACACACGACATGCCATGCACACATTCGTGATTCACGATTCTTCTCGCGCTTGTGAGCTCTACGTCCATGTTATTCCTCGCATTCACCCATCACGCCATGGCCAACTTACTATAACTCGGAGGCGCCAACCTCAATCTAACCTCCCTCCAGATGTACAAGGGCAGACTACTAACCGCAACAATGACCGCGGTCTTCCAAACGAACCTGCCGGACAGTACAAAGCCGAGATCGAAGAATTCGGGTAAAAACACGATCGAGACGCAGTAGAAAAACAAGGTGACGATCTCAGAGAGCAGCATGTAAACATGCCACGTAGTGATCTCCAAGGCGACCATGATCAGTTCGTTGACCACCAACGCCGTGAAGGAAATCGAGACAATGTTGAGAAACTCGTTCTCAAACAGCAGCAGCGAAAGAATCATGATAGCTCCACCTTGGTAAGTCGAGATCATGAGCCAAGTGGTGAACGTCTTGGCTGAGAGAGAACGACCTTTGGTGAGATCCTTGTACAGTTCTGGGTAAAGCAAAGCCAGGTCTTCCGAGACATCGCGATCCAGGACGAGCGAAAAGACAGGCGCCATGGTGTAGACGGTTGCGTAGCCGACCATGAGCCATCCTTGGTAGAGCGCGATGGGGGCGAAGTAGAAGATCGACGAGAACACGGCTTGGATGATCGAGATGATGAGTCCGCGGTGGATGACGAACTGTGCAAGCTTAGCAGAGCGCTTGTACGAGTTGCGTCCGTGCCAGACGAGTAGCTTGGTCAAGTGGCTGAACTGAGTGATGGAGAAGTCGGCGGCGAGCGACGCTTGCTTGCCTTCTTTGCCCACAATGCCTAGCCCGACGTCGGCGGCTTGAATCATTGACACATCGTTACCACCATCACCGATGCAGCAGACTCGCTTGCGCGTGTGCGTCCGGATCAGTCGTGCTACATCTGCCTTTTGCGTAGGCGAGCATCGGCACGCCACCACTGCTGAGAGCTGTGTGGCTAGTTCAATGAACTCATCTTTGAACGAGTCCAAGCAGACTTGCAGAGATTCGCCATCGATCACCAAACAGCAGTCCAGCTTGGAGCGCACAAACTCGAGCATATTGCGCACCGCATCCGGCGTACGCAGCTTGGCCACCTGATGTACGTACTGATTGCGAGCCACCAGCTTGGAAGAGATGGCAATGCACGTCGCCGTTTCGATCTTGTCGCCTGTCAACATCCATACTTTGATACCGGCGTTGCGCAGTAGCTCGAGCGTCATCTTGACGTCTTCCTGGAGCTTGTCTTCGACACCCGTGAGACCAAGCAGCTCGAGGTTGTTTTCGAGATGCTCTTCAATGGCTCGAGCCATGGCTTGGTTGCGGTCCTCGACTTGAACTCGTGCGGCCTTGTATGCGCGCTCAAAAACGAGCCAGTTGTCCTGTGTTAGCTTCCTGCGCCCCACTACGAGCGTGCGCAGCCCTTCTCGTGCCATATTGCCGCACTCTTCATCGAGCCAGTCGTTCTGCGCTACGATCTTGGCCATGACTACATCAGCACCTTTCTGGTAGAATGTGATTTCGCCTGTGCTTTGTTCGCGGATAACGATTCCCATGCGCTTCGACTCGGATGTGAAAGGGAACACTTCGAGAATGTCGAAATGCAGCGCAGAGCCGTCGGAAGCGCGAAGCGACATGGAGGTACGATCACGAGCGACGAGACAGAGTCCAACCGATTCTGTCCAACGAACAATGGCGACCTCGTCGGGAGAAGAGGCCTGGTATGTGATCGAACCGTCGAGTTCAACGACCGGTGTCACGTTGTGGCAGAGTGCGAGCGCCAGAACAACGTCTTTGACACGCGAGCTCATGTCGCGGCGACCACGCCCTGCGAGCATGGCCCCGGCTGTCGTGAGCGAGATTGGCTGCTGACCACCGTTCGGGCCACCGGGTGTCGTCTTGGTGGGGCTCATCGGCTGAGTGTTGCTGCCGTGCTGTTGTTGCTGCAATGCGGTGGCAAGCTGCGATACAACTTCGTCCATACTGTCCTGGCCGTAGCTCATAGTTCCCATGTGCAGCTTACGAAGTTCCATCTCGTTTTGCGTCAGTGTTCCGGTTTTGTCGGACAGGAGATACTCGATACGGCCGAGCTCTTCAGGGAGTGTCGAGGTGCGGACAATCGTGCCTGGAATCTCGTTGTCGTGCATAATCTGACGTGCGTAGACAGTCTTGCCCATATCGAGATTGACACGAAGACTGATGGGGATAATGGATGAAAAAAGGATGAGGAAGCGAAAAATGTAGACCCACCACTCGCCCTTGAAGCCGTTGAGAGCGACCAAAGCCACCGATAGTGCAAACGTGACACCGCACAAAATCTTGGAGAGTCGATTGATCTCGAGATCCAACAAACCGACCTTCGTGCCAGGGTACGAGGTGTTCATGACAGCTCTGGTCTCTCGTCCCGTGTAGACGACCATGCCCACGGCAGTGCCTGCAGCGAGGACCGTATTGGCCCACAGTATGTTCTCGGCGGTCAAAGGAGCAACCTGAGCTTGCTGGCTCATGGCGATGATTGTGTGTGGGCGTTGTGAGTCTGTTGACGTGCGATTATGATCGGACGCGTTCGAAGGCGCTCCGAGTAGATCGCCCACCGTGGGACCAGATCGAGGCAATGTAGCTGGCGGAGTGACCAAGCCATCTTCGGGTGGAGGATGCAAAGTCATATTGCCGAGAAAAGAGTGAATGTCTTTAATAGGTGGGCCTGCGAACACAGCTGCTCGATGTCCAAGGCCGGCCAGTTTATCTGTCGGCATGTGTTGGGTGAGCTCGACAGCTATACGAAGCTTCCAATCGGTTTCTCCGTCCAATTGGTCCGTGCGAATAAAGCAACTTCCGTTTGAGCCATCAGCGCTGGTATCGTCAGCGTTGTCAGATGCAGATGAGACGCCTGGCTTGACTGCCTTTGCAGCTGTCGCCATGGAGCTGTGCTGCATGTCATCATTGTCATCATCTTCACCGAGGACAAACTGTGTGTTGTCGTCCGCGGGTGTTGGCGCGGTGAAGCCATCTCCTGTCTCGATGGTCGCATCGTTGGAGAAGGTCTGAAGCAGGACCATGTCGGCGGGCACGCGCTGGTTCTTGTCGAGCACCACGAGGTCGCCCACCCTGATTTTGCTGCTCGGAACCTGAACGACTCTAGATTGACCGAGATCACTACCAAGCGATAAAGGCTTGTTAGGACTGGCCTTTCTCGCAAGACGCGCCTGCGCCTTGGCGATGGCTGAGTCGTTAGGTACAAGAAGCTTGTAGGGGGCACTGTTGCTTTCGAGATCTCTCTTATATCTGGCCCAGTCGTCGATGGCCTCCTTGCCAATGGTGATACAGAGGACAAATGCGAGAGGAGCCACATAGGTGGCGATGAAGCCGATTTTGAGAGCGGGTATAAACTGGCTCAAAGCGACCAGAAGAAAGTAGAGGTTGAAGAAGAACTTGAACTGCTCGTACAGAACCTTTGGAAGGAATGTGATGACGTTGTATTTTTGGTTGCGAACCACATTGGCGGGGTACTTGGAACGGATGCGATCTGAGTCGCCCAGGCTGATGGTTCTGCTAAGGTCTCGCAGGGTACGCTCCCTTGGAGCAAAGAGAGAGGCAATCAAACCGGCTCTACGCGAGCCCAGCTGCACAACTGTGGTAGAGGGTGGAGGAAGGCCTTCGGAATCGCCATGAGTACCGTACTGTCTACGGTGATCTTCGGATTGTCGGGGTGTCAAGCCGGACCGCTTGGAGCGAGCGGAGTGTGATGCAGTTTCATCATCGCTGTCCTGAAGCAGACCTTGTTGCTCGTCTGAGTCTCGGGCGTTGTTCTGTCCAAAGCGGCTAAATCGAGAGCGCGTATTGCGTGAGCGAAATGCAGCGAAGCCGGTCTCGACCTGTGAATGGTAGGAGGGCGCGGGCGAGTTGCGCCCAGTCGACATTGTGGCGTTGGTATGGAGGGATTGAAGAGGATATGCACCTTGGAGCTCTGTGCTCTCGTTTTCAGAGGAGCGAGAGGGCCGACCGGTGATTCTGGACGACATTCACGGGAGACGATCGAAAACCAAGACAATCTGTCGGGCTGCGTTGTCGCTTCTTAAGGGCGCAAGCTTGTCATGATTCACGTGCTGCTTTATACAAGGCGGAGATGAGGCAGATGACCGAGGGACGGTGCCAGAGGGATCAAGTGTTGGAGATGGCGAATTGAAGAGCTGAGGAAAGGGAGGACAAAGTCATGAGAATTGTGAATCTGTGAATTGCTCAGCTGAACCCTTGACGCTTTGGCTCGAGTTTCGAATCACGAATTCAGTTCAGTCACAAGTCACGATCTGCCAACCACGCACGACAAACATCGTGCATGTTGGTCTGTTCACAAAGCATCATCGGAACAGCACGAAATACGAAACAGCACTCGTGACTTACGACTCACCTCCACGTGCATCGTGCATTCACGATTCACGATTCACGATTCACGATTCACGATTCACGATTCACGATTTGTTGAATCATTGTTAGACCATGGTATTATTAATGTCACGGCGGAAATCGTGCGAGAAGACGAGCAAGTCGTGAGTCTTAAGTCGGAAGACGATCAAGCTGGAGCGTTGATGCACGGTGTACAAAGCTCATCTCCACCCTTGTGATTCACGATTGTTGATCTTTTGATATCGCTATCCTTTCGCCATCTTGATTCATCTCTCATCGTCCTGTTATAGATCATCACGTACGTCTCATCTGCTTATACAGCTGGCACCGACAATTGCTACATCGACTCAACCCATCCGCCGTACAATCTGCATTCCCAATACTGATCCATTGCATCCACGCTACAAAGACGAACAACAGAATGACGACGATTCCAAGCCGCTTGGCCCAGACCACACAGATTTCGAGGACGCTCGAGGAGGCACGAAAGCGCTCTACAGCGCTGTATCGCAACTTTTACCGCTCTGTGAGTAGTCGTCTGGTCCTGGCTGCAGAGCATATACGCTGTGTTGCGGACGCTAACCGTTCGTTTTGCTTTGCACCACACGCAGGCCCCCGAGATCTGCGCACTGTACGCTCTGGATGTGCCTCCTTCGACGCTGCGCGCCAAGTTCCGCACGCAGTTCGAGAAGAACAAGACGGTGAGCGACATTGCAGTGCTTGATTTGATGTTGCTCAAGGCACAGCAGGAGTACCAGGAGACAATGAACGGCTGGAAGCAAGTTCCTCACATCATGAAGTGGTTCGCTGAAGAAGAGGTAAGTTTCTTCACCTCCTTCCATCTGGTCGAGTTGCTTCAGTCGCCACCGAGAACCAAGCGCTAGAACAATGCCGATGGTTCGTGACTGTGCTCCACGACGAGCGATTCAATCAATTATTTCGGAAGCTGACTCGATCACCACGCTTGGATCTCTCTTTGGCTCCTTTGAATGACAGGCACCGGCACGACCTGAAGGTTTCTTGGAAAAGTTCTACGCCTCTCGAGACGAGGGACGAGGACCCGTCGGCACGGGCATCTGAGTGCGTTGGCCCTTTGTGATACCGTTTGTTGCACTTTGTCAAAGTTGCCATAGCAATTCAAGCTTCTGTTCTCACACCCTTTGGCATCGGCATCGGGCGGCAGGGTTTCCGATCCTGTGGTAGACTATGACTCACACTGTTGCAGACACGTTGCATACTCGCGCAAGACGCAAACTCGTCGAGATGCCGGGAAGCGCAAGGATCGTGACACGACGCTAGAGCGACAAGCTACGATGAGGCCAGCTTAGAAAGGGCGATGCTCTGCAGGCAGCATCACTGTTCGGAGGTGTGGATGGCCGTGGAAGGTCAAAGTGCTGCCCCTTTCACTGCCCACTAGCTCGAGGATCAGTGGCCTTTATGAGTCTTTGAGTGTAAAAGCTATTGAGACAGGGTAACCAGTCGTGTGAAGCTGCTAGCCAAGTCAGGGAGATGCGTTACGCTTAGGATCTCGTCCAGGTCTCTATTGAACATGCATCTGCATTGCAACATAACCGCTCCTTTCACTTGGATGTATGCGCATCTCGTAGCCTACCAGATGCGGGCGCGAGCCGCGATGTTTGGCGCAGGGCGTGCCGGTAAGATGAACAGGTTCCGAAATATTCGGTCCGAAGCCTGCAACGATGCACGCTTGTGGTGTGTGTGTGTGGCAGCGTTGTCCCGACTCGTCTCCGCAGAGGTTTGCTGTGCCTCGAGAATTGGCGCTGGTGGCGTTGACTAACACGAATAGGAGTCTTCTAAGAAGACGGCTAGACTGAAGAAACGTTCTACACCCCCGCTCTGACCCAGCGGTCAGATTGCGTGTTAAAGTTGGGTTTTATTTGACAAGTTCGGCTTTCTCGTTGGTTACGAGTGTGAATGACAAGAGAAGAGAGTGGGTACAGCAGTGCGACTGTCGGAGTCCTGTTCCAATTCTGGCATAGCTCGTGGGCGGCAAACGTCGAATGCCAAGTGTGCAGCAGCCGCATGGCACTGAGACGGTCATTCTGTGAGGACAAGAGCGATCGGTCAAACATCTGATCAGTGGGACTGATCTGCAGAGTTGCTGATCAATGGCAACCGTGCGCGACAACAGCGACCTGAAACGTGGGCGCCTGACTCAGGGTTGGCTCGCACACATTCACGAGTCCAGAATGAAGCTGTCACATCCATGATCACGCCTGTTTGAGCTGCAGCTCAAAGTGTGCAAGAGCGCCAAGTTGGCTCTGCTGGAGATCGCGCCTGGAGCGCTACTCTGTGACTGTAGTTGGTGATCACGAATCACGAATCACGAATCACGAATTGACTCGAAAGAAATCAAAAGAAATCACAAATCACAAATCACAAATCACAAATCACAGATACGAGTCCGACGACGTAAGTCGACTTGGCCGTTCGGAACTTTGACATCTTTACTTGGCAACCGTTAACCACGAACCTGTCACACATCGCGAGCTTGCTTCGGCGTGATGGTGCTCGGCGTGGTCAGAAATGTGACAGAGAAAGCTTGTGCGTCTACAAGGGCTTGGGCGGTCAAACGCTTTCATCCACGTCGCTTGGTGACGACAACTTTTTTCAGCCACAGACGCGCGCGACATGAACGATGATCAGCGTTATGGCACATTTGTGATTCTTGCACCCAGCACAAACAATCACAAATAGCAACAGACCCACTCTTGCACTCCTTCTCCTCTCTCTCTCTCTCCCTCTCCTCCAGTCTGATTAACTTCGGAATGAGCGGGAATGATTGTCCGATCAGCTTTTTGACACCCTGCTAATGAAGTACGGTGCGGTGCCTCGATTCGAGACTGGCTTTCCAAGCCGAATGTCGAGATGAAAGTCAAGCCAAGCCCTTCCTCACTGCAGTGCTTTTGTGGGAGATCACCACTGCATATTAGCAGCCATTTGACTTAACTGGCTAGCGCGCAGGCTCGACACGGCGTTTTGTTTTGATAGCCGCATCTGTCAAACCTCTCATCATCATGACGTTCCCCGCCGCCGTTGTCCGTTGAGCCCGATCAGCGCACACGACGCCGTTGTAGTAAGTCCCAGGCTCTGAATAAGCATATAATCTCTCCATCGTCCGCATCGTTCATGTTTGGCCACAAATCTCTCCGACTTTCCACCTACCCTTTAGCCAGCATATACCCGTCTTACCTCGGCATCTTTACGCCGTTCCTCCTTGCGTCCTTGTATACCTTCAACCTCAAATTGTCCCATTCCCAATCATGATAATGTCACCCCGTCACCAGCCAGATCTTTTCTCAGGTACTGGGGCTTCGCGCACCATGACTGTCGCTGGATCTTCGAGGCTTGATAACAAGACTGCCGCCGCCTCCCAGAACAAGCCAGCCCCACGTGTATGCGTCGCTGAAATCGCCATCAAGCAGCTCATCTCTGAAGAAAAGCTCGCTTCCTCCTCCAGCCGTCCTCTCGCACCCGTCAATGTCAACATCCGCAACTCTGCTAACCGATCAACCTTGCCCTCCCGCACCACCACGTCTTGTTCACCCAAATCCAGCAGCAAGCCCACTTGGCACAGAAAACTGCGCTCGTCTTCTGTCGACCGCATTGCCGCCATCCAATCTGCTGCGAAAGCAAACAAGTTTGGCTCACTAGTCGGCAATACAGCCTCTGTGATGCTCAAAGGCGAGCAACTCAGCATTCGGCTTCCTCAAAAGCTTCCCTATCCTCGCCTCAGACCCAACTCTTCCCCCTACGAGGACCTCGTCGCGCACCTCTCGCGTCATCACTTTTTTCTCGAAGCGCAGCAAGTCGAGCAACTCAAGGTGACACCAGACTACTACCTCACCCAGTACCTCGAGACAGCTCGTCTGGGAAAGTGCAGTCTCTATCACCAAACCGAGATCTTTCTCTCGGCGAACAAAGACTACTTGCTCTCGCAAGTGATCCCAGGTCAGCCTTTGCCAGAGACGGTCCCGATCGATGTTACCGACTTGGTGAGCACGTTGCAACGACCACCGACGCACTTGCTTGCGGTACATTCGGATCGAGAAGCTGCAACGCTGTATGCCATTCATGGACAAGTGTTGGCGCTCCAGTGTGTATCCATCCCCTTTCTAGCCGCTTCGAAAGAGGTGCATCAAGATGGAAAGGCGATAGCACACATGCCCACGCAAGCGTTGCGCGTTCCATCCGTCTCGCACTTTAACACGATCGTGCGCTGGCTGTACAGTCAATCTACCACTTCGCTCCTGCACGAATTGCTGCCGCTTGAACACATCGTTGCCTACCTCTCCACTCGGTCCGCGCGCTCCTCGATCACTTGCGCCCCACTATCCCTCGCAATACAGGACATTGTAGAATCCATGTCAACGCTATCCACCAAACACTTTCTCCAGCGTCTACTCTTGATCCAGTCGGTATGGAAGAACGGCGTTGCGTTGGGCATCGTCTCGTGCAACTTCTGGTCGACGCTCGATCACGCGTGGAACCTGACCATCGGTGCCATGGTCGCTCGCTCATCAAGGAGCAAGAGGACCGTCGCTGCCGAACACGTAGGCGCAAACGAACTGACCGTCAAGCTCCAATCCACCAAACTCGAGTGAATCCAACCATTCAACGCCTCACATCTTGGCTGCTGTACAGTATACCCACTTATCCATCCATGCGACCGCTCTAATCCAATTACACAGTCTCACAGATCGTCCACCGCGTGTGATTGAAACGGAATCATGAATGAGATGCAATGACGCAAGTGCGAAAACGAGCCAAAGACGTTTACTGGAGGAGCGGATCCCTGAAGTGCTTCTGGTTGTTGTTCCTGAAGCCGATTCTTGTTTTGTACTGTTCCCTCTTGTTCCTATCCCTGAACTCTGTGATGTGTTTCTTGGCTTCTCTTGCTTCGCCGCGGTTTCTCGCCTTGATCACCTGGCCGTGGCGGCCGGTGACGAGCGTGCCATCGCCGTCGTGGTGGCCCATACCGGATTCAGCGATGAGACGACGAGCGAGTGCACCTCCGCCGCCGTATCTGCGCGAGAGGTCGTGATCTGTGCCGCCCGAACCCATGGGTGTCTCGCGCAAAGACTGCTGGTAGTAACGTCGCAATGAACGGTGTCCAAGACGTGCTCCAGAGGGCAACACCAACTCGAGCTCCGAATCGCCGTATCGAATCTGGTCATCGCGCTCCTCGTCGTCGCCGTTGCCGTTCGACGCTTTCTTGCCCGACTTGGTGGTGAGATCCAACACTTGCTCGTCCTCATCCACCTCCATCTCGTTCTCGTCGTTCTCATCTCCCTCTCCATCCGCATCCTCCCACTCCTCCTCCTCGTCCGCAGGGTACGAGCTCGTGAAATCGTAAAAGTCTCCCAGCTCCAATTGATCCTCCTGATCCGAATAGGCAATCTTGCAGTGGAACTTGTCCAGCATGTGATTCCTCACTGACTCGACGTTGTGGAATCCTTTGCCCCTGCCGTTGCAGTACAGACAGATATTTCCGATGCTCACCTTGTCTGCAAGGTACGAGACCAGCCCTGGGAGGTCTACAATGTACTCGGAGTCGGGGATGAAAAAGCCATGTGCTTTCGACATGTGCGCCAGCGTGTCTTTGAGCTCCGTAAAGCCTATCTTGGCGCAAAAGATGCATTCGTGATTCGGGTTGATGCGCCGCGAGGAAGCGACTTTGGCATCAATGGCGGCCTGGATCTGTTCCTCGGTTGCGTCCTCTGAAATCATGAGAGCATCGCGTGCGTTCTGTTTCTTCTCCTCGGCAACGACGTCGGCATCTGTGGTCGATCTCGTCAGTGCCGGTGCTGCTACAGATGTGGAGGTTTCATCATCAGCCGGCTTGGGCACGCGGAAGACAAGAGGTACATCGCCGTTTGAGTCCGCAGCTCGTGCACTTGACGGGCCAGCTTGCGACGCTTGCGACGCCTTTCTCCTTTCCAACTTGGCCACATTCTCCTTGTGCTTCTTCGAATTAAGATGATCCCGATGAGCGTTTTGCGACGCAAACTTCTTGTCGCAAGCTTCGCACTTGTCGGGTGTGATAGCGGTCTGTGCCTCGTGTGCTAAAGCAGCACGTCGCTCGAGGATCTTTGCATTGAAAACGTCGGCTTTGACAGGCGGCAAGTTGGCCACACGCCGTTTCATATTGTATCGATGCAGATCGGAGCGGTAGTGTGTTCTCTGATCCTCTGGGTTGGGAAAAGCGATGCTGCACGAGAGACACGTGAACAGGGGCGTGTCATCATCGTAGCCTTGATCATACTGTGGCGCCGACAATGGCTCTCCACCGGAAGGTTCAACGAGGGTAGCCATGGTGATGGAAATGAAGCCAGCGATTGATACGGATGTATGATGGCCCTTGCTGTTGGATACGAGACGATGTCGGCAAGTCCAGTAGAAAGCACACACTGCTGTGTCGGATCCAAGTGTGCCTTGTTGGTGGCCGTAACGATGGCAAGATCGCTAGGGTTCTAGATGTAAATGCGGGGGCGACACCTGCAAGAACAAGGCTCAGTTTCACAGATCCCAGCTTCGGCTGCCGAAAATTTCAAGACAAGGCAAAGCGTTACTCAGTCCAAGTTTTCGCCACTCACTTTTTCGTCAACCACGAACAGGTGGAGGAAATTTTGCCAACCAAACACGAAAATAATCACCCAAAAAAAAGTGAAAATCACGAATGTTTTGTTTATCGAATCTCCGAACTGATAGCCGATTTGAGAGAGCCCGATGTTCAGATTAGATATGATGCCAAAAAAGCTTACTTTCCGGCCTAACATTTCAATGCATCGGGAAAGAAATTCTCGTGATCAGCCACACAACCACGAACGTTAGCTAAAATGACAAGTTCGGCCGAGGTTATACAGTTTTGACTCTCTTGGGCCTCTTCACTGCCAAACCCCGCTACAACATCGCACCAAAGTTGAAACATCTCTCCAGAGGATCTCTCTGAGTCCTAACTACCTGAAGCAAAACTCATTCAAGGTGAATGTATGACTGAGAAGCATGGGATCGAGCGGGTCAGCAGAGATAGCTTCGACAGAGGGATGGGCGAAAGAGGTCACGTGCGACTGTCGAAAGTGGGGAATTGAAGTGCTTTGCTGCCCTTGGGCGGAATTTGTAGAGTGAGATTTTGTAGGTTTGTGAGCACGAGATTCTTAAGACTGCTGAGCAAGCACAGTTGCAATCAATAGTAAGCTGAGCAGCAGCGTTAATTAGCCAGCGAGCCAGCTAGCTTGTCAGTTCGGCAGCCATTCGAATTCGTAGCCAAGCGCGCAGTCGAGCCTGCCCCAAGTGTCATCCGCTGTGTCGATCGCTTCTTGACAACGATCTCCGTCATCGTCCACCACACTAGATCCATCCAGCAAGGTAAGCATCTCCAGCAAACATTGTTGACATCAGCACGACCTACATCGGCAGCACACACGAATCAAAGTCGCTACCGCCGACTATCGCGCATCGGATTGGTGCGACCACACTTACGAACGACAAACGGCACGTCTACCGAATCTTTTTCCAATTCATTCTGCGTGTTTTCACCTTCTTCCAACCACGACATACGCACGACGCTGCATCGAAACGTCCCGCTTCCAATATCTTTTCAAGAATCATTTACTGATTCGACCTGCATCTTGACTATAAACCAAATCGCAATCCACCCGCATTCACCTTTACAGATGCAGATTTTCGTCAAGACTCTGACGGGTTAGTATTGCTCATCTAAGATGGGAGTCATCGCATTACATCGCATCGCACAACGCCGACCAGATCGCAATTCGGTAATGGAGGAGCTTTGGATAAGGAAAAACTCACTGGGTCAGTCGAGTAAAAGTGTTTATTGTTGGCATCGAGACTAGACGCAGCATATGGCGTGGATCATCAGAGCGGCTGTCATCATCAAAAGACCAACACAGGATCCCATCAAAGGTGTCACTTCACACACGACATCGCAGTGACAGTTGTCCGTCTGCACATGAAGGAAGCTAAAACAATTGCCAAAGCCACCGAGTTGGAAGCAATCGGCGCTGCAGGGAGAGCGCAAGGATGAAATGGCTCGATCTGCCGCTCTGTCCGCATTCGCGGTCAATCCACAGTTCTGTGGCAGGATTGCAGGATAGCAGAATGGGATTTGATCATGACTTTAAGAGTCGACAGGGTGACACACAAAAGGAAGCACGACGGAGAGCGGGCTGAACTGGCTAGGTGAATTGAAATGTATGGTGATGTTGCGATGGATGCGAACGATGACTCTTCCGAATCGGCATCCCTGCCCGTGCCAGTACGGCAAGCTAACGCATTCCACCTCGTTTCCTCAATTCTCTTTACACACCAACAGGTAAGACCATTACCCTTGAGGTGGAGTCCTCGGACACCATCGACAATGTCAAGGCCAAGATTCAGGACAAGGAGGGTATTCCCCCCGACCAGCAGCGCCTGATCTTCGCCGGTAAGCAGCTCGAGGATGGCCGCACCCTCTCGGACTACAACATCCAGAAGGAATCGACCCTCCACCTTGTGCTCCGTCTGCGTGGTGGTATCATCGAGCCCTCGCTCAAGGTGCTCGCCGGCAAGTACAACTGCGACAAGCAGATTTGCCGAAAGTGCTACGCTCGTCTCCCTCCTCGTGCCACCAACTGCCGTAAGCGCAAGTGCGGTCACTCGTCGCAGCTCCGACCCAAGAAGAAGTTGAAGTAAGCTGTTTCGCTTTTGCTCGATTGCGATTCGGATCTTTTGGCTCTTGGTTTCTTCTCAACACACACACACACACACACACACACACACACACACACACACACACACACACACACGCACATCTACATATATGCAACACATCGCACACCACACATGGCACAGTACAAGCATTGCGCCTGCGTGCTGGAGTGCACTGGCCTCGCGCCTACACCCACTGGCTCTGACAGCGCTCGTTTGTCTTTGTCAGTTGTTTCAAAACCACATGTTATTCTTGGTTGTGCCGTTCTATTCGTCTAGCGGATGAAGGCAGGATCATGAACCAAAATGCATCTCTTCTCTCCTACTTTTCTTCTTGGCGTGACACGGTCGGTTTGTGGTTGTTGGAATGCGTTCTAGATGTGGAGAGAATGAGATTCGGTTGAATCTAGAGAGGGATGGTGTGTAGGTGCTTCCATTGTTGGGGCGTGCCTGTGCAGTCGTATAGGTGTATGCTGTCGAATTCGACATGAGTGAAGCCACGGAAGCTGATGTGCGGATGAGAGGGATTGTGGTCGAGTGTTTTGAAGACGTGTTGTTGTTGCATTTGGAGGATCTGGGATTGGGCTTCGGACTGCGAGAGGTCGGCGTAGAGGAGCGAGATGTGTGGGAAGTACGGTTCAGACGGGTCAGGCGAGGGGGGTGGGAAGGACTGGTTGACAATACGCGATGTGATGTGGTTCAGGCTGGTCAATGCCGGAGTGGCAGATAGGGCGATTAGGATGCACTGGTATGGAAAGAGAGTGTTAGTAAAGGTTGTGTTTGTAGGAAGAAGGGGGATTGCGAAGGGAAGGACGTACTTGGAAGTAGCTGGCTTTGGTGGTGACGGATTGGAGCGGGACGGTTAGACTGGATTTGTGATGGACGTGTTTCCATTGCTCGACAGCTTGCTGCACCGCCTGCTTCAAGCCGTTCACGCCGATGCTTCGATCGCCAAGACCAGCTAGCAGCGTAGCATGGATACCGAACTCGTCCGAACACCTCCCCGCATTCCTCTCTCGCAACACCGACGATTCACGCCGTATCGCCGACACCAGATCGTGATCGCCAGTCGTTCTCGGCACCAACCACAGCGCTAACCCTTCAAACACCCCGGTCGTCGTCCGCGCATCCGTCATACCAAATTCGAGTTCGTCAGTCAACAATTATCCCCTCTTCTTCCCAAATGTTGAGAGCAAATCCGAATCCAAATCCGAATCCGAAGCGGAAGCGTGAAAGAGCGTGTGCACAAGTCGCTGCACACAGTCGATCATGACAATCGTCAGTATACCCACCCATGTTCCCTCCGTGCCAGATGGTCATACACAAACAACAAGGTCCATGCACCGCATATCCTCGATTAACGATTCACGATTCACGGTTTTATCTGCGATTCACTTAGTTGTGTTCTCTCGCTCGACCTCACAATGTGTCGCAAAATCCACAATTCACGATCACGAAACCGACTCGGGAACGACTCAAGCTCATCCCCCAGCAGACGCAAACGTGTCTGTCCACGTTCAAGCACCACATACAGCACATAGACCAAGGTTCTAGACGAAACAAGAGAGAAAGAGTAAACGCGAAAGATGGCATTGCAAGATATGTTGAACGGGGTAACGAAAGGAGGTCCTTTACTTCATGATCTTGCCATCAGCGAAGGCCTTACCGTCGACGGTGGCCTCCCAAGCCATCATGTCCTCGAAGAACTTCTTGTCCTCGGGCTTGCTCAAGTCCAAGGGCGAGATGGTGTATGAGTCGACATCGGGGGCGACCTCGAGCACACTCTTGGGGTCCTTACCACGGCAGATCATGACACCGGAGATGGCGTTGGCGTTGTTCTCACCAAACACTCCGAGCGTACCCATGGTGTACTTGCGCGAAGCCTCGAGACGCGCAAAGAAACCACCGATCAGATTGTTGGACTGGAACACAGCCTGCAGCTCGTCGTTGTACTTGTAGTCCAGCTTGACTACCGAGTAGCCCTCAGAGTCAAAGTTCTTGAAGAACCAGGGCAGCGCAACCTCGCGCGTCTCCTCGTTCGAGTAGGTTCGCTTCCACTCGTCAAGGTTGAACGACGACTTGGGCAGGTCGTCCAACGGGTTCTTGGGCTTGGGCGCAGCCTTGGGCTCGTCGTCCTCGTCGTCATCCTTGGGAGCGGGCGCAGCCTTGGGCTTCTCAGCCTTGGGAGCAGGGGCAGCCTTGGGCTTCTCCTCCTTCTTGGGTGGCACAAACTTGACATTGTCCTCAGCGAGCGTCAGCGACGAGTACGCCTTGAGAGCAGTGGGCTGCTTGGTGACCGTGTTGAAGTAGCGCACCGTGTTCGGGTACTTGGAGCGGAAGTTGACACCGGCAACATGGCCAAAGACGAAGCCAATGTCAGAAGCGAGCGTCAAGTCGGCAAGCGTGACACGGTGACCGACGATAAAGGTCTTTTTCTTGAGCTCAGCCTCGAGGTAGGTAAAGGATCGGTCAAGGTTCTCCCAGAGCTTCTGCTCGTAAGCCTTGTTGTAGGGGAGCAGGCCTTTGCAGATCAGCATGAGCTGAACACCGAACTGAAGGATCTCATCGTCGGCGAACGAGATCCACTGTTCGACAAGAGCAGCCGACTTGGCGTCAGTGCCGAGCAGCTTGGCGTTGTCCGAGAGACCGGCGACTGTGGCAATGCACGAAAGATTTGGGACCAAAGGCAGTTCGCAAGGAAGAAAAAAAAAAAGCGAGGAGAAGAGTCAATCAGGATGTCGACAAGCCAAGAGTGTCTCTTTGCCGTTTGCTTTGCCTGCGTAGCGTAATCGATCGTCTTCGCGCGGCGCAACTGTTGTAGAGCAAGCTAGCGACAGGCGCTTGCTCGGTGTGAAATCAGGGCATTATGCTGAAAGAGTATCCTCGACATGGGTGATTCGGACAGGGATAACTGTAAAGATAGACTCATCATTCTAGAGCGGGAGAGCGCACGACGAACGAGCGGATGACTGGGCAAGCCTCGCTCGAGCCATCAAGCAGAAACGACAGCGGCGCGCGAGAAAAACGATGGATCAAGTTGGCAAAACAAGAGCTTGATTGGCGTTTTCAAGTTGTACGTACCGTAACGAGCGATAGCCCTGCCCTCAGTGAGGCTGAAGCCGTCAGTGCCCTTGAAGGCTGGGATCTTTCCGTAGGGGAAGAGAGCGGTGAACTCGGGCTTCTTGGTGTCGCCCTTCATGGCCTGGGTCTCGACGATCTCAAGCTCGACGCCATTGTAGGCGGCGGCAGCGAGAACGCGGTTGACCTTGAAGTGGCCAGCAAAGCCGTAGATCTGTCCGATAGGAGCCATTTTGTTGGAGTGGTATATGAGTGACTATGGGTGGTGGGAAGCGGGAGAGAAGCAACCGAGACAAACGTGAATTTCACTTGTGGCCCCTTCTGCCTCGCTACCTTTCGCGTTTGGCAAGCTCAGATTTGGCGCAGCTCCAGAAGATTTTTTTTTCTCTTTTGTCTGCCTATTGGAAGAACCCGTGCGGTGGCATGTGTGGCAAACAGTCCAACACTCACGACTTCTAACAAACCACAAATCCAAACACGAAATTAAAAAAAAAAAATAGAATCTGGAAGAAGGAAGCACCAAGCCGCCTCCCGTGCACTTTTCACGACTCTGTGACCCTGACCCGAGCGTCATAATCACGAATCATGAATCGTGAATCTCATCACGCCACACCACGGCTGACAAGCCGTGAAGGCGAGAGATGTGAGGCGCTGAGAAATTTATTCATGTCAGCCAAGAGTGGTCTCACATTTGGAAGCTTTTCACCGTGCGCACGTCGCACACTCACTCGTGACAGACGGCGATATACGTGATAAGCTCTTGAGCGATTCGAGCTCTAGTCCTTTCGCACGACGAGTCACCAAAGGATTCTTTGCCATTCGAGACGCACGACGTGTCGTTTACAGTCTTGGTTTGCTTGCTTGTTCGTTATCTCACACACTTTAATCACTAACTTGATAGATGGAATCTTGCACGATATAAATGATGGAGTAAAACGGGATACAATCATTTGCTAAAATGCAACGATATCATGGATGGCATGTATCGGGACGACATCTCGGCAACGCCACGCCCCGAGTCCATCAAAACAAGCTACACTGACGCTTGACAGCTCATAGCTCCTCGTGGTGAGGAGCCTCCTTGGCGGGGGCGGCCTGCTCGGTAACGTTGATCGGATCGAGGTCGACCGAAACCTTGTGCTTGCCGTTAAGGGCAATGAAGTCGACAAAGCCCTCGAGCGAGCGGTCACCGGTGAACTCGATCCAGTCCTTGCTGCCGGCCGCTTGGAACTTGATGGTGGGGAATGACTGCACCTGGAAACCAGCCGAGGGGGGAATGTCGTTGGCGGTAGCGTCCATCTTTGCGATCAACACCTTGTCCTTGTGTGCCTTGTACTTCTCACCCAGGGTGTCGTAGGTGGGGGCGAGCTTCTTGCAGTGTCCGCACCACGGAGCGTAGAACTCAACCAGCTTGTCCTTGCTGTCGTCACCGATGACAGCGTCAAATTCGTCAGCGACAAGGACGTGGACGGGTCCATCCTGGTCCTTGGGGATGGGCTCCGACTTGACCGAAGGCTTGAGCGATCCCGAAGTGTACTGGGAAACAAAGTCTGTCACCTTGGCGACAAGATCGCCGGAGAGGTCCTCAAGGGGGAACTTGAGGTTCTGTTCAATGTCCTGAACGGCGAAAGCGGGCCAGTCCTCGCCCTGGATGTTGAGCGACTTGGCGTGCGCAGAGTACTTGACACCGTCAATCCACACAAAGTTGAGCTTGCCCTTGTTGGCCCTGGCCAGCGACTTGAGCGACTCGACGGTCGACTTGAGGTCCTTGGACTCGGGGTCAGCAAACAGGTAGGCGAGCGGAAGACCCGACTCGGCGTAGCTCATAAAGTTTTCGGCATTCAGCTCGTCGATCAGAGGAATCGACTCGGCCTTGATAAAGTTGGTAATGGCCTCCTCGTTGAACGACTTGCCGTCAAACTTGACCTCGGGCTCGTCGAATTGACGGTAGACCACAAAGGCGGGCGCAGTGACACCGGCCTTCTCGGCAACCGCTGCATCGTGAACAACACCAAATAGGTAGTTGTCGCGCAGGTTGTTGGCGACAGCGTTGACGGCGTCGAGGTGAGCCTTGTCCGAAGAGTCGAGGTAGGCAATGGCGACAACACGGTCCTTGGACTTGAAGTCAGCGTAGCTGTCTGCGGTCAACTCAGAGAGCGCGGGGAGGGCTTGCTTCTTCATGTACGAAACGATACCGTCGGCCTTTCGGTTGCCGTTGTACTCTGACGAGGAGCCTGTGCGGAACACCTTGAGCGTTGGGAAACCCTCGACACCGTGCTCAGCGCACAGCTCGTTCTCCTCGGTACAGTCGACCTTAGCAAGTTTGATCTTGTCTGCAAGCAGCTCGGTGGAAGCCTTTTCGTACTCGGGGGCGAGTGCCTTGCAGTGACCACACCAAGGGGCGTAGAATTCGACGAGCATCAGAGGCTGTTGAGCGGGAACGGAAGGCCGGTAAAAGACGGCAGCAACGAAGAGCGGTGTGAGCGTCAAAGCAGGAGCGTAGAAGAGAGGGCGCATCAGTGTCAGCTAATGATCCTCTGCAGAATGGACACTGGACTGTCACAAGGACGATCAAGCTCATCGCGCAAAGCTGGACGTGGTACGTACCTCGTTCTGAACATTCTCGGTGAAGTTGGATTTGCCGAGCACAAGAACGTCAGACGACGTCGAGGCCTCAGCAGAAATGAAGGTGGCGGCGGTAGCCAGACCGGCCGCGATGGCGGAACGAGAGAATCGCATGTTGAAGAGTAGGCTCTACCGAGTGAGAGACAAGGTGGAAGAGCAAGGTGAGGACGTGATGGTAGTGGAAACGAAACAAAGAGCAAAGCGACCAACACTGATACATCAAGACATTCTCAGCAGCGCTGAGACGCTCGCTGACACACTCGCCGAGATGAAGGGTGGGGACAGCTGTTTGTCTGTTCCACGTCTCCCAAGTCTGAGCTTTGTGTGCCGGGATGCAGAGCCAAGAGCTTGGCTGGGTGTGTGCGCGCCAGCCTGTCCAACTTTGCTCGAAAATAGCAAGAAGCGACGTGGCAGCAAGACGCCCGCTGAGGGCTCGTGCGTGCCCTCTTACGCTGTGATTGGAAACTTGAATTTGCCGGATTTTAGAGCTGTGCTTTCGTGAGCGCTTGCGTACCTTCCACCTCATCGCCTGCTCGCGGCATGTCTGGTGCCGCACGAGACACGCAGCTCGCGTGCGTGTGGCGTTTCATTCCTCGCAGAGATCAACGCTTTGGCAGGCACGCTCTTTGCTGCCGAGGAGTCACTGATAGCTACTACGTACCCGGTCATTGGTAAGCTCACCACGCCCATGTGACACTGAAGGTGTTTGCTCCGAACTGCGAGTGCTAGCTCGTGATGCGGGGAAGTCTTCAGTATGAACAGAGCACAATCGCCAACGTGGAGCGTGGAGCACGCAAACAAGCGTGAAGCACGACGGTACACGCAACGTGGGACAAAATCACGGAACACGCGAACACGGAAAAGAGAAAGTTGGCTGTTAGATTTGTCTTGCTCTGGTAAGGAAACTCGTGACTTGGCTTGACACGCACAACGCACGACGTGAGAAGACGGATCACGGATGCAATCACGAATCGTGAGTATGCCAGATACTCGATGAGTCGGGAGTCACGAGTGATGCACGATGCACGTGATGAAGACAATCACAAATGTTAGACTCTGATCCTGTGAGTCAGGAGAAGAGAAGAAAATTTGGACGACTTATCCGATGTCATGTTAGTCATGAGTGACAAGCGTCAAAAAAAATCAGAGTCGAGACTTGCTTCCGATTGGGCCACAAGTGGAAAGTGTTGGAGCCTCGTCGATCTTCTTGTACACGTTAACTCTCCACCACAACGCTACTACGGTCACACATACGCAGCAATGGCATCGTTTGAATCGTGGCAATCGCCTCTCTCGGCGCGATACGCGTCCAAGGAGATGTCGGGTCTTTTTTCCAACGCTACCCGTTTCTCCACCTGGCGTCAACTCTGGCTGAACCTCGCCATCGCCGAGCGCGAGCTCGGTCTCGATATCTCGCAGGAAGCTATCGACCAGATGAAGGCCAATCTCACCCTCGACGAGCGACAGATGGCGCTTGCTGCCGAAGAGGAGAAGCGCAGGAGGCACGATGTTATGGCCCACGTCCACGTCTTTGGTACTGTCGCTCCAGCCGCTGCTGGCGTTATCCACCTCGGTGCTACCTCTTGCTACGTCACGGACAACGCCGACCTTATCTTCCTGCGCAATGGTCTCGACCTATTGCTTCCAAAGCTGGCACTGGTGATCGAGAGGCTGTCTGCCTTTGCTGAGAAGCACAAGGCTCTGCCTACGCTCGGTTTCACCCACATGCAGCCTGCTCAGTTAACCACGGTGGGCAAGCGTGCTACTCTGTGGATTCAGGAGCTTCTTTGGGACCTGCGAAACATCCAGCGTGCTCGGGACGATCTTGGTTTCCGTGGTGTCAAGGGTACCACGGGCACTCAGGCTTCCTTCCTTGCTCTGTTCGACGGCGATCATGCCAAAGTCGAGGCGCTCGACGAGCGCGTTACTGAGCTGTTCGGCTTTCCTTACGCCATGCCTGTTACCGGTCAGACCTACTCGCGTAAGGTTGATATCGACGTGCTCAACAGCCTTTCCTCCTTCTCCGCCTCGGCGCTCAAGATGGCCACTGACATCCGATTGCTCTGCCATCTCAAGGAAGTCGAAGAGCCCTTCGAGAAGGACCAGATCGGATCGTCTGCTATGGCGTACAAGCGCAATCCTATGCGATCCGAACGTGTGTGTGGTTTGGCACGCTGGCTCGGCAACGCTGTCAACTCTGCGCGTGAAACCGCCGGTGCTCAGTGGATGGAGCGAACGCTGGACGATTCGGCCAACCGCCGTCTTTCGATTCCCGAAGCCTTCCTCACGGCCGACGTGATCCTCACCATCCTCCAAAACGTTTCCGAAGGTCTCGTCGTCTACCCCGCCATCATCGCACGTCGAATCCAGAGCGAGTTGCCGTTCATGGCGACAGAGAACGTCATCATGGCTATGGTCCGTGCAGGCGGTGATCGTCAGGAGTGCCACGAACGTATCCGTGTACTTTCTCACCAAGCTGCCGCCCAGGTCAAGGAGCATGGATTGGAGAACGACCTGATCGCCAGGATCAAGGCCGATACTTATTTTGAGCCCATCTTGGCTCAGATGGATCAGCTCTTGGATCCTAAGAGCTTCACCGGAAGGGCCGAGCAGCAGGTGGATAGCTTCTTGGCCAAGTGGGTCAAGCCCGCCATCGAGCCGTACATGGCCGCTATCCAGTCGGCTGGCAAAGCCGAGTTGTCTGTCTAGACTTGTTCACGTCATCCGTGCCACATGCACAACCTCAAACCCTGTCTTCCTTGTATATTACCATAAAGCAAGCTCAATCTCAGCTGGACAAGTTCAGTCTCCTGTCTCGTACTCTTGCCCATTCTGTCATGCCTTGTCGAGCGAAGATGGCATACTTGCAACGTTCTCTGAGAGTACATTGGGCGAAATTAAAACAGCCCGAGCAAGTCGTCCTGCCCTGAAGTAGGTGCCGATTTGGCTGTTGCCGAAGTAGCAGTTGAAGCCAAGACGGGCGAACCAAACGCATTGTTGACAGGGGAAGCAGGGGTAGCTTTCAAGGCTTGCAGGGCCTGCATGCCGCTCTGAGCCCCAGGTTGCTCGGCACCGGGTGCAGCATCGAACAATCCGAGTAGATCGTTTAGTCCACCACCGCCGGCGGCGGTTGTCGATGTCGCGCCGGTGTGGGATGCACTGCTCCCATTCGTCGACATGGGCGGAGTGGAAATGCTAGCACCCATCATCAGTTCGTCCAGTCCTGCGAGCGCTCCCAATGCGCCTGCACCTGCGCCGGATGCCGCGTTAGTAGCGGGTAGGTCGACATCGTCGTCACCGAAATCGAGCAGATTCTCGGACTTCTGTCCCTGCACCACGGTCGCCAGCGCCTTTTCACGCGTGATATCGTCTTCTGCCTCACCACCTTGACCCTTGAACCCGTCAGCACCGATCCTCGCTTTCCCGATAAACGTCGCAGCTGGCTTGTGATACGCACTGGCGAGACTCGATAGCTCCGAGACGAGCTCGTCGAGCACTGCTGGTGGTACCGTAGTCAACGGAATCGAAATGGGAGGACGTGAGGCCAGGATGACGTTTCTCCCCGCAGCCGAATCAGATGACGAAAGCAGACGCCAATAGATAAAGGCACGATCGCGCAAATCTGGCGAATCGCATTCCTTGGTCGCCTTCTCCAACACCTGCTGCACAATCTGTTGGGCTAGACTGCTATCGGGCTTCTTGAGGAATGCCTTGACAATCGCAGTGAGGGTCTGAAATTGCACCTGGTAGGGCTCATCGGTGAACGAGTCGAGAAAATGCGCCAGCAAGTCTTCGGCGTTGGAGATCTTATCTGCGTACTCGCCAAGAATCCAGATAAGCGATCCTTTCGCCTCGGGCTCATCAAGCTCCTCGAGATTGGAGCAGAGCGTTGGAATGATACCCTCATAGTTGTGCGGATACTTGCGGAAGATGTCTTTGATGACGACGACGGCTTCCTGAACAACATAGCTCACCTTGGTGGCGATCAAATCGAGCAGCACATGGACACATCGTTCCGCGGCGGTGTCGATCTTGATAGCGCACTGGCCAATGGCACGAATGGCTCTTCGTACAAAATCGACATCCACTTCAGAAGCATACTCTTTGAGCTCGGACAGGAGCATGTCGACGTTGCGCTCGTTGGCGAGCTTGATCATGATCTCGACCTTTTCGAGCTTGACGTAGGATGGGTCGTTGTACTTGCAGAAAAATACACGAAGCTCGTTCTGCAGAATGTCGGGACGCTTTTGCAATACGAGGTTGATGTTTCGCAGCGCAACCCACTGCACCTCGGGAGCGGACGAGATGAGGGTGACCAAGGGAGGCGCCATCTTACGTACGAGCTGCTTGATCAATTCGTCATTGTTGCACACCTTTGCCATGTGGATGAGAACGACCTTGACGGCACCGAGGACAACACTGCCGTTTGCATGTTGGAATTGAGGCATGACGCGTTCGCAGATGTGTTCGGCTTGCTTTTCGTCGCGAGCACGATAACGCGCGAGCGAGTTGAGGATGGCGATACGACCCCATTCGGTGCATTCGTTGAGCGCGATGAGGAGTTTGGTGAGCACGTCCGGGTCGATAACAAATACGGCTGACTGGCCAGTTGGATCGTTTTCAAGTGCGGCCTGGTGAATGTCGGTCAAGGCAGTGACGGCGTTGGCCACGACCATGGGATTGCTGTCTCCGACCATATCCTTGAGCAGGCCCACAAAGCCTCGATCGATTGCCAATTCGGGCTTGAGATCGTAGAGCTTGGCGACGCAGATGGCGGCCGTCTTGCGCACGTACGGATTCTCGTCGCGTAGCGACTTTTCGAGTGGATCCGAGAGGTAATCGATGATCTTTTCTGCGCGCAAACAGCCCATTGTGCGAATGGCAAGGGCACGAATGAGCGGATTTGGATCTTCCGAGTCT
Organism: Mycosarcoma maydis; assembly: GCF_000328475.2. NCBI lineage: Eukaryota > Fungi > Basidiomycota > Ustilaginomycetes > Ustilaginales > Mycosarcoma > Mycosarcoma maydis. The sequence continues at coordinate 1,208,173 of NC_026482.1, forward strand.
TTGACAAACGTGTTGACAGCGAGGATGACGAGTTCGGGCTGTGTCTTTGCGTAGTTCATGAGGTAGAGATAGACGAGCTTCTTTTGCTCTAGATCCTCGGTCTGCATGTTTTTGAGCACATCTGGAAAGAGACCGCTGACATCTTTTCCGACAGTCATGTTGGCAATGACACGCTTGATGGCATCCTTTCTGCGATCACGGTATTCCGAATTGAGGTCTGCACGCAGCTCAAAGTTCTCACCCTTTCGGGGAGCATTGAAGAAGCGAGGACGACTCATGCTAGGCTGTGCTGAGCCCAACGCAGGGCGAGTCTACTTTGTCGACGGTCAATGAAACAAGTTGACGAGCTGAACTGTCGTCGAAGCTGTCTGTTCAGCGCTTTGGCGATTGCGACGAGTGACCGCCAGATAAAAAGAATGCAGACTACGAGCGAAAGAGACAGCGTTGACTCGCCCGTTTACCAGATCGACAGAGTAGCTTCTATCGAGAGCGAGTCTTGGATTAGGCAGCAGTTGGAGGATGGGGGTAATCGGAAACGATAGCTGCGAGATGAGCAAGCCGATGAATCGTGAACATATGGAACATTGAATCACGAATCACGAATCGTGAATGCTTGCGCGAGTGTTGTATTACGAATTCACGATTCTTCGGATTGGCTGACGAGCGGCAGGCAGCTCGGCGTGCGAATCCAAGCGTGAAGCACGAAGCTTGAAGCTTGAAGCTTGCAGTCTGTGAGTCACGAGTGTGTTGCCCTGTGCTTTGTGTGAATCGTGAATCACGAATTGCTTTCGGGGCGCGCTCTTACATCTGTCTCGGTGTAGGCTGGCTCAACCGTCTCCGTATGTCCACGATCTTACACTCTAAACCAAGCAAATCCGGATCCGAGCCGTGTTGCCCTCACGCCTCGTGCCTATTCGGGATTCGTGATTCGTGATTCGTGATTATTTTTTTTTGGCGCGGAGGAGGACCCTTTCGTGTTTCCGTGTTCGACAGATCGCTGTGTGAGGGTGAAGCGGAAAAAAAGAGAAGAAGAAAAGAAAGAAAAAAAAACTTGGCTGAATCTGCTGAGTCTGAGAGTCTGAGCTGGAGTTGTGAGTTCTGTT